>NC_068926.1:66908484-67211515 GCF_023091745.1 Budorcas taxicolor
TTGGCTGGCGTTTCCACGCGGTGGCTGAGGCCGATCACTGCTTGCAGCTCTGGAGCCTGAAGTGTGCTGCAGGGTGGCTGCAGATGGCGAATCCTGAAGGTCTGGGTGAGCCGAGACTTGAGTGCTTTAGAGCAGGATTTGCCAAGGGGGTAGGGTGAGGGGGCAGAGCCAGGGGGAAAGGTTACGGCTCTAGGGCAGCCCACCTCATTTCACTTTTCACGCTGAGTGTGTGCTGAGTTGTGTCTCATTCCTCCTCCCTCAAAATTCATGTGTTGAAGTCTTAACCCCCCGTCCCCTCAGAATGTGACTGTATTTAGAGATAGGATCTCTAAAGCAGTGATTAAGTTAAACCACGGCAGTGCGGGTGGGCTCTGATCCAGTCTCACCATTGTCTTTTTAAGAAGAGGAAATCTGAACACACAGCCAGCCCGTGGTGCTCACGGAGGCAGAGCCACGGAAGGACACAGAGTCGGAGGCCGTCTGCAAGCCAAGGAGGGAGGCCTGGGGAGAAACCAGCCCTGCTGACAACTTGACGTGGGACTTCCAGCCTCTGGAAGCAAAAAGAATGAAACACGTCTGTTGTTTAAGCTGTGCAGTCTGTGGCGTTTTGTTACAGCAGCGCCAGCACACTAATACAGGGGGGGACTGAACGAAGGCAGGCCGTGCCACCCCATCCGTAAACGGAGGCCATGAAGCCCTTGTTGCCCTGGTGCTTACTTGCCCACTAGGTGCAGGAGTAGCGTCTCTCAGAGCTCGAGGTCACTGTGTGAGGGGCAGGGCCGAGACTGGGATTCTGCACAGACCCCACCTCTCCCCGCAAACCCGTATCCTCAGGAAGGAAGATCCCATAGAAACATCTGCAGATGGGAGCCGGGCCAGGGCGGATGGTTCCAGACCGCTGAGGCTCGGGCTACAGAGCCCATGCCGGGCACAAGGGCTAGGACATTGGCCCTCTGCCTGCGACAACAGTCCCGACCCCCAGGACTGTCCTCACTCCAAGGTCAAGCCTCAGCAGTGGGGCACTGGAGCTCGGGCTCTGTTCCGAGGACGAGCCATTCTGAGCGTTCCCAGGGGAACTGAGCCCCTGTCCACAGCAGTGACCGTGACAACCACCCTCTAAGGGGCCCTGCCTTGTCCCTGTCTCGCTGAGCGGACATTAAAAAAGGTAGAGCCTCCTTAAATAAGTAATATGCATAGTATGCCAGATGGTGCTAGCAGCTGAGGATAAAATGAAGCTGAGTGTGTGGGGTGGAGAGTGACAGGGACTGCTGTTCTGGAGAGGGTGGCCAGGGAAAGCCTCTGATGAGAAGGCACGTGAACAGACCAGAGAGGAAGGAGGGAGAGGGTCCTAGGCAGAAGGAAAATGAAGGCACACACCCCTAAGGTCGCCTGGACTGTGAGCAGTGCTCCAGTAGTGGCTGCGGGGAGGCAGTGAGCAAGGGGGTGAGTGAGGGGAGAGGCGAGGGATTCTAGTGTGAGAGAGGTGAGTTGAGTTCCCCAAGACTACACAGCAGGGCTTTAGGCTCAGAACCGTGATCTTTCAGGTTCTCTCTTCTGCATCACACCAAGCACGAACCTCAGAAATGTTGAATGAAAAAGAGACAGAAGGAGGCAGGGAGGCAGAGCAGGAAGAAGGCAGGGAGGGGAGACGGATCAACGGATGAAGGGGTAGATGAATGGATGGATATAAGGATAGATGATGAATGGGTGAAGAGGTAAGCGGAAAGATGGTATACAATAAGGAAGAAAGGAAAGATGATGGATGGATGGATAGATAAAAGGTTAAATGGTTGATGGATAGACAGATGGATGAATGGATAAGTGGTTGGATATATGTATGGATAAATGGCTAAGTGGATGGATGGATAGACAGATGTTAGGTGGATGAATAAATGGATGGATCAATGGACAGAGAGCAGGAAGGGATGAATAGGAGGAAAGAATAAAGACAGGAAGGAAGGATGGATGGATATATGAATGGATATATGGATGGGTGGATAAGTGGAAAGACAGAAAGAAATAAAAAAAGAGAAGATGATTGATAGATTGATGTATAGCAGGCAGGAAAGAAGGAAGAGAGGAAAAAAGGAAGGAAGAAGAAAAGAAGGAAGGGATTTTGAATGTGTTTAACTTCCACGCTTCCTGCTTTAGATCTGGCCCACTGGCACGTCAGGGGCTGCCGCCTGCACCCTGCCCTGTCTATGCACCCCTCCCCCAAGCCCCCATGCTGTTAAGCTTGCTGAGCCCTCACCCCAGAAAGGTAATTCTACCCTCTAATTACAGCACTTGTAAAAGTAAGAGAGGGGCTCATTCTTCAGAAATAAATCAATACAAGTTAAAAGGCCATCCTGTTTGTTTCTGTAACAATGCTCTTTAGAAAATTGGGTGCTGTTCCATTTGCTGACGGGTACCCCATCCGTCATCGGCAGCCAGAGTCACATCACATTATGTTGCCAAACATAATATAGCGTGATCGGGACGATGCATCAAATTGGAGATTGGCAGGGAAATGAATTTTAGTGGAGAGATCTCACTTGAGAAAATACATAAAGCCAAGAAAGAGCAAAAGCTTAGAGGGAGTTTTCATAATCAGAGATGGGATTTAGAAAGCTCAATAGTGCAGGAATCCCCAAACCAGGAAAATTACACCAATAATGAGATTCAATCGGAAAACAAAGAAACATATTAATAATTAGAAGAGAAGAGAGGACAGAACTGTCAGCAGCGTTCCCTTTGCACCAACCACGTGAGACTGGTTTTTATTATTCCCATTTTATGGTAAGGCAACCAAGGCTCAGAGAGGCCAAGTGCATTCCCCAGAGTCACACAGCCATTTAGCAGCAGAGCCAGGATTCCAAGTTGGATTTGCTGATGGGGGAACCGAAAGCATCGGGTGTGTGGATGAGCTGAGGCCTGTTTCTTGGTCAGATGTAAACAGTATAGTTGATTTTCTGAAAGGCTTAGAAACTTACCTGAAGCACCAGAATACCCACATCTGATGCTCTCACCAAGGAGGGACGGCTGGTCTGAATGTTCCTTCCAGCCGAAGGGTCCTTTGGGTCTATGTATGAGTGGCAGATACGTTGTGATGGTTCCAGGAGAGTCACTGCCCTCCGTAGGGACGTCTGAAGCTCTCCCCACGACTTGTATTTACATGGGCGCTGAGTAGGACTTTGACTTTCCACCAAGGTGGGGTTCATGGTTGGCAAGCCCATCCTGGACTTATGGCCCTAGCTGGTCCCCCAGCTCTGCTTATGCTGGGGCTTGGAGGCAGACGGAGGTGGCTGTCAACCAGAGAGCTCCACTCTGTCTTGCCTGGACTCTTTCTCTGTGGTGTCTAAGCAGCTCCTCTCTTGAAGTCACATGGCCTCATTTTCCTGGTGGATTCAAGCTGGTGAGATGCCCATGTGAATTCTAGGGACTCCAAAGCAACCTGAGCACATACTCTGCTTATGGAAATTCGACTTAGTCTCTCCTAATACGTGTAAACAGAGGAGCATATTGTGCTTTCATTAAATCAGAAATCCTCTAGTATCTGAAGTGTAGAGTACCGTGCCAGAATAATAGTGGGGTTAAGTAACTGGGAGCTCAGATTGTTGCTTCTGTACAGGAATGTTCAACCATAGCAGCGCAAAGGAGAGAGTAATTCACTGAGCTGGGATGAAGCAGTGAGGTTCGCACTGGGTTTTGAAGCACGCGTAGGACTTTGGTTGTGGGCATTCCAGGAAAACAGGTTAGTGGACAGAAAGGCAAGAAGAATGGCATGTTGGGGAATCGTGTAATTTAGGAAGAAAGTGTTCCGTGGTTTGTCAGGTGGAAATGAAGAAAGAATGAAAGATATGTTATAAAACCTTCTTTGGTACCATGCCAGTCGCTTCCAACTCTTTGCGACACTGTGGACTGTAGCCCACAAGGCTCCTCTGTCCGTGGGATTCTCCAGGCAAGAATACTGGAGCAGGTTGCCATTTCCTCCTCCAGGGAATCTTCCCGACCCAGGGGTTGAACCCACGTCTCTTACGTCTCATGCATTGGCAGATGGGTCCTTTACCACTAGCCCCCGCTAGGAAACCTTAGTTTACCTGTGGGTGGTGCTTAAGACAGAGTCCAGATGCCATGTGCCCAAAACTGCCTTTTCCAAATCTGAAGCTAATTAGCTGCAATGCACGAGCATGTAGGACTGTAAAGATTATTTCCCTCCCTTTCAAAACCTCCTTTCCCTTACGTGGTAAGAGAGAGCTCTACACTTCAGTAGGCAGAAATCGCCTCGGGCATGTGTGGAAATGCAGATTCCTGGGCCACGCCCCCAGAGATTCTGGTCCTGGTGGCCGCTGGCCCACACCTGAAGAAACACCACACCCCACAGGCCCTGCACAGGGCCCCCCAGGGACAGGATTCTTCATGTTGCAGCACCCACACCAGGGATTCAAAGGCACCAACAGACATTCCCCAAAGGAGGCACAGTTGTTTCGAGTTGAGAAGGAGGGAGGCGGGGTGGGGGCTTGAGATTTGATGGCAAGTACTTTGTGAAATCACAACGGCATACTTTGCTGTGGAACCGCAGCAGCACCTTATTAAAAAAAGATCAGTGGGGCCCTTGGATTTGATCAGAAGCTATTTCTGTCAATGTCACACACAAAACTGTGTTTGGGGAAGTTTGCAGGCGCATATGCTAAATTGAAAGGCTTTGGGGTTTGAAAACAAACAAATAATAAATAAATGAATATATAATAAAACGAAGGAGGAGGAAAATCATACTTTGATTTGGGAGATGATAAATCATAAGAGAAAGGAAAACAGTGTATCTGTGTTGTGTGTGTGCTTGGCACCCAGCTTGAAGGAATGAATGAATGAATCAGCTTTGGATGACACATTCCAAGGACAGTCTGAAGGTAGCTGTACCTACAGCAGGAGCTTAGAAGGGACTGCCTTTCCGGCTCCTAGTGTTAGTTTTAGTAGTGGGATAATTTCCTTTTTAACTGAATTTCAAGGAATTCCCTGGTGGTGAAGTGGTTAGGACTTTGTGCTTCCATTGTGGAGGGCAAGGGTTTGATCCCTGGTCAGGGAATTAAGATCCCACAAGCCATACAGTGTAACCAAAAAAGAAACCAAACCCAGTGAATTGCAAGTTTGGACAGCAGTTTAGATGGCAAGTTCTTCCATCATCCGTCTTGCTGGGTTCATCGGCTGCTGCATCAGTTGTGGAATACTGAATTACTGGTTTCAAGTCTGAACACTCCTATACTGGTATATTCACACCGCTGCGGGGACTTCTTAGTGGGGAAGGGTACTTCTCCAGCCAGACTTGACCATGTGAATTGCTTCAGCTCATGGGCTATTATTACCACTCATGACACCAGCCTTTTGCTATGAGTACTCGATGGTTTGGGGAGCTTGGGAGGCATTTGGGGCAGACCCAGAGCTGAGCCCAGGCATCAAGAGCCTACACTACCCCCAACCAACCTTTAGATGCACAAATGAGAAATCGGCACTTGTTATTTGCCACTGAGATGTCTGTGATTGTTTGTTATGTGGCAGTATTCTGGCCATAGCTGACTCATACACTTGCTGTATGACCTTTGGCAAGTCACTCAAGCTTCTTCCGCCTCAGTTTCCTCATTAGTAAAATAGGGAAGAATACTTTATACACTATGATCAATCTTCCAGAGTTGTTAGGAGAATTATAATGTAGTAAGATAAGTACAGAATTTAGAATAGTGCCTGGCATGTAGTAAGTGTCCAAAAACTTTGGGCAAGTTAATATCATCATTATCATCAACATCATCATATGTGAAACCATGAAAAATGCCACTTACATTGAAAGAAGGATTCAAGAGAGATTTTAATCACGATCAGAGTCTGACAGTATTCCAGTTGAAGGAGATGAGTTTACTTTATGTTTGCAAGTAATAATTGCATTTACTGAGGCTTCTCTTGTGCCCGGCCCTGAGCCAAATATTATAGAAGTTATTGTTTTGTTGAATCATCAGAACTAGTCTTGCGTGCATGCCCAGTCACTCAGTCGTGTCCAGCTCTTTGCAACCCCACGGACTGTAGCCCGCCAGGTTCCTCTGTCCATGGGACTTATCAGGCAAGAATACTGAAGTAGGCTGGCATTTCCTCCTCCAGGGGATCTTCCCAACCCAAATATCGAACCCAAGTTTCCTGCATCTCCTGCTTTGGCAGGTGGATTCTCTACCACTGTGCCACCTGGAACAGATAAAGAGAGAGAGGCTCAGAGAGCTAATTCCCCTAAATAAGAAGTGGTAGAGCTGGGATTGCAGTTGATGGAAACTGCACAGCCTTAAGCTCCATGCTTATAGCTAAAGATTTCCACATACTTTACAGATGAGGAAACTCAGGCTCAGAGAGGGGAGGTGTGTTGCCTGCGATCACACAGCGGGTAAATGGCAGAATCAGCTTCCTTTAGATATTATCAGCTCTGTGAGATGAGAGGAAATCTTGGTGCAGGGGAAAGACATGGAGATAGAAGCTGGTTTCAGGGGGACCGAGGAGGTATACTCGAGGTTGGATATAAAATGGAAGTGCCCTTGATTGATATCACAGAGGTGGTGCTGTGCTGGGCCTGTGTGTGCCGAGGGCACCCGAGAGTATGTTCCTGGACCCACTGCTGGAAAATGTGCAAACACAGAACTGTGTGCCCTGCAGAGCCGCGCGGTGTGCAGACGGGGATTGCTCAGCTGTGGAATCCTGCACGGCTTGTCCGCCGTGACTCACCACCCCCACAAGGCTGGCCTGGTCATTCCGGGTGGGGTGGGAGTGCGCGAGTTGAACGTGGCATTCCTGCCTCCCACAGGACCCGTTGGAACCGCCGCCTGGACACCCCCCCGCCTCGACTGTATCTTCTCTCCCATCGAGTTTTCAGAAACGTGGCTGAGGCAGGGTCCTGGCAGAAATAACGAGAGAACAAAGAGAAAGGAACATTGACAGGGTGCCCACTGCATGCCAAGCCTTGGCTGAGCAAGTCACACGTGTTATAAATGCCTGCTCTTCAAAGGCTCATCCCAGAGCTCCACAGAGCTGGTTAGCAATGCAGAAATTCCAGGTCCCAGACCTGTTGAATCAGAATCTTCATTTTAACAAGACCCCCAGTGAGTCGTGTGCTCATCCTCCCTGTTAAAAATCCTCATTGTCTCCCTTGCAATGTAAGCCTTCCAAACCCCTGTTTTAGGGGGAACCTGAGCTTAGAGCTGTGAGAATTTCTGAAGGTCTCCCAGGGAGGAAGAGGCTGCACCGCCATCTGCCCTTGACTCTATCTGACTGCGGACTCTGTGGTCTTTGGGTCACCTTGCACGCAGAAAGCCTGTAAGTTCTGTGTTTTCAGAACCATAACAGAGAAAGACAGCATAGTGGAAACAGCTTTGTCAGTGGCTCAACTCTGCCACTAACTTGCTATGATGTTTCTCTAGGACTCAATTTTCCTCATCTGTCAAATGGGGGCAAGGAGGCTGGGAAGTTCTGATTCTAGGATTGCAAAGGGAATGTGCCAGGGGCCCTTTCCATCTGGGGTTGCACTGTATCCACCCTCCCACCTCAGGGAAACTCCTGGAAGCCACTCACACAGCCCGCTGAGACTCTGGGCTCTCTCCATCTCCCAGTCATACAGAACTGCCTGGTGAGCCTCAAACACTACACAAAATCGCAGGCAACAGGGCAGAAAACCCAATTATTCTCAGCTGTTACACTGCTTAATTTAATATTTCCAACGGGTTCCTTGAGCTGCTTCTCAAGAATGAAATGCATATTTGGGCTCTGTCACAAAACATTACATTTTGTCAAGGCGATCCATTTTGCTGCGGTAATTTGTAAGTGCCCGCCAGCCCCCATGCAGGCTGGGGGTTTCACCGCGCCTTCGGGGAGGAGAGGCCAGAAAATTGGGATCTCTGCTATGTCAGGTGGAGAAGGTACATTGACAGGCCCTGCCGTGGCCTCTGACTTTCTGAAGCTCCGAAGAAAGAGTTTGGAGAAAACCAATAGACCCAGAGTGCCTTTGCCACTGGAATTACAGCAGCAGACCCTGGGGTCTGGGCAGGGGCATTGCTGATAAAGGATAATTCTTTTAAAAAAAAACGTTACAGGGGCGACAGAGGATGAGATGGTTGGATGGCATCACTGACCCAATGGACGAGTTTGAGAAAACTCCGGGAGATGTTGAATGGCAGGGAAACCTGGTGTGTTGCAGTCCATGGAATCCCAACGCATTGGGCAAGACTTAGAGACTGAACAACATTTCTTTATTTATCTTTGGCCGCATTGGGTCTTCATTGCGGTGCTCGGGCTTATCCTTGCGGCGGCCTCCCTTGTTGTGGAGCACGGGTGTAGGGCCCGGGCTTCACTAGTTGTGGTACATGGGTTTGGTTGCCGAGAGGCCACGTAGGATCATCCAGGACCAGGGATCGAACCTGTGTCCCCTGCACTGGCGGGCGGATTTTTAACCACTGGACCACCAGGAAGTCCAAGGATAATTCTGTTTTTAACCTATTTAAAAAGGTTACACAAATAGTTATGCCTAGGCATTGAAGAAAAAATTAAGATCATAAGAACAAAGGAAGAAAGCACCTACAGATTTTCACCTAGAGGTGAAGAGGAGTTTTGTGAACATCTGGTTACATGTGTGTGTGTTTAGAAACACTGCACACGTGCACAACCAAGTGGGATCCCGTTTTCACACTGACTTAAATTTGATCCTTGAAAGGAAACTTTAGACTCACAGGACGTTGCAGGAAGGTTACCGAGGGTCCCTGTGTTCCCTTCTACTTGTGATGACATTTGTGTAACTATAGTACATACTTGATCACAGCCAGGAAGCTGACACTCTGCATACTGCTTTATTATCTGCCTTCTCCACTTAACACCTTCCCGTTAGATTAAATCCTGGTTCTGCCCCTTTCTACCCATGGGATCTTGGCCATGAGGCTTTACTTTCCAATCTGTAAAATGGATTGATAAATGAAGCATTATCTCATGGCAGGCTTGTGAAAATTAAATAATATGATGCATAGTGCATGACCCATACAAAGTGTTTAGACGATGGCAGAAACCATCTGTGCACACAGGATTTTATGTTTGTCTTGTCCCTTCACATCTCAGAGATCTGGGAAGGTGCACGAGGTGTGCTGGCAGCTAAGAGTGGGGAAGGGCTGAGAAGGCAGGACCCCTGTTTCTCCTATGTAACCATGCTGCTGCTAAGTCACTTGCGTCGTGTCCGACTCTGTGCGACCCCATAGACAGCAGCCCACCAGGCTCCCCCGTCCCTGGGATTCTCCGGGCAAGAACACTGGAGTGGGTTGCCATTTCCTTCTCCATGGTTACCATTCAAAAAAAAAAAATCTACTCAATGTGATTGAACTTTGTATGTAAAATTTGGTTTTAGGAAAAAGAAGAATTTGAGGGTTTTTGAAAAGGAGGAATTCCAAAGATTTTCCTGATCCCAAACGGCTATGAAGGATTTTATTGAATGGAAGCCCTGTTTCTTTACTTCGTCGATGCCCTTCTGTTGGAAGCTTGCTGCTGCTGCTGCTGCTAAGTCGCTTCAGTCGTGTCCGACTCTGTGCGACCTCAGAGACGGCAGCCCACCAGGCTCCCCCGTCCCTGGGATTCTCCAGGCAAGATCACTGGAGTGGGCTGCCATTTCCTTCTCTAATGCATGAAAATGGAAAGTGAAAGTGAAGTCGCTCAGTCGTGTCCGACTCCTAGCGACCCCATGAACTGCAGCCTACCAGGCTCCTCCGTTCATGGGATTTTCCAAGCAAGAGTACTGGAGTGGGGTGCCACTGCCTTCTCTGGTTGGAAGCTTAGGCTCTTTCTAATTTGTTTCTAATATAAACAACTCTAAAAGGAACATATTTATGTACTTATCCTTGTGTGTGCATGCGTGCTATGTTGTTTCAGACATATCTGACTCTTTGCGACCCTGTGGACTGTAGCCCTGCAGGCTTCTCTGTTCATGAACTTCTCCAGGCGAGAATACTGGAGTGGGTAGCCATTCCCTTCTCCGAGGGATCTTCCTGACCCAGGAATCAAACCTGGGTCTCCTGCATTGCAGGCAGATTCTATACCATCTGAGTCACCAGCGAAGCCCCAGGGAATCTTTTTATCAAAAAAAACCCCATCTTATGGAGCTGTTATCTCATGGGATTCCTTTAAGGGGCACTGTAGCCAGGTACCTATCCCCATATGTAACTATCCCCGACACTCACGGAACTCTTGAGCGATGCCAGGCCTTGTGCTAAGCACTCTATACATGTAGCTTATTACTTAATCCTTAGGAGGTGCCTGAGGACGTCCCAGGGGCTCAGTGGCAAAGACTCCACCTGCCAGTACAAGACACTCAAGGGATGCGGCTTTGATCTCTGGGTCAGGAGATCTCCTGGAGAAAGAAATGTCAATATTCTTGCCTGGGAAATCCCATGGACAGAGGGACTTGGTGGGCTATAATTCATGGAGTCACAAAGAGTCAGACATGACTGGGCGACTGAGTACACACACATACACACACACACACACACACAAGATGCTGAACTAGTGAATGATTGTGCAAGAGTGAAGCAGTGAGGAGTGGGCATCATTCAGGGTCGCAGCAGGGATTGGATGGCTCACTCAGAGGAGCTGAGATGGTGGAAGAGGTAGAAATAACCAGAGCGCTGTTACCATCCCTGGACCAGAGGGGACAAGGCCAGGGGGCGACAGCTGCAGAGAACTGGGAAGGGTGGACAGGGAGGCCTGGTGTGCTGCAGTCCATGGGGTTGCAAAGAGACAGACAAGCCTTGAGACAGGCGCTGGAGCACAGCCCACAGCCGACCTGCAGCCGGGGAGCTGGTCCTCTGTCTCCTCTCTGCTCCTCCCTCCCGTCTCTTCCGATGCCTCTCATGGGCTGGGCTGACCTGGGAGCAGGAGGTGGGCTGACCTGGGAGCAGGAGGGACGGGACCAGAGCACCTCCAAGCAGCTCGGCCTCCCCGGGCACAGAGCAGGGAGGAGGTGGATGGGGGTGGCTGAGGGGAAATGGGACTCATCCCGCTGCACTTACGAGTGAGCTAGCGAAGGACTGGTGGAGGAAAGCAGCTGTCTCCCTGGGATCCAGCCCCCCCTCTCCCCAGAAGCCACCCTGCCCTTCCTACTCCAAGCACCACCCAGGACCCAGGCTGGGGGTCAAACCCTCCTTAGCTTCCCTCATTATCCCATCAGATCGGGGCTGTCATTAGCCCCCAGCACTGAACAAAGGGCCGTCGCCCAGGCGGCCATATCCATGGGGCTAATTAATTGGATTAATGGTAGAGCAGCCCACACTGGGTCTGGCTCGGATAATTTCAATGAACGCTGAACACCAATCCCCAAAGTCATTGGAATATGGATGAGGCAAATTGAGTTAAAATTGAGGAGATTGCTGCATTCATTAGCCCGCCCACCCTCTGAAGGCGCTGATTAATATGCAAACTATTAATATGCAAATCAGTGCAAATGAAAAAAAAAAAGAAGTGTGATTTCCCCACACATGCACACTTTTTTTTTTTTTTTTTAAATTCTGCTATCCATGGGCAGCTGCTCCCTGTGAACGGGAGAGGCAAGGCGTGTGAGTGTGGGTCTCTAAGGCAGGAGAGACCAGGAGCTTTCATGTCAGAAATTAATTAAAGGCAGCGGCAGGGACACAGCACACCTTCATCAGCCTGCAAACGTGTTAGAGTAAGTGAGCCAAAGTGGGGGAACTCGATTCCCTGGGGTGGTGGAGGGTGAGACTTGCTTTTCACCTGGCACCTGGGAGCTGGTCCCTGGCAGACTTGCTGGTGGGCAAGAGGGTCTGTTTGGGTTGGGCTATTAAAATTTTTTTATTTGTGCGTGTGCTTGCTTTATTTCAACATGTTTTATATATTTATTTCAACATATATATTCAGTTGTGTGTGTGTGTGTGTGTGTGTGTGTTAGTTGCTCAGTCATGTCCAATTCTCTGTGACCCCGGGGACTGTAGCCTGCCAGGCTCCTCTGTCCGTGGGATTCTCCAGGCAAGAATACTGGAGTGGGTAGCCATTCTCTTCTCCAAGGGATCTTCCCAACCCAGGGATTGAACCCAGGTCTCCTGCATAGCAGGCAGATTCTTTACCACCTGAGCCCCCAGGGAAGCCCATGTGTGTATTACATACACTTATATAATATATATATGCATAAGGAAGCCATGTGTGTATACACACAAACATTTACGTGTGTATATGTGCATATATATATATACACACTCCGTAAGCAATATATGTTCATCTAGAAATATGAAGAAACAGTCAAAGCTTTGTTATCTAGTGGTGGGGGAGTGGTTTAGTGGCTAAGTTGTGTCCAACTCTTTGGGACCCTATGGACTGTGGCCCGCCAGGCTCCTCTGTCTGTGGGATTCTTCAGGCAAGAATGCTGGAGTGGGTTGCCATTTCCTTCCCCACGGGGTCATCCCAACTCGGGGATCAAACCTGCATCTACTGTATTCCGGGTGGATTCTTTACCACTGAGCTACCCCCAAGTTATCTTGGGTTAGAACCAGATCGGAACCAAAAGTTAAGTCAAATTAAAAAGTTGCTGGAAGCAACGAATCATTTTTTAAGTGCTACGTTCCTGTGTTAAATATTGTTCTTCATCTTAAATTAGTTGACTCTTCAATCAGGGATATAGGCATATATGTCAGATTATAAAGTTAAAAAAAGAAAATGAAAAAGAGGAGACAGAGTCACCCGTGTGTCTCCAGCCCTCCTTCTCCATATCCCTGTCACCCAGTCCTCTTCCTTAGAGGCAACAATGCTGCTCTTCCCTAAATATCCTGTGTGCATGTAAGCAATTATACTCATGTATTTTATAATATATAAGTACGTGAAAGTGTTAATTGCTCAGTCGTGTTTGACTCTTTTGGGACCCCATGGACTATAGCTCACCAGGCTCCTCTGTCCATGGGATTTCCCAGGTAAGAATATTGCATTATAAATAAATAAAATAAAATGGCAAGTGGATCGCCATTTCCTTCTCCAGGGGGTCTTCCTGACACAGGGATTGAACCCACGTCTCCTGCATCTCCTGCATTTGTGGGCGGATTCTTTACCACTGAGCTACCTGGGAAGCCCTATATAAGTATGGACGTATAAGTATATTGAACCTGAGTCTCCCACATTGTAGGCAGGTTCCTTACCCTCTGAGCCACCAGGAAAGCTCACATACGTATTATAGACACTTCTACAATATATATATGCTCTTTCGCAAGCGGAGGTTACCACATATACTGTTTTTGCATCTGTGGTCCCTTAATAAAGCGTCTCAGTGATCGTCATGAAGACCCTCCCTGCCCCGTGTACTTGCTCATGGTATGCTGCTGTTTCCTTCTTCCTGATGCCCCACTGACGGACTTGCCGGTTGCTCCCTATTTCTTCGGCTATTTCAGCCGATACAAAACCAAAACAAAACCCTTGTCCATGTGACACCTTGAAGGTGTAGGGGATGATCCTCAGAGGAGAGTCCTCGAGGTGGAGCAGCTGGCTTAGCAGGTAGGGGATGAAGACTGTCGCCAGTTGTTTCCATCAGCGTCTGCTCCCGCTGGGAACCCAGAGCACCCACCTGCCCACAGCCTCGCCCAAAGAGCTAGTTGTTAAACGTCTGAATCTTCACCAACCTGGTAGGTATCTCCTTAGACGTTCAGTTAGCATTTCTTTTCTCAGAAGTGAAGCTGAGCATTTGCTCTTCCTTGCTGTTCAGAGCTATTCACGTGTTCTTTCTGTTTACTCTCTGTTCATTCCTTTTTCGACTACCCTGTCATTAGTTTTCCTTTCTTATTGATTGGTTCACAGAGCTCTTTAAAGACTAAGAAAATAGCTCCTTCTCTCTGACATGAGGTCCTGGTACTTTCCCCCAGTTTTCTGTTTCTCTTGGGGGCTTTATGGTTACAGGTAAAACAAAATAGTACAGTTTACTTAAAGCATATCAATAGACACTTCCTCACCAAAGTTTTGATGCCGGGCCAAGGCTTTATCTTTGCATTTAGCTTCTCTGCCTGGAGGTCACTTCCAGCCCATGTTTCTTGACTAAACACACAGCAACAAAGCCTCCTTTCTGGTTACCAAGGTCTGGACTTGATTTCTTCCAGTGGAGCAAGAATTTAAAGCATTTAAAAAGCCACCCGAGCATAGGATTTTTCTCAGTCTTCGATGATTTCCCTCTCCTATTGCTTGAAGTTTTCTTGCTTATGTCTTATTTTATGTATATATATATTTATATATAATTAGGTTGGTGCAAAAGTAATTTCAGTTTTGCATTGTTGAACTGTGCCATTTGATACTGGAATACATTTTTGAATAAATGTGGTTATGTTGTACATAATTTTAATATGCATTTCTCAATTTAATATTTTGCTAATGACATTCAGTTCGTTTCAGTTCATTCACTCAGTCCTGTCTGACTCTTTGCAACCCCATGAATCGCAGCACACTAGGCCTCCCTGTCCATCACCAACTCTTGGAGTTCACTCAAACTCATGTCCATTGAGTCAGTGATGGCGTCCAGCCATCTCATCCTCTGCCATCCCCTTCTCCTCCTGCCCCCAGTCCCTCCCAACATCAGAGTCTTTTCCAATGAGTCAACTCTTCGCATGAGGTGGCCAAAGTACTGGAGTTTCAGCTTCAGCATCATTCCTTCCAAAGAATAGCCAGGACTGATCTTCTTTAGAATGGACTGGTTGGATCTCCTTGCAGTCCAAGGGACTCTCAAGAGTCTTCTCCAACACCACAGTTCCAAAGCATCAATTCTTCAGTGCTCAGCTTTCTTCACAGTCCAACTCTCACATCCATACATGACCACTGGAAAAACCATAGCCTTGACTAGACGGACCTTTGTTGGCAGAGTAATGCCTCTGCTTTTTAATACACTATCTAGGTTGGTCATAACTTTCCTACAAGGAGTAAGCGTCTTTTAATTTCATGGCTGCAGTCACCATCTGCAGTGATTTTGGAGCACTCCCCCCAAAAAAAAAAAGTCTGACACTGTTTCCACTGTTTCCCCATCTATTTCCCATGAAGCGATGGGACCAGATGCCATGATCTTCGTTTTCTGAATGTTGAGCTTTAAGCCAACTTTTTCACTCTCCTCTTTCACTTTCATCAAGAGGCTTTTGAGTTCCTCTTCACTTTCTGCCATAAGGGTGGTGTCATCTGCATATCTGAGGTTATTGATATTTCTCCCGGCAATCTTGATTCCAGCTTATGTTTTCTTCCACCCCAGCATTTCTCATGATGTACTCTGCATATAAGTTAAATAAATTAAGTTAAATATTGTCACCCTGCTAATGACATTACTTGCTGTTTATTTTATATTTATTTTAGACTATAGATATTATGTTGGACAAAAAGCAAATTTGATGGATTTTTTTATTTGAGTTCAAAATGGGTGATAAAGCAGCAGAGACAATTTGCAACATCACAACACATTTGGCCCAAGAACTGCTAACTAACGTACTGTGCAGTGGTGGTTAAAGAAGTTCTGCAAAGGTGACAGAGCCTTGAAGATAAGGAGCGCAGTGGCCAGCCATCAGAAGGTGGCAGTGACCAGTTTAGAGCATCATTGAAACTGATCTCTTATGACTACACGAGAAGTTGCTGAGGAACTCAGTGTCACCCCGTCTATGGTCATTCGACATTTGAAGCAGATTGGAAAGATGAAAAAGCTCAATAAGTGGCTACCTCATGAGCTGACCAAAAAAAAAAAAAAAAGAAAGAATCACCAGTTTGAAGTATTGTCTTCTCTTATTCTATGCAAGAATAACAAACCATTTCTTAATTGGATTGTAAACGTGTGATGAAAAGTGGATTGTATTTGACAACCGGAGACAACCAACTCAGTGGCTGGACTGAGAAGAAGCTCCAAAGCGCTTCCCAGAGTGAAACTTGTGCCAAGGAAAGGTCACGGTCACTTTGGCGGTCTGCTGCCAGTCTGATCCACCGCAGCTTTCTGAATCCTGGTGAAACCATTACATCTGAGAAGTATGCTCAGCAAATCAATGAGATGCGCCAAAAACCTTAATGCCTGCAGCTGACATTGGTCAACAGAAAGGATCCAATTCTCCATGGCAATACCTGACCACACATTGCACACCCAGTGCTTCAGAAATTGGACAAATTGGGCTACAAAGTTCTGCCCCACCTGCCAAATTCACCGGACCTCTCACTAACAAACTACCACTTCTTCAAACATCTCAACAACTTTTTGCAGGGAAAACATTTCTGCAACCAGGATGCAGAAATATGCTTTCCAAGAGTTTGTCGAATCCCGAGGCACAGATTTTTATGCTACGGGAATAAAGAAACTTATTTCTTGTTGGCAAAAATGTGTTGATTGTAATGGTTCCTGTTTTGATTAATAAAGATGTATTTGAGCCTAGTTATAATATATAGATTTAGAAGTCACAGTCTGAAACCTCAATTGTACTAACCTAATATTACAATCTAGAGTCTATATTTTTCATATAGTTGTGTCCAACTCTTTGTGACCCCATGGACGTAGCCCGCCAGGGCTCTTTTGTCCATGGGATTTCCCAGGCGAGAACACTGGAGAGGGCTGCCACTTCCTTCTCCAGGGGATCTTCTTAACCCAGGGATTGAAGCTGCCTCTCCTGCATTGGCAGGCGGATTCCTTACCACCGAGCCACCTGAAAACCCTGTGTATGTATATGGTTAAAACAATTCACCTTTATTGGGCCTTTCCAAGAATTCAGCTTAGCTTCCTTGGAAGCAGCAGCACTGTCTTGCACACTCATTAAGTGACTGGTTTCCCTAAAGTGTAATTGAGTGATCTAGTTACGCTACAAGTACAAGTGGAATAAATAAGTTTTGGAACAAACACATCTGGTTTCCAGTAAGTTAGTGCCTTAACTGGTGGGAGGAGATGTGCCCAGGTGAGGTGAGGGGCAGCCATTCACCAAGAGTGCTTTCTGGGGTCATATGTTTGATAGAAGGGGTGGAGGACATTGGTCCATCCAGCCAGTTTGGCAAGAGGAAATCTGTTCAAAGAGCAGCTGGGTCAGTGCTGAATGGACGAGGGAGGAGGGAAGAACTGCCTGAAAATCCCGTAGTCCCCAACCCTTTGGGACAGTTTATTTATTAAATACTTATTATTTCAAGTACCAGCATAAATGCTTCAAAAACTTTTCCTCATTTCATTAGCCTCATTTTAGACCAGGAAACTGAGGTCCAGAGAGGGGAAGTGATTTGTCCTATCTTGTCCTGGAAATGAATACTACTATTTTGCAAGCTTGATGGATGAGAGAAAAGATAAAAGAGAAATGGAATCATACTGGACTCCTGTTTTGAAGCTCATTTTTTTTCATGTAGGATATCATAACACTTTTTTTTTTCCTTTTAAGAAACAAAATCAGGGAATTCCCTCACAGGCCAGTGGTTAAGACTCCTCTCTCCCACTGCAGGGGGTAAGGGCTGTGGGTTCGATACCTGGTCGGGGAACTAAGATTCCACATGCCATGGGGCACGGCCAAAAAGAAAAAAAAGAAACAAAATTAAAATACTGGGCAGATAGTGATGATGTATAAAGTGTGTGCAGAGCCTAAATCCCTCTTGAACCCAGCACCCAGTTTAAGAAGAAGAGCAGCTCGGTGGCCTGCGTGACCATCACATGCTCCCCGGGGCTCACTCACACCCCGCCTCCCAACCAGAGCGACTGCCGTTCTGAACTTCGTATTGATCAGCTCTTGCTCTTGTCTTTTGCGTTATTTATTGGCTGGGCAGAGTCTTCACTGCTGTGTGGGCCTTCTCTATGGCGGCGAGCGGGCGCTACTCTCTGCTTGCGGTGTAGAGGCTTCTCGTTGCAGTGGCCTTCTCTCAGGGAGCACCGGCTTTAGGCACCTGGACTTCAGCAGTCGCTGCACGTTGGGTCAGTACTTGCGGCTCGTGGGCTGTAGAGAGCAGGGGCTTAGTTGCTCTGCAGCACGTGGGATCTTCCTGAATCAGGGATGCAACCTGTGTCTCCTGCATTGGCAGGCGGATTCCTTACCACTGAGCCACCTGGAAGCCCTCTTGCTTTTCTTTGTGATTGCTAAGCTGAACATTACACTGCTTACTTTTGCCTCTTTGTGAACTTTCAATAAACAGAATCTTCCTGCTGTATCCTTTGGAACTTGCTTTTTCATCCCCTCCCCAGTTTTTGGAACACACTTTTTTTTTCTCCCCAAAGGACGCTGTGGGCACCAGCCCTGACCCCGTGTCAGCTCTGCCTCTCATCAGCCCCTGATGGAGAGTGTACCTGTCACGTGGTTGAACTGACACATGACTGGGGACCACTTTTCCACTGCAACCCCCTTCCCAAGGGGATCTATTAGGCCATCCTTCCTGCTGGTTCCCAGAGTGGGGACGTGACCGTGGTTAGTCTGCTGGCACACGGAAGACTTGGACTCTGTCCACCATGCAGGTATGTGGGCGAGAGGCCCCTGGCGAGCAAGCAGGACTCCGAGCAGAGCTGTGAAGACGTCAAGTGCCTGATCTCAGCTCCACACCCCTGCTCTCAGGCCTGCCGAGGCTGCGTCGTGCCTTGGCTGGACGTCCTTGGCCGAGGATGCCTGTGTCCCGCGGTCACCTGGCTCCAGCCTGGAGCAGCGCTCAGTAACACTGAGTGAACGAAAGAACCGAGGAAGGAAGTCTTCCCTGATGCTGCCCTGTGGTCATAAGCTACCCCCCTCTCTCTCCTGTGATCCCTCCACCCACTTTCTCTGTCTTTCTCTTATACTAAACCCTGTCCATCTTGCAACACTTAGAAATACGATCTGTGTACGGATGTTTGAGGCTTTCCCGGTGGCTCAGTGGTAGAGAATCTGCCTGCAACGCAGGATATGCAGAAGACTCAGATTCGATCCCTGAGTTGGGAAGATGCCCTGGAGGAGGGCGTGGCAACCCACTCCAGTATTCTTGCCTGGAGAATCTCATGGAGAGAGGAGTCTGGCGGGCTGCAGTCTATGGGGTTGTAAAGAGCCAGACACGACTGAAGCAACTGAGTGCACACACATGCACACGCATGGATGCTTAGCATGTTTTGACATGACTTCACGTTGGATGTTGCTGGGACTCTCAATCGTAGACAATGCATTTCCAGCGGCTGCTGTCAGCAGAGGTTCAGATCCAGAGAGGCTCTTTCCTGGTCCAGATTTTAAGTGTTTCTCATGGAGTCAACCACAAATATTGATTAAGCGCCTGCCGTACAACAGGCCCAGGGCTAGACCCAGGCTAGAAACAGCCAAGAAGAAGCAGGGGGGGAAAACATCATCATACAGTTATCATCACAGATAACAGGTAGTAATCACTCACTGTATTCTGTCCACGCTTCCAAGGGCTTTACATATTTAATTCATTTAATCCTGAAAGCACAGTCTGATGTTAGTACTGTTGCTATCTGCCTTTTTCAGAGGAATTAATTGGGAGCTGAGAGAACTTGCTGGAAGCTCACACAGGTTATCAGAGGCAGAGGAGCTGGTATTTATTCAGGTCCTGTGATGAGTAAGCAATTGAACTCCGCGTCTGTGTCAAGCCCTGTTGGGAGCCTGTGAGCTTGTTGATGCTATTTCCAAACTGCAGGGGAGAAGCTGAAGATCAGAGAGGTCAAGTGACTTCTCAGCGTCACACAGCCAGTTAGTAGCAGAGTGAAGTGCTGTTGTTTATGGAGGCAAGAGGGTTTTACTGGCTAGTGGTGGGATGGGAGCTGACTGGGGTATAGAGGGGCCATCTTGAAGACACAGTCTAATGACAGAGGTAGGCAGACAGGCAGGCAGGATGCTGGGAGCAAGCGTGATGATCAAGGGGACACGTCAACTTCAAGGAGACTCAGAGGGCTCCCCATTCTGCCTGGAGGGGATGGGGAGTGCTTTCTAGAAGAGGGATGTGTGTGCTGAGACGGTAAAGGCCTGGAGAGAGAAATGCACAGAGCAGTGGGAGACAGCTGAGCCAAGGGGCACATTCGAGCCAGACCCTAGGGGAAATCGCACATCCTTACGGGGCGAGAACCGAGGAGGCAGAGAGGACACGCGCTCCTAAGAGCCACATCTATTTGCTTCTTTGTGATTTTTATCCTTCCCCCATCCCCTTTTTACCCGTACCTTTTGTCTGTGACTCTGCTTCTGCTTCGTAAACAGGTTCCTTCATGCTGCTTTTCAGATCCCACGTGTACGTGATGCCATGTGACATACGCGCCTTGCTGTCAGACTTGCTTCACTTGGTACAGTAATCTCCAGGCCCATCCATGTCGCGCTGACGGCTGAGTAATATTCCACTGTGTGTGCTGTGCTGTGTGTGCTCAGCCGTGTCCGACTCTTTGTGACCCCACAGACTGCAGCCCGCCCGTCTCCTCTGTCCATGGGGACTCTGCAGGCAAGATTACTGGAGTGGGTTGCCATGCCCTCCTCCAGGGGATCTTCCCGACCCAGGGACAGAACCCAGGTCTCCTGCATTGCAGGCGGATTCTTTACTGTCTGAGCCACCAGGCAAGCCCAAGAATACTGGAGTGGGCAGCCATTCGCTTCTCCAGGGGATCTTCCCGACCCAGGGATTGCACAGGGGTCTCCTGCATTGCGGGCGGATTCTTTACCAGCTGAGCTCCCAGGGAAGCCCATTCCTCTGTGTGTGCGTGTGCAGGTGTGTGTAAACCACATATTCTCTTCCTATTCTTCTGCTGATGGACACTTGGATTGCTTCCATGTCTTGGCTATTGTAAACAGCGCTGCTAGGAACATTGGGGTGCATGCATCTTTTTGAATTAGAGCTTTCATCTTTTCCAGATATATGCCTCGGAGTGGGATTGCTGGCTCATATGTTTAGTATTTAAAGGAACCTCCATTCTGCTCCCCATAGTGGCTCGCCAATTTACATTCCCACCAACAGCATAGGAGGGTTCCCTTTTCTCCACATCCTCTCCAGCATTTGTTATTTGTAGATTTTTTAAATGATGGCCATATGACTGGTTTGAGGTGATACCTCACTGTAGTTTTGATTTGTATTTCTCTTA
Source organism: Budorcas taxicolor (assembly GCF_023091745.1). Lineage (NCBI taxonomy): Eukaryota > Metazoa > Chordata > Mammalia > Artiodactyla > Bovidae > Budorcas > Budorcas taxicolor. The sequence continues at coordinate 66,929,510 of NC_068926.1, forward strand.
CAGTTAGCCACGTGGGACATCTTTTCACGTGCCTGTCGGCCATGAGTATGTCCTCTTTGGAGGACTGTATACTTAGATCGTCTGCCCATTTTTTGAATGGGTGATAAGAAGCAAATATACTGAGCACCTATTCTGTGCCAGGCCCTGTGCTGAGGTTTATAAGCCTCCTCATCTGATCCTTGCACAATCTTATCCTCCAAGGTGAGAGCTATTATTGTACCCACTCCCCAGAGCAGCTTCTGAGGCTCAGAGAGGGGCTGGTGACCTTCCAGGACTCCCAAACACTGGTCTCTGTTGAGGAAGGATTTGTCTCCAATCCACCTAAAATAGACAACAGGAATAATACATTAGTCCATCCGCACTGAATGCCTGTGTGTGCCAGACAGAGCACTGAGCACCCTCTTCAGTAGAATATTATTACCATGTGTACTCATTCTATGAATGAGGTACTGCTATTATTGCCCCTATTTTTTTCATTTAATGGATGAGAAAACAGAGGCTCAGAGAGGGAGGTGTCCAGCCCAAGGTGCACAGCTAGGGAGCAGCCCAACTGTGCTATGCACCCCGCCAGGCTGGCTCCAGGTTTCTCCTACTTAGCCACCCCTGGTGGCGGTTCAGATGTGTCCAGATGAGTCTCCCCTACACAGCCTCGCTGGGCACACCCCGGTCCAAGCTAAACAGCAAGTCAGCCCAAGGAGGACCTCAGGCCCCTGCCTGAAGCCCAGGGCTGGGACCTGAGGCGGGACACCCATAAGGCTGTGGGTGGCCTGGACCAGCTCATAGATGGAGAGTGCCATGGGGCTGTTTGTGCCGTTGACATCATGGCTCCAACATGAAAGAGAGGGTAATTGACTTAGTGTTAGGACAGCGGCTTCTTCACTTCTCTGTAGCCACCGCTGCATTAGCTCATGCTGGAAAGTTCCGTCAAGCCTTCAAAAGAGTCCTGGGCATGGTCTCACAGCAAGGCTGTTTTACACGCAGCTGCTTCCGGAGTTCAGCATAGGCTCTGAGACCCCAAGGCAGAGAAAGAAAGCCTCATGGAGCCACCAGGGTGGCTGGCGAGTGAGGAGGACTTGGGACTGGTTGGGGAGTCACCTCCCTGCCTCCATCCCCAGCATGACCTACGTCACCCTCTACGGAGAGTGTCCTCCAAACTCCTGAGAGAAGACAGACGCTCTGTCTGGCTCACAGCCATAGCCCTAGTGCTCACAGCCTCACCCACGGTAGGCATACAATAAATGTTTACTGAACACATGAACAAAACCATGAAACTCGATGGAGTGTGCGGCGAACTGTCTTCCTCCACTCTTTGAACATAAGCCAAGGAGGGCACATGGGCTGAAGGAGCAGCCTGTGCCCTCAGTCTGCCGTTCAGTAGCCAGGGCCCTTTGGCACGTTGTTTCTCTTCTGAGCCTCAGTTTGTTGATCTGTAAAATGGGGAGAATTCCTGGCTCCCAGGGTAGTGTCATGATTGCTGGAGTCAGTTCACACAGTGAGTTAGCTTAGCACACACCAGGCATCTTTGCTCCTTGCCTCTCCCTCACAAACTCTAAGAACCTTCCCTAGCAAGATGCATGTCTGTTTCATGTCTGTCTCCCCTTCCCACGGCCAGCTGCAAGTATTAGGACAGTTGCTGGCCTATAGGAGGTGATCGCTGACTACTCGGAGAATGGATGGATGGATAGAAGGATGGTTGGAGAGGCAGATGTTTAGATGCCTGGAGGGACAGATGTTTGCCTGAGTGGGTGGATTAACTGATTAACTGGTAGATGAGAGGATGGACAGGTGGCTGATTCGATGACTGGATGCATGGATGGAAGCATGGATGCTCTGGTTTTGTCTATTTAGTTTAATTTGCTGTCATCCTAACATTACAAAAAAATTTTTCTTGAATGATTTTTAGGAAAATCCTTAGTGGAGTGAAAATAGTGTCCTAGGTGTTCAAATCCATTTATTTTGAGCTTCATTTCATCCTACCCTCTTTCCCACTTGCTGCTTGGAAATACACCACGTCGTCTTAAATGCTCTGAAAAGTCCTGCGATGAAGAAACTTTTCACTTCATTTAACCCATAGTTTATTGAGTATAGGCAATGACAGGCTTTACTTTCTCTGAGGATCTACCCCTCTACGGTACAACATGGTGAATGTAAGTAGAAAAGATCTTTGGACATTTTTCACTTGGCAGTCCTTTAACTCAAGATGCTTCTGTGATCGGAAAGCCTGTGTGTGTGTGTGTGTGTGTGTGTGTGTGTGTGTTTTCTGATGGTGTGGGCTTGAAAACACTGTCCTAAGAGAAGGGAGACACTGCACACCCAGCTTGCCAGTGATGGAACTGGCTGTGTGACCGTGATGCTTCTCTGTCATCGATAAAAGGAAGAATATGATGGGCTCAGCTCCCTTCCGGCTCCTGCCTGGCTCTGCCCTGCAGTCCTGCCTGCCTCCCAAAGAAGGCATGCATGTATGGATCACCTACTGTATGCCTCCCTGGGCTTCCCTCCTTCCTGAGATGCCTACCCACTCCATTTCTTTAAGGGACAGACGTGCCGGGCAAGGGTAAATTACCCCCATGTACTCCCAATGTTTAGATACCTTGGCGCTGTGACTTAATTTTCCATGTCGGGCTCCCCAGGTCCTGGCAGCGGGAAAGGGGTGGGTGTGGGGCCCAGCCCTGGCAGGGGCCATCAGCTCCCAACGCTGCTGCTGCTCTGCTCCCAGCTCGGCGCCCGCCCAGAGCAGACCAGCGCGTCCCTGGGTTCTGACTGCAATCAGCTGCCCCTCCTGCTCTCGTCCCTCCCCTGTCTCTCAGGACTCAGTGGCGGTGGCTGAACAGGCAAAACCGTTCCACCCCGATTATTCCCCGAGCTCCGAGTGGCAACGCTAGGATCACCACTGCCGCGTCCCTGGCGGGGACTGCTGCGGCCTCCGCTGGAGCTGCCCACACCTGGGAGGCTTGGGAAGGTCTCCGGGTGAAGACTGAGGACCCAGAAGCTGGACTGAGGCTCAAAGACCCCCCGCCCAGCCCACCCAGTGAGGGTTTCTGGGAGTCTGGAGATGGTTATCACTACGTCCCCCATCACCTCCCGCAATGAGATCTGTCTGCAAACTCTCCTGTGGACAGAGCTGGAGGGCCGGGTCATGGGGAAGGGACTCAAACACTGGCACCTCACAGCCACATCCCCAGAGCCCCCCAGGGACCTCAGCTTATCTGCAGCCTCCTTCCTTGGTGAGGAGGAGAAGGGGGAAGAACACCCAGGACATCAGGTGCTCAGGAAACACCATGTTTCATTTCGTCACATGTGCCCTTGACTGGAATACACACCATTATTTGATGTCTTGCTAAGAAAAAAGAAACAAAACACCTACCAATTAGAATACGGCACGCCATTCATTGTCAGATGAATCCTGATTCAAACATATTAAAATCTAAACAAGTGCAGTTTGGAACAAGCAACGGGCTCATTTTCCTGTTTCTGTTTTACTACAGGTACAGGTGGTGCTGCCTCGGACCTGCTTTGTCACCTTGGAGAAGTCACATTCCACCCCGGGACCCACCTTCCTCTCCAGCTACAAAGGGCCCGCTGTAGAAACCAGAATCAGGGCAGTGACAGACCTCTGTAGCTGCCAAGACATTTCAACGAGAACGTGAGATAGCAGCCTGCCGCGAATCCTCGTCCAAAGGTGCTTGCTGTCAGCGTGGTCGCTGTGGGACTTTGGACAAGTTGCTCCACCATCCTGAGCCTCAGTTTCCCTCGTCTCCTCTAGAGAGGCAGGGATGCATCTTGCAGGGTTGCTGTGGTGTCTGTCAGGAGTTGAGTGCCATGCATGGCACCTGGCAGACAGCCCTAGGAATCCTAGTTACCACCAGTATTTGCATCTGTTTGCGAATTATCTGAATGGTAAGAAACAGGCTTTTGTTTTGTTTTTTAAGCACCGTCGTGGCACCGGTGTCTTGCAGATAGCTTGTTTGTTGAACAATCTGATGAGTGAATGACCGCATGAATGAATGAATGGAGAAATGCATGTTCTCAGGAGTCCAGGTAAGACTGAGTTCTACAAGCAGGAGCCCTTTGAAGTATGCAGAGGCCAAACAGGAAATTAATCACCCCGGAGATCATGTCGCTTCATCCCCATTTCACAAAGGCTCTGAGAAGTTCAGGAAGCTGCCCGAGTCCACACCGCTCTCAGACTCCAGTCCAAGCCTCCAACTTCCATCACGGCCTTTCCCCTGCGGCCTCGTACTCTGGGCCTATGTCCAGTGGCTCCAGACCCTAGGGACCAAGGCAGGCTGTGGCCAGGTTGAGTAGGGCGCCGTGTCTCCCCGTGTAATCGCTTCCAAAGGAGGGCCTGGGAGAAAACCACCGCACAGTCCCTGAGGCCTCAGACCTGGCCCATTATTATTCCTCTTGGTGTAATAAATACATTTTAAGAGAAACAGATGCCGGAACAGTTGGACAGGAAGGGCCCAGGCATGCAAAGAGAAAGCTGGTTTGTGAAAATCTGTCGATTTGCCAGACGGTGAGCAATATGGTGCAGCCAGCCAGCTCCGGGTCCGGCTGCCGGGCGGGCTGATCGGGCCTCCCCACTGTGTCCTGTGGTCCTTCCGGGCCGCTGTCCTCAGGCACCCAGATGGGCATCCAGCTATCGTTCCTGCCAGAGCCGCACCCTGGATGCTGACGGCTGCTCCTCCTTGACGGCAGTCGCTGCAGCAGGGTACAGACCCTCATCTTGGGAGCGGGCAGCTGCATCGGGCTGGCATCTTCAGATTCAGACCCAGCCACTTCCGCACATGGCTCTTCTCTTTCCTATATTGGCTTCAGGCTTCCCAGGTGGCGCTAGTGGTAAAGAACCCACCTGCCAGTGCAGGGGACATAAGAGACTCGGGTTCGATCCCTGGGTCAGGAAGATCCTAGAGCAGGGCATGGCAACCCACTCCAGTATTCTTGCCTGGAGAATCCCATGGACGGGGGAGCCTGGTGGGCCACAGTCCATGGGGTCTCAAAGACTCAGACACAACTGAGTGACTAACAGTTTCACTTTCACTTATGTATTCATAGGATTACTAATCATTAAAGATGCCCTGGGAGTAATAGTATAAAAAAAATCAAGATTCAGCAAACACTCACTGAACTGAACCATGTGTCAGGCATTGTGCCATGTGGTTCCTTTGGCTTCATCTTCAAAACAACTCAACAGAAACGAGGCATCTTTGTGACCATTTTACAGACTTCAAACCGAGCTCAGAGGTATTGAGAAGTTTACCTGAGGTCACAGAGCCACTGAGGTCTTTAGTGATTATTATTTCTCTCCTTCCAGAAAACGCACCCACTCTCCCTATCGTGAGATACAGCCCTATCATGTAAGCACAGCCAGCCCTTTGGATGCGGCAGTTACAGGCATATCCATTTATTGTGCGTCACTTTATGACACTTCACAGAGCGCGTGTTTTACAAATGAAGGTTTGTGGCAGTTCCTGTGTTATCAGGAACTGACAACAAGTACTTTTGAACTAAGGTATGGACACTGGTTTTTAGACCTAATGCTATTGCAGCCTGGACAGACTACAGCATAGTGTAAACGTAGCTTTTATATGTACCGGTGTCGTTCAGTCACTAAGTCCTGTCCGGCTCTTCGAGACCTCACGGACTGCAGCCGGCCAGGCTTTCCTGTCCTTCACTATCTCCTGGAACTTGCTGAAACTCATGTCCATTGAGTTGGTGATGCCAGCCAACCATCTCACCTCTGTCGCCCCCTTCTCCTCCTGCCATCAGTCTTTCTCACATCAGGGTCTTTTCCAAAGAGTTGGTTCTTCGCATGAGGTGGCCAAAGTATTGGAGCTTCAGCTTCAGCATCTGTCCTTCCAAAGAATATTCAGGGCTGGTTTCCTTGAGGATTGACTGCTTTGACCTCACAGTTCGAAAGCATCAATTCTTTGGCACTCAGCCTTCTTTATGGTCCAACTCTCACATCTCACATGACTACTGGAAAAACCATAGCTTTGACTAGATGGACCATTGTCAGCACAGTGATGTTTGTGCATGCAACAAAAATACATGTGACTCATTTTATTGTGATGTTCGCTTTATTATGGTGGCCTGGAACTGAGCCTGCAATGTCTCCGAGGTGTGCCTATAGCTGAAGGACAGGGAAAGGCCAATCAGAGGCCTCCTCTGGGGCTTTCTAAGTTGGAGCAGTAAATGGAGGTCTGGCTTCTTCTTATAAACCCAAGTTCCTAGGTTTGAGGATAGTGGGGGTCAAGAGTCCTTGATGTGAAGGGCTTTATGCCAGGATACTTTATGCCAGGATCTCTGTATGAAGTGTCCAATTCAAACCTTGCAGGAACCCCTACGAGATGAGAACCTTTCTTTTCCCTTCTTGTGAAAGAGAAGGCTGAAGATCAGAGAGGGTAATTCGATTTCCCAAGGGAACACAGCTAATGGGGTGGGGGAGAGATTCAAAACCAGGCTTAGTCATCACACGATAGGGCCAGAGGACTCCCCTGTGGATCCATAGGGTTGGCCTGGAGCTCACAAGTCCTCCCCATGTGGAACTGCACTGCTCAGAGCTACCACTTCCTCCAGCCCCGACCCTCAACTTCACATCACCAAGCAGCTGCTTATCTCCCAGTACCCGGAGTGTCCCAGCTAGAGACCTCTGAAGGATCTCTCTGGCTCTCAAATATTAGAAACCCAGGCTGCTGTTGCTTCTGTGCAGACAGATTCCCTTCCTGTATCTGCCTGAGATTATGGGGAAGTGAAGGGATAGATTCTCTGGCCATTGATGATCACTTCTCAATTCTGGGGGCATTTTTTTTTTCTCTTAAGGCAGAGTCTTGGATGCCAGTCAATCACAGTGAACTGAAGGCAAAAGAGCTAACAGAAATTGGTATTGGAGGGCTGGAATCTTAGTTCTGAATCCAAGCTAGTCTATGCCAGCTTATCTCTTTTGATTCTCAGGAACAGATAATAGCAATCCCATTTTACAGATGAGAACACTGAGGTCAGAAAAGACTTTTAAACTTGTCTTTATGAGCTCTTTACTCAGTGTAAGCTCCAGTGCTGGGCTTTCTGTGTATTTGACTCATATTCTTGCCCTGTGATAGTTACAGCCCATCATTCCCATTTTACAGATGACAAAACTGAGGTTTGCCAGGAGGTAGCAGAGCCTTGATGTGAAGTTACAACTCTAGAGCCTCTGTGTCTGAGGCCTAGTTCACCTTCCCAGGAGTAGCTCTGCTCGTTTAGATGAAAGACTGGATTGTGGCTGCAGTCTTTATGACCCACAGGGCACAGAACTGAATCTCTTCTTGACATTAAAAAAAAATTTTTTTTTTTTAATTTATTTATGGCATGCAGGATCTTAGTTCCCTAACCAGGGATTGAACCCCCCATCCCCCTGCACTGGAAGGAGGGAGTTTTAACCAGTGGACCACCAGGGAAGTCTCTCTTAACAACATCTTATAATTTAAGTTTTTGTTTTTTGGTTTTTTTTTTAAGGCTTACAAGTTCTGGGCTGCCTTCACATCAAAGGAAGAAGAGGTGATGAGGCCTCTCTCCCCCACTGCCCACTCCTTCCTTAACACTTAGGAAGTCTGTCCATGGACCTATGGGCCCGGGTCTGGGCTCTGCAGGCATCCACAACGGCTGAGATGGAGTCCACCGCCGGCCAAGTGCTGCTAATTGTATTACAGAGTTCAGTGGGGGAAAGAAGCGGGAGGCCGAAGCAAAAAGCCACTTTCCCCAGCTCTCCAAAGGGTCCCGCCCACTAAGTCTTACTGCCTAGAAGGTGCCAGATCACATTAGAGCCACCAGTTACCACTTTATCCTGTCTTGACTTCACTAACGCTCATTAAGCTCCGAAAATCCCTTTTACGGTGTTTAGGACACCTCCAGAGGAGTCTGCTGTGTAAATATTATTCCACCATTAAATCCTGCTACAAGGCCGCCGTCAACAAGCGGGATTCGCGCTGGTTGCGCCAAGGGGGCTACGCGGGGCGCCTGTGAAGTGCAGCCAAAGGGCTCCGCCAAGAAGCCAGCACAGCGATAAAGGGCCTGGTTCCCCCCATGGAAGCCTCTTGCCACTCGGGCCCGCTTAATGCAGTGGCCGCGGGGGCACGATTTGGGCTGAGAATCAAACACACTGTAGGGAACCCTGGGAGCCAGGGCCTGCCTTGGACAGCTGGTGCGCACGCTGGACCCGCTCGATCTGGGGTGGGGGCCTCGCAGGGGGCTGCAGCACGCACGTGCCGGGGAGGCTGGGGTCTGGCGCGCGCATCTCGCGCCTCCGCAGTAGATCTGGGCATCGGGATCTGGGGAGGCAACTTTGCCTAGCCGGAGGCCTCTGTGCCTTGGCAGTCCTTTCGTCTGCACGCCTTTCCTTATTCATTTATATATCTGGAGGAGGGAAATCGCTCCGTGATGAGCCATCGATTATGGCGGATGGATAACCTATCTGACTCAGCAGATGCCACTGCGGCTGGCACGGCTGGCACTGCTTTTTGGCTTTCCTTTTTTCTTCTTAAAAAAAAAAGAAAATTAATCAATTGCTGTTTTCAGCTGATCTGCAGGTTGCACTCCTGGGAGATGGCGACAGAAGATGGAGGACTTAAATATGGAAATCGCGCGAGGCAGCTGCAGGCCTGGCTGGCCGCGGACATTCAGTGTGCCACAACTGACCTCTGAACCCTCTACTCCATGCCAAGCGCTGGTCGGGGCTCTGGAGACCCAGCAGCGAGCAAGACAAGTTTAGCCCCTGCCTCACTAGCTCACAGTCTAGAGCTCTGGCAAGGCAGAATCCAGCGGTAGCTGCAGGAGCCTACAGTAGGTGCTCAGTAACCCTGGGGAGAGGTGATGCAGGGTCCCTGGCAGTGTGTCGGGCACATAGTGATTGCTCAATTAGTGACTGCTCAATTAACGCTGTCTCTTTCATTCTCTCTTTGGGGGTCGGAGTCCCTGGTGAGTCTCATTTTGCAGCTGTGTGACACTGAGATCCTCCCTTTCCCTCTCTGAGCCTCAGTTTCCCCATCTGTAAAATGGGGCTTATCATAAAGTGCCCCACATGGAGCTGTTGAAAGGGTTTGCTTATTCACAGGTAGACTTGTGTGACATGCGTTATGGAGCACTGGCTGCGTACAGGGTACCGAGGGGTTAAGCCAAGGGTTTGACTGAGATGGGCCTCGCAGGTAGTTTAGTGGTAGAGAATCTGGGAGACTCATTGCTGGGTCGGGAAGATCCCTTGGAGGAGGAAATGACAATCCACTCCAGTATTCTTGGCTGGTGGATCCCATGGACACAGGAGGCTAATGGGCTACTGTCCGTAGGGTCACAGTGAGTTGGACGCCACCAAGCTCGGGCACTTTGCTGTGTCTTTGATTGAGATCTGTTCCTCTGTTGCGGTTTTCCCAGTCTGCTGAGAGTTAGGTAAATTCAGTGGCCTGTGGTCAGTGCTGTGATGGGGTGGCTTAGGGACACGGTGGAAGCCTCGACGCAGGGCCTTTAATGTAGCCTGGCTGGGGGATGGGGTCATAGACCCCACGGAGCAGAGATCAGCGCACAGTCAAATCCAGCCCACAGCCTGCTTTTCTGCAGTTCCCAAGTTAAGGATAGTTTTTGCATTTTAAATGGCTCTTCTTAAAGTCAAAATAATATTTCATGCCACATGAAAGCTCTGGGAAAATTCAAATGCCAGTGTCCATAGATAAAGCTTTATTGAAAGCCAGCCATGCCCATTCGTATAGGGATTGCCCACAGCCAGTTTTGAGCTATGATGGCAGAGCTGAGTGGTGGCAACAGAGGCCATGGGTCCCACAAGGCCTGAAATACTTACTGTTTGACTCTGTACAGAATGTTTGGCAACTGTTGTCCGAAGGGAAGTGAGGTATGAGCCAAGAGCTGAAGGATGGGCAGAAACAGTCAGTTGGGGCTCGTTGGAAGGGGCCAGAAGAGGTTTGCTCTGTGAGCTGGAGAAAAAGCCTAGCATCTTTCAAGGCTGATAGAAGTGCCATGCTATTAAGTAAGCTGCAAAGCGCTGTGCCAACTTGATGATTTGGAATAGTGAGGACGTGTCCATCAACAACCTGACTGGAGAAAGGCCGACGAGAGTAATAGTGATAGGAGGTCTTATTTATGGAGTAATTATTAAGTCCACGGTAGTTCCCCTAACAGTCTCACATTCAGTCCTCCAAAGGGACCTGAGTGTTGAGATCATTAGCCCACTTCACAGATGAGGAATCAGGAGCTCAGAGAGGTGCAGACACCTGGTCAAGGTCACACAGCCAGACACAGATCAGAACCCCAGATGGCATTGCTCAAAAAATTCATGTTCCAAACTCACAGCAATAAACCCCGACATTTCACTGCCCGTATCCTGCAATTTTATACAGACACGCATTGGTAAAAAAGAAAGAGAAAAAAAAGTGAAATAAACTAGGCTAGAATCCAAAGGATTTTTGCAGCCACTCCTCGCCCCCCCTCCCCTCCACATCCTGAATGTTGTTTTTTTCCAGTTCCCCCCATCCCGGGGCTCCTCTGAAATCCAGCCACGTTGCTGGCAAGGAGAAAGGGGGGGTGGGGGTGGGAAGCTAGGCTTCCCAGAGAAAGCCAGCAGAGGAGGACTCTGAAATGGGTGGAGAGATGTGTGTTGAAGGCGCGGCGTGTTGGCAGCCCCGGCTCCCGGCAGCTGTTGGCTGCGCACAGAACCAACACAAACTGATGGCTGGGTTCAGGCTGGGAAGCCACCTCGCCTCGCTCCGGCTTCAGGCAAAACCGAGAGGCGCGGGATGACAGGCCTGCCAGCAGACGGGAAGTGACTGCGGGCGCGGTTTGTGCTTTTGGCTGCTTGGCGCAGGTCTGCGCAACACCGGGGCGGAAGCGAGAGAGGTGGGTGGCTCCCAGAGGCAGAAAGTCCTGGCACTTCCTGTCTGTGCATCTTTGGGCGAGAGGGTTCCTTCTTAAGAGCTCAGGGTCATCACCCACAAGTGTGTCAGTCACTCAGTCCAGTCCGACTCTTTGCAACCCCATGGACTGTAGCCCACCAGGCTCCTCTGTCCATGGAATTCTCCAGGCAAAACACTGCAGTGTCCTGACCCAGGGATCGAGCCTGGGACTCCTGCATTGCAGGCAGATTCTTTACCATCTGAGCCACCTGGGAAGCCCCCCGACAGTGGCATCAACCTTTGGGGACAGTCGTGCAGTGGACAGCGGGGGGCACCGCCCAAAACCCCCTTCAGGAAAATCCTTGTTGCTCCTCTGGGGTACCAGTGTCAACAGCCAACTGACGTCAGCACAGGACAACTGCGCTCCAGAGACCAGCCTCCCCAAGGTCAGGTCCAAGGACCGATCACTGTAAGGTGTGGAGGTCTGTACAATTCTGAAGAGCCAGCCTCGCTCCAGAGCTGCCTGTGGAGTTGACCGAGGTGATTGTCCTGCCATCAAGGTTCAGCTTCTCCCTCCATCCACCTTCTCTCTTCCCTCCCCAAAGAGTCTTGCTCACAAATGGCATGCACGCTAAATTCTGTCCTGTAGCACCCTGAGCTTCCGACCTGGGGCTATATGCTTGATAAGTTATGTTTGGCAAGTGCCCAGGGTGTAGTTGGGATTCAGTACATGCAAAGAAGCAAAGGGAAGATGAGAATGACAGCAAGAACTACTTCTGTGTGTCTAGATTCCTCTCGACCTCAAAGACAAAGAAGCAAGTACATCAACAGCGCAGTGCCCTCGTCTCCTCTTCCCTCTGCTGGTATCCACAGGGGCATTTGCACTTCTTGACTGTCATCATACATTGGAGCCAGGCTGTGCACTGAGCATGCACAAAACCCCAAAGGGATCATTGTTCCCATTTGGCAGATGTGAAGACTGAGGCCAAGAAAAATAAAGTGATGTACCTAGAACTCGGGGCTTCCCTGATGGCTCAGCGGTAACGAATCCGCCTGCCAATGCAGGAGATGCAGATTCGATACCCGAGTCAGGAAGACCCCCTGGAGAAGGGAATGGCAACCCACTCCAGTATGCTTGCCTGGGAAATCCAATGGACAGAGGAGGCTGGTGGGCTACAGTCCGTGGGGTCGCAAAGAGTCGGACATCACTGGGCGACTAAACCATAACCTACAACTTAACAGAGTGTCCGCTATGATCGTATTCATCTATTAAGAAAATACTGAATGCTGGGCCCTTCACAGAGCTCAGAGGCGAGGAAGACACATGATGGGCCGAGCCTTGATAGTGACTAATATCTAAGGCCAGTGATGACTATCAGATGCAGGCTGTGATCTGGGGTTGACATGAGGGCCCCGAAGGCAGCTGGATGTATCACAGAACAGAACTGGAATTCAAGTCTTCCAGCTCTGCACCAGCAGCTAAATCGATATTCAAGGGGGGTATATTGGAGAGGCTGGGTTCTCAGCTGCTCCCTGTCTTCTCCCCAACTCTGCTTAAGAGCCAGCCTAAGAGCCCCCCCAATGCCCCCACCCTCTCTGCAGCTGAGAAACCCACGTTCCCTTCTCCCCCCAGCAACCCAAGGCTGAGAAAACCCAGTTTCTCCCGAAGTGAGATGACCAAGTTTGGAAGAGACCTTGAGCACTCTCTTCCCTCTGCTTGTCTCCTGGTGAGCGGTCAGCCTTTCTTTCCAGGAATCGGAGCCAAAGCCATCTTACTCATCCTGCCGCCTCACTTCATAGGCTGAAGCATCTGCCCCCTGAGGAAGCCCTGTCCTGCACTCAGGCACCCCTCACCCAGATCTTTTTTTCCTCGCAACACCAAGGAGCTTTCTCAACCTGGGGAGGAGTCTTTGAGGGTCACGGCTCAGTGGCAGCTATCAGATTCCCGGAAAAAACCCAGGTTCTGGGAGTCAGAGGGAGTCAGAGAGAGGATGGACAGAGCTGTGTGTGTGCAGTGGATGGTGGGGGGGGTGGCGGAGTGCGGGAAACCGGCCCCAGCTTTGAAGCTGCAGCTGGGGGAGCGCTCCTGTAGGCAGCTCAAGTTGTGACAGGCTTGCACGCCTACACAGCTTCCAGAAGGTCTGGTCCCTGCCTGCCCACGAAGCATCCTGGCCAGCCCCAGGGTTTTAGTGCCCCTGCCTTAGACCTTTCTCTACATCAGACAGATTGTCACTGTGAAATACAACTATGGGTTAACCAGTCTCCTTTTCTCTCCTATCTCTGAGCATTTTAAAAGCAGGGACTGGCAGGGTTGATTCATCCTGGGGTCACCAGAAGTTCGCGTAGAGCCTGGCACATAGTAGGTGCTTTTTCACTGCCTGAGTCCATGCGAGTTTCCCCTCTCTCTCCATCTCTTGACTTCATTCTTCAAACGGGCCTCAAATGGTGGTGGGGATGGTCATCAACTTCCCTGGACTCACATGCCTAGCAGTCTACCAGGAGAAAGAAAACTGGGGAAGATACTTATTGGTCCAGACTGGGTCATGTGTTTCTCCCCAAAGCATCACATGACCTGGGGAAAAGATATCTCTGATTGGCTGGGTCTGGGTCAGGTGTGGTTCCCATGGCTAGGAGTGGGGTCAGGCACCTCAGTACCACAGGCCATAGGTTTCCTGCAGGAGGGGTTTCCGTGGCTTATGTGGATGAGGTAACTGAGACCGAGAGAGAGAGACAGAGAGAGTGGATCTGAACCACGAGCAGTGTAGTTCAGTCTTGGGGGAAAAACTGGTTAAACCAAACTACCTGGTTGCCTTGTGCAATAACCGGTGATTTTCCCCAGAAGGAGAGACTCCGAAAGTCCTCGTGCTCAGGGCCTATACTGGGTTACGAACTGCACCCAGCGAACAGCCATCAAATACTTAAACCTGAGGCTGGAAAGGTAGGCAGGGGCAGAGTGTGAAAGGCCATGAATGACACTAAAAGAGGCCTGAGCCTGTCGCTCAGCACAGTCTGGCCCTCGAGATGGCCATCTGTGTTTGTAAATAAAGTTTTATTGTCACATAGCCATGCACATATTGCTTACGGCTGACTTCGCACTCCACCTGCAGAGCTGAGTAGCTGTAAGGAAGACCATCTGGCCCACGAAGCCAAAAATACTTAATAGCTGGCCATTTGCAGAAAGTTTGCTGGTCCTCACACGCGTGCGAGAGAACTGGAGACGCAAGAGTGTGGTAACCCACTCTCTATTTTAAGAAGATGAATCCTACACTCTAGATGCAGTTAGGAGATATTTTAAAGATTGAGCCTGGACCCTGTGGATCGTATGGATTGGTCAGTCGATAGTGGGTTCTATCTCAAGTGAGGGGTCTCCGGAAGCCGAACCTGAGACCAGGAAGCTGTGCGAGGAGTTTCGGAGGAGATCTCAGGAAGCAGCCTTAAGGAAGAGTGGAAGTGAGGTGAGGAAGGGAGGTGACCTTCAAGGGGGGCAGTGCGAACAGATGGCCATTCTGGGTAGATAGAGCTCTGAGGGTTCTGGGAGCGGTGTGGATTGTGAACCCGTGAGGCAAGAGGGAGCCGGGGTATTTATAGAGTTAAGAGCTGAGACTAAGACCAACTGAGCATATATCCCCGAGTTCTAGTCTTTGCCTGTTATCAGCGGTGGGGCCTTCAGCAAGTCCCTTTCACAAGTCTGGGCCTCTGTGAAATCAGACATTTCTAGGAGTCCTTCCAGCTTGGAGATCGATGGCTTTCTTGCCTCATTCCAGACTGTCCCAGGCCTGACTGTTGGGTGATTCTGATGACTTTGGTTTGTCTCCTGGGCCCTCCAGGTTTTTTTATCCCCCACTCTGTGTTCACGATGCATGTCTGGAGATACCTTCTCTGTCACACTTTTGCTTTCCTTCATGCACTAGAATTAACCCTGTGCCGTGAAGACTCTCCATGCCTGCTTATGCAAATGCAGTCACCTGGTTGTTGGTTAAATGCAGAGGCCTGGGCCCCACCTCAAGACCCACTGAGTGGGACTGTCAGGGCAGGAGGGCCTGAGCATCTGCATTTCAGCAAGTGCCCCTGGGGCCGCCAAAACTGCTGACTTTGGAAACCCCCGTGGTCGTGATTTTGGGCATGGGCTCCAGGCTCAGGCTGGTGTCTGTGACTTGCTGTGTGGCTTTGGGGAATCAGCTATTGTCTCTGATCCCTGTTTCTATCACAAAAAATGGAGCACACGGTATGCCCCACCTTGAGGCGTCAAGGAAACACTGTGTTTGGAGCTGTCAGCAAATTCAGGCTACCTGGCTATCTTTATTGCAGGTCTGAGTCCTGCGAACCAGCTCAGGAGTGTGTGAGACGTCACAGCTGCTTATTTTCTGTAAATCAACTTAATTTCTATTTCCAGCCCCCATCCCACTGGGCTGGAGGAAAACATACCCTTGGACAGATATGCTGAAAGCCCAGCCACTGCCATATGCTGGGGTGTGGCCACAGCCAGGGTGTTGGTTATGAGACACCAGGAAACCATGAATCCTGTTCAGTTTCTGCACTGGCTTTGCCCACCCCCCAAATGACGACACTGGAGCTGGTGACCAGCTTGAATTCAGTGAGGAGACAGAAACGATGGGCTGCTCCCCAAAACAAAAACACATGTATACACCCAGCAATTCAGATTCAAAATTTTATCCGGACACCCCCTCCACACACACACACACCTTGTAACGCCTATTGAGTCTGACCTTTCCCGAAATACACACAGGGTCTTATTGGGTGCCTGTGGTTGAAGCATAGTTTTAAAATAAAGGTAGAAGCATGACTTTTGTGCAATTATGAAATGAATGTGTCAAAGAGTGTAGTTAGCTCATTAATTAATGAGGGAACCAAAAAGATGGCAACACTGGTTCAAAGGAGATTTCAGACAACACACACATATACAGGCAATCAGAAAGGCTGGGAATAATTTACAAGGAGATGCAAAATTGGTCGATAACTTTACAGCAATAATCAATTGCATTCTGCTGGACAAAATTCATTTGCATTTCCATGGCATGAATCATTTGTATTACTATCAGTTTTTTTTTTTTAACTTAGTTATAAAATAGCTCAAAGACAGTGAAAGGTACAATAACACAGAGGGTTGTGCAAGGCAGAACATCCAGCCATCTTTTATTTATTTTTAACCTGTATCACCATCATTCACAATTTTTCCTGACCTTACAATACTGTCACCACCATATCAGAAGAGAGGAGAGAGGTTTTGTGTCTCCCAAGCCTCTGTTTCTTCATCTGCAAAATGGGTTTGGGAAGAGCCCCAGACAGCCCAGGGGCTCCCTGGCTGGCTCAGATGGTAAAGAATCTGCCTGCTATGTGGGAGACCCGGGTTCAGTCCCTGGGTGGGGAAGATCCTCTAAAGAAGGGAATGGCTACCCACTCCAGTATTCTTGCCTGGAGAATTCCATGGCCAGAGGAGCCTGGTTCATGGGGTCGCAAAGAGTCGGACATGACTGAGTGACTAACACTTTCTTGACAGCGCAGGGACAGGAGCCTGGCTGTGACAAGCACGGTGGGCGAGGAGAATCACGTCACAAAACGGTCTTCAATCCTTGTCATGCATGGTTTAGGCCACATCCTCGCTCTACCTTACAAGAGTTACTATTTCCTGTACACCAACTCTGATTGGAGCTGCTGCTGCTGCTGCTAAGTCACGTCAGTCGTGTCTGACTCTGTGCAACCCCATGGACGGCAGCCCACCAGGCTCCCCCGTCCCTGGGATTCTCCAGGCAAGAACACTGGAGTAGGTTGCCATTTCCTTCTCCAATGCATGAAAGTGAAAAGTCAAAGTGAAGTCGCTCAGTTGTGTCTGACTCTTAGCGATCCCACGGACTGCAGCCCACCAGGCTCCTCCGTCCATGGGATTTTCCAGGCAAGAGTACTGGAGTGGGGTGCCATTGCCTTCTCCGCTGATTGGAGCAGACACACAAAATCAGAGGATGAGGTCCTGGTCCTATTTACTTTTTCCTAATACATATAAAAGTAGACATATAGCCATTGAGAAAAGAAAAGGAAGTTCATCCTTGTACTGTCTCATCCAGGGCTCCAGGGGAAGCCCTGGGTTAGGAAGGTATCCGGGAAGAAAAGAAATAGCAGTCGGCTCACAGTCTGACATACTTACGCATCACCGCCAAGCACCACCGAGCTCTACAAATCAGTTTACAATTGGCAAACCCGCTCCTGAAATAAAAGTGGGGGCAAATGAAACCCCATCGAAGGCAGTACCTAGAAGCAGAGACCAAAGGCCGCCCTGGGGAGGGGTTGTCAATTCTCTGGGCTGTGGGAGGCAGATCCCCAGGGCCTTAACGCACCCCTCCTGGCCCCACAAGCCCCCTCCCCACCATCTGCCTCTCAGATGGCCCCTTCTCCTCCCGCTCCGCCTTCAGAAGCCCAGACTGTGGCCCCCTCCTGTGATTCATCCGACTGGAATGCGGGAGTTCTCACATTGCTTGAACTGAAGCCTTTTAATTCCCCCTCGGTGATGAATGGGCGAGGCTCTCAAATGAACTGTTGAGGCCCTGTGTCCAGGCCGCCGTCCTCCCCCTGCTCCGAGTCATTATTTCTGGACCGAATGCGTGAAGTGCTTCTGCTTCCCGGGGAACTCGTTTTGCATGCAAACATTTGGTGATTAAGCGAGGCTTACTTAATTAAGCACTTTGTAATGACTCTTAAACCAAAGAAGGGTGGATTAGGAGTCTGATTTGCGCTGGTGATGTAACCGGTGCCTTCGGATCGGGGTCGGGGGCGAGCAGGTCTAGCCTGGGGAACAGAGAGTCAGGACTCCGCAGCAGCTGAGATGGAATCATTCGTTCACCCACTCATTCATTCACGTATTCATGGAGCACCTCTAAGAGGCAGGGTGTAGAGTGAATGATAATGAGAATCCTGCCAGGCACTGTGCTGGGAAGCCTGGTGAGTAACATCACGAAGACTAGGAACACATAATAGTTATTGGGAACTGGCTTTCGTAGGCACTGCGCTGCTGCCTCACATACCCGTCATATTAATGATAATAGTAGTAGCTTATTTATCCAGGTTGTGGTCAGACAACCCCGTGGCTATGTACAGTGAATTCCCTGGTGTCTCTTCTGCCTGCTTTTGCTGTGGTCCTTCGCGCCCTGGAACTCTGCCGGCTCTCTGATCATAGTCTTGGGCTTCAGAAATAGCCCCCTCTTTGTTGCAGTCTTCCTGACTCAACATTTCTCACTCACCACTGATGCACTTTGCCCATCTGTATAATGGGTAGTTTGATGTGGATCATCTCTCAGTCTCTGATGCTTGAGGGTTTGGGGAGCAAGGGATGTCTCCCCTGTTTGGGGGGACTACAAGAATGACAGTGGTGATTAGAGGACTGTGGCTGTTAGGTGCAATAACACAGAAGGCTTCGGAGCCCAGCCTTGCACAGCTCTGAGCCACAGCAAGGTTCAGAGTCTCAGCTCTGATCTTCAAAAGCTGTGTGACCTTTATCAAGTGGCTTGCCATCTCTGAGGCACAGACCCCTCACCTCTCTGATGACTGCTGTGAACCATGTGAACAGGCTCAGGGGCAGTAAGGTCCCTTGAAAATTGTCTGCCTGGTGGCAGAAGGCACTGTTTCTCAAACTTGGACCCACAAATATACCCTGAAGTGTCCACTTTCCTATTTGATTTTGTTTTCCCATTCATATTATAACCTGGAAAGAATGCCTTTTAACATGAATGATCATTTTATAACCAAGGACTTCTATGGGACTTCAGGGCCCAGATTGCTGTGTGCTTTCACAATTGTGAGCTTGTCTCGTAAAGACCAAACTGCCTCACAGTGTGGTTCCAAGGAAGATTTTGCAAGTGTTTTAAGAGTAGGATGCAAAGTTGACTCATCACGTGGCAGATACCAGCATGGTGGTCTTTGGGGACCAGGGGTCTCATCTCAGCCTCACAACATAGCCTTAGACACACGTGTGAGTGGGCATGTCAGTAGACCCTAGTTCTGCATGACTGATGTGCAGTCATTCATGGACAGTGAGGGTGATGGGAATATGCAATGAGGACCTCCCTCTGTTTCTGATGCCAACAGGAATCGTAGTAGGTTCTTGTTTAATGACTTAAAGAATCTGCTCCATGCAAAGCAGACCAGCATCTTGCCTACTCAAGTGATGCAGCGTTAAGATCAGTAGATTGAGTTAAATGTGAGGTCTGATTATCCTGAGCTAACAAGTACAGTTTGACATTTTAAACAACACTACAGGGACTTCCTTGGTCCAGTGGCTAAGAATCTGCCTTGCAACCCAGGGGATGTGGGTTCCATCCCTGGGTCAGGGATCTCAGATCTCACCTGCCTCAGGGCGACTAAGCTTGTGTGCACCGCAGGTATTGAGCCTGCCTGCCACAACTAGAGAGTCCATGGGCTGCGATGAAAGATCCCATATGACAGAATAAAGATCCTGTGTGCTGCAGCTAAGACCTAAGGCAGTCAAATAATAATAATAATAATAATAATAATAATAATAATAATAATAATAATACCTCAGTCCTAAAAGTCACTCTCGGCTTTGGAAGTATACAAATTAGCCAAAAGACCTAGAAGGTGATAAGCACTACTACTATCCTATCCAAAGTCCATTCTCCCTTTCTTCCTTAGTGGCAGGCCTCTTTCATTTAAGGTACTGGTACGCCCAGCTAAAAGGTTTTATTCCTTGCTTCCCCTAGTTATAAATTTGCCAGTGAATCATAAGCTGAGGTCATTAGGTGGTCTTTTTGACCAGGTTGTTTAAATAGGGTAGATGTACTTAAGAGGCATGCTTCCTTCTGTTTTCTTCTTGCAGAGAACACTGATGGGATAGTCGGAGCCACAGCAGCCATTTTGTGACCATGAGGCACCTTGCCCTGGGTTAACATGTGCTAAGGACATCAGTACAGAAAAACTGGGCATTCCCTCATTTCTTTGACACAAGTGAAAAATAAAACCTCAATTCATTTAATTCATTGTCATTCTGGGTCCCCTTTATTAGTCCTCATTGCCATTCCCAACTGATTTATATTTAGGAGCAGATGGAGAATGTCACCTTTCTGTATTAGACCAAGCATAAGTGGTTTATATTCAAAGAAATGGCCTTTTATGCCATATTAAAATAATGTTGGTAATTGAAATGTTGTGGTGTCATAGTTATAAGGTGAAGGGGCTTCCTGGAAAAATAAAAGATAAGAAATTTAGGGGTTATGTTACATTTATATTAATTTTAAGTCAATTTTAAAATAAAGTGATTTAAGTTAAATATTAGGAACCTCTTCATTTTCAGTGCTTAGAAAGAGGCCCATCCATTATTTGAGCTCAAGAAATGCTGGGCCTGGGGCTTGCCTACAGTTGTGGCCAGAACTCCTCTCTTACACACTGACTCATTGGAGAAAGTGAAGCAGATGAATCAGGAATTCTCACTAGCAGGTGAGAACTCATGCTGGTTTGACTTGAAGCGAGGGTGAGGAGTCAAGAAAAGAGTCCGAAATGCAGTACTTGGATGCACTCTCAAAAATGACAAAATGATCTCTGTTCATTTCCAAGGCAAACCATTCAATATCACAGTAATTCAAGGCTATGCCCCAACCAGTAATGCTGAAGAAGCTGAAGTTGAATGGTTCTATGAAGACCCACAAGACCTTTTAGAACTAATACTCCAAAAAAGATGTCCTTTTCATTATAGGGGACTGGAATGCAAAAGTAGACAGTCAAGAAACACCTGGAGTAACAGGCAAATTTGGCCTTGGAATGCGGAATGAAGCAGGACAAAGGCTAATAGAGTTCTGCCAAGAGAACACACAGGTCACAGCAAACACCCTCTTCCAACAAGACAACAGAAGACTCCACACATGGACATCACCAGATGGTCAACACCGAAATCAGACTGATTATATTCTTTGCAGCCAAAGATGGAGAAGCTCTACTCAGTCAGCAAAAACAAGACCAGGAGCTGACTGTGGCTCAGATCATGAACTCCTTATTGCCAAATTCAGACTTAAATTGAAGAAAGTGGAGGAAACCACTAGACCATTCAGGTATGACCTAAATCAAATCCCTTATGATTATACAGTGGAAGTGAGAAATCGATTTAAGGGCCTAGATCTGCTAGACAGAGTGCCTGATGGACTGTGGATGGAGGTTCGTGACACTACACAGGAGACAGGGATCAAGACCATCCCCAAGAAAAAGAAATGCAAAAAAGCAAAATGGCTGTCTGAGGAGGCCTTACAAATAGCTCTGAAAACAAGAGAAGCGAAAAGCAAAGGAGAAAAGGAAAAATATACCCATTTGAATGCAGAGTTCCAAAGAATAGCAAGGAGAGATAAGAAAGCCTTCTTCAGCGATCAATGCAAAGAAATAGAGGAAAACAACAGAATGGGAAAGACTAGAGATCTCTTCAAGAAAATTAGAGATACCAAGGGAACATTTCATGCAAAGATGGGCACAATACAGGACAGAAATGGTATGGACCTAACAGAAGCACAAGATATTAAGAAGAGGTGGCAAGAATACACGGAAGAACTGTACAAAAAAGATCTTCACGACCAAGATAATCACGATGGTGTGATCACTCATCTAGAGCCAGACATCTTGGAATGTGAAGTCAAGTGGGCCTTAGGAAGCATCACTAGGAACAAAGCTAGTGGAGGTGATGGGATTCCAGTTGAACTATTTCAAATCCTGAAAGATGATGCTGTGAAAGTGCTGCACTCAATATGCCAGCAAATTTGGAAAACTCAGCAGTGGCCACAGGACTGGAAAAGGTCAGTTTTCATTCCAATCCCAAAGAAAGGCAATGCCAAAGAATGCTCAAACTACTGCACAATTGCACTCATCTCACATGCTAGTAAAGTAATGCTCAAAATTTCTAAGCCAGGCTTCAGCAATACGTGAACCATGAACTTCCAGACATTCAAGCTGGTTTTAGAAAAGGCAGAGGAACCAGAGATCAAATTGCCAACACCTGCTAGATCATCTAAAAAGCAAGAGAGTTCCAGAAAAACATCTATTTCTGCTTTATTGACTATGCCAAAGCCTTTGACTGTGTGAATCACAATAAACTGTGGACAATTCTGAATGAGACGGGAATACCAGACCACCTGACCTGCCTCCTGAGAAATCTGTATGCAGGTCAGGAAGCAACAGTTAGAACTGGACATGGAACAACAGACTGGTTCCAAATAGGAGAAGGAGTATGTCAAGGCTGTATATTGTCACCCTGCTTATTTAACTTCTATGCAGAGTACATCATGAGAAACGCTGGGCTGGAAGAAGCACCAGCTGGAATCAAGATTGCCGGGAGAAATATCAATAACCTCAGATATGCAGATGACACCACCCTTAGGGCAGAAAGTGAAGAACTAAAGAGCCTCTTGATGAAAATGAAAGAGGAGAGTGAAGAAGCTGGCTTAAAGCTCAACATTCAGAAAACAAAGATCATGGCATCCGGTCCCATCACTTCATGGGAAATAGATAGGTAAACAGTGGAAACAGTGGCTTACTTTGTTTTGGGGGGCTCCAAAATCACTGCAGATGGTGACTGCAGCCATGAAATTAAAGACGCTTACTCCTTGGAAGGAAAGTTATGACCAACCTAGACAGCATATTAAAAAGCAGAGACATTACTTTGCCAACAAAGGTCCGTCTAGTCAAGGCTATGGTTTTTCCAGTGGTCATGTATGGAAGTGAGAGTTGGACTATAAAGAAAGCTGAGTGCCAAAGAACTGATGCTTTTGAACTGTGGTGTTGGATAAGACTCTTGAGAGTCCCTTGGACTGCAAGGAGATACAGCCAGTCCATCCTAAGGGAGATCAGTCCTGGGTGTTCATTGGAAGGACTGATGTTGAAGCTGAAACTCCAGTACTTTGGCCACCTGATGCGAAGAGCTAACTCATTTGAAAAGACCCTGATGCTAGGAAAGATTGAGGGCAGGAGGAGAAGGGGACGACAGAGGATGAGATGGTTGGATGGCGTCACCGACTCAATGGACATGAGTTTGGGTGGACTCCGGGAGTTGGTGATGGACAGGGAGGCCTGGCATGCTCCAGTTCATGGGGTCGCAAAGAGTCGGACGTGACTGAGCAACTGAACTGAGCTGAACTGAGGGTGGGGAATAAAAGAAATGCTTTCTTGAGTTCTTAAAAACTTTCCCACCCAAGACAAAGCCCAGCAGTATTTGTCTTCTCAGGGATTCCTGGCCAGAGGCAAAGCCGGAAAGCAGAAACCCTGAAGCGCCTTGTGAGAAGCAGTTTTTATAGCGTCCCCTACAAGTGCTGGCGGGGGGAGGTTGGGGGGGAAGATAGGGACTCCCAGGGAAACCCTGCCTGATGAGATTCCCAGCTCTAAGCAGGTGGAGCCCTGTGACCGAGAACAAATTCATCACACATCAGGCCAGGACTTCCCGCGGGCCAAATCACGCCCCTTGGCGCCTGCCCCATCTCTTCATCCATGAAAGGGGACCATGGGACCTGTGAAGCACCCCAGGGGCGCCCATCGGCGGAAATAACAGGACAACCCGTGGTGCTCATGTGCGAGAGACCCCCTGAAAGGCGAGGGCATTTGTTAAGAGTTAACTGAATTTGTTTAAGGTATTTTGTTTCCTTCCAAAGGGATATTTATTTATCCTTTTGGTTGTAAATGACATTTCCAGGTCCCCAGTCACATTCAGATGAATGTGAGCAAAGCCTTGGACTAGTGGTGCCTGAGTGCAGACGGATGCAGGAATCAGAGGCTGCGTCCAGAAACAAGTTCAGAGGTGAAGGAGACCTGGAGACCTGGAATCAGGGGAATCATGAGAAATAACCCAGAACAAATCTCTCCCACTCATCATCAAGGTTAGGGCAGAGGGTCTTTGTTCTGAGGAATTATGAGTGTGCAGAGCTGTGTGCTGATTCTAAGGCATTAAAGTTGAACAGAAATAAACCTTCAAGTTGTCCTGCTGGGTCCAAAAGCTCAATTTGTGTAAGTTGTAGTGGCAGCGTTTTTAACTACTATTCACAGCTGACATTGGGTACTTGCTGTGTGCCATTGCTAAGCATCTGTATGTGTGGCATCATTGCAAAGAGGTTTGGATTCCTCCAACAAGGGGCTGAGTCCTGCTAGGCTCCAGGGTGCCTAGAGAATTCTGGAGGAACACTGAGTCCCTTGTAACAGCCCTTAGAGCTCTGGACTCATCTGGAGTCATTTATTTATCTTCCATCTCTCCTGCTAGACTGTGCGCCCCATGAGGACAGAGCTGTTTCTGGTTGGTCCATCCCAAATCCACTGCTTAGCAGGGCACCTGGCACACGGAGCTTCTGAGTTCATGCTTGTTACCTGCACAGATGCTGGAATGAATGAAAGCCAGCCTCTTGGCAGAGATTCAGGCCTCTTGTTCTTGTTGTTCAGTTGCTAAGCCGTGTCCAGCTCTTTGCGACCCCATGAACTACAGCACGCCAGGCTTCTCTGTCCTTAACTATCTCCCACAGTTTGCTCAAACTTATATCCATGGAGTCCGTGATGTCCTCCAATCATTTCATTCTCTGTTGTCCCCTTCTCCTCCTGTCCTCAGCCTTTCCCGGCATCAGGGTCTTTTCCAATGAGTTGGCTCTTTGCATCAGGTGGCCAGAGTATTGGAGCTTCAGCATCAGTCCTTCCAATGAATATTCAGGGTTGATTTCCTTTAGGGTTGACTGGTTTGATCTCCTTGCTGTCCAAGGAGTTTTCTCCAACACCACAATTCAAAAGCATCAGGCCTTTAGTGGAATATTAACGTCTCTGCTATTCCCAGACCAACCTCTGTTCTGGTGCAATTCAAAACCTAACAGCCCTGTCATCTAGAATGGCACATGGGCTAAGAGTATGGGCTGAGAGTCGCACTTCCACTGGCTTGGAATCTGCTCGACCAGTCTATCAGCTGGACATCCTTGGGTGTGGAAACCAAGCCTCAGCTTCCTCCTCTGCAAATGGGGATAATTGTAAAACTTGTGGCAAGAGAGAAATTGTGAAACTTAAATAAGATAAGTACACAAAGCCATGGGCACAATTCTTGGCATAGAGTGTGAGATTGTGAACTATTGTTGTTATTTGCAGAGCTGAAATTTTGGACCTAGAGCTAGCATTTTCATAGCTGTCTGTTAAATTTCACTTTGTAAGATTCGGTATAAACTCCAATCACTGGAGATCATTTGGAGACCTGATCCTTTGGGGACCTGAGTCCATTGCCATTCAGGAGCCCAGCCTCCCACATTTGATCCTGGGGACCAGTATCTCTGCCCAAACCATCAAGAAAACAGAAGTCCATGGCCAAGGCAGAGCCGCATGGTTCCTTCTGATAGCAGCTACATTTCCACAAAGGCAAAAGCAGGGGTGCCAAACACATTTGATGAAATGGAGTTGGCCTCACTAACCAAGCAAAGAAGGAGCACAGATTTGATCCCAAATTCCCCAGACAGGCTCCCGTCACGGCCAACCTTGATCACGCCCATGTTCCGTGCATTTTGCTAAGGATTTGACGTGCCTTCTCCCATTTAACCTTCACAAGGACCTGAGAGATGGCTCTATCGTTGTCCCCATTTTAAGGATGAGAAATTGAGTCTCATGGAGTGCAAAGCCACACAGGAAGTGGCCAAGTGGGATCTGAACACAGCTCTGTTAAGTTAAAGCTTTCAACCCAAGACGTAAATCATGTCTGACTCAGAGGCTGTTATTAGATGTTGGCTGCCGTCCGCTCAGCCCTGGGAGTCAAGGACTTTGGGGTTTGCACAGTGACACCGTGGGGCATGGCGAATCCCACCCAAATTCACCCACAATCACTCCTCTGGACTCTTCCCACAGGGTGGCTGCCTTGGGAAACAGTGACACCCCAGCTGTGTGGCTCCCCGGCTTCCATCAGAGCCTCTTACGTGGATGAAATGACAGTCCCCTCCAGGGACCAGTGCAGCAATTTGTCTTGGCGGTGTTCAGAGCCAGGCCTGGTGGTGAGGGCCTGGTTTCCCACACCCTGGAGTGACTCAGAGCATCAGAGATGAAATGAAAAGTTTGGAAGGAGAGAAGATGGAGCCCTGGCTACATTCAGGTTTGTGATCTGGGAAAATTTATCGCCCTACGTTCTAAAGATGAGGAATGGGAGCTAGCCTTGGAGCCTGACAACAGGGAAGTGTTTCCACATCAGCCACTCTTTGGCATCTATTTTAAAAATTTTCTTGCTATTGTTCAGTTACTAAGTCATGTCCGACTCTTTGCAACCCCGTGGACTGCAGCACTCCAGGCTTCCTTGTCCTTCACTGTCTCCCGGAGTCTGCTCACGTTCATGTACACTGAGTCGATGATGCTATCCAGCCTTCTCGTCTCTGCCGCCCCCTTCTCCTTTTGCCTTCAGTCTTTCTCAGCATCAGGGAGTTTTTCAATGAGTTGGCTCTTTGCCTCAGGTGGCCAAAGTATTGGAGCCTCAGCTTCAGCAACAGTCCTTCCAGTAAATAATCAGAGTTGATTTCCTTTAGGATGGACTGGTTTGATCTCCTTGTAGTTCAAGGGACTCTCAAGAGTCTTCTCTAGCACCGCAATTCGAAAGCATCAATTCTTTGGCGCTCAGCCTTGTTTATGGTCCAACTCTCGCATCCGTACATGACTCCTGGAAAAAAAACGTACCTTTGGCTATACGGAGGTGTGTTTGTTTATTTTATGTTCTGTTGATTCATTTACTCATCATCAAATACTTATCGACAGACTACTATCCTGGTAATGCAGCGGAGAATGGGATCGTGGCTTCCCAGGCCTGGAAGAGCATCAGTCCATCAGAGCAGAGTGGAGGTTCATGCATGTGTGATTCCAACACACAGGGCTAGGGAGCACACAGGTGGCCATCCCATCATGAGGCCTCCTAGCACAATTACAGAGTGAATTTAATGACCTGGGAAAATCCTTATGCGAAAACATTAAGTGAAAAAGCAGGCAACAAAATTTCTCATGGAGCATAATTCCAACTTTATTATAAAAATATATGTGTACATGAATAGGGAAAGAGACTCATAAGGAAATGCATAAAAATGTCAACAGTGGTTATCGCTGAGTTGTGGGAATTAAATATTCTTCCTTTTACCTTAACACAAGACTCCAGTTCTCAAACCACAAGCAGGTATTCATTTCACTTCATAGGTTTATATAGGTTTTAATTATAAAGTAATTTATACTCACTGGAAAACTTGCAAGTCCCTACCTCCTCTCTCCCCACTCGAAGCCCCACTATCTTAAAGTGTGATGTGCATCCTTCAGGACACACACACACACACACACACACACACCCCAGTACTGCACTCTTATAGTATCACTTTTGTTTTTGTTTTGATTTGTATTCTGTTTATAATACGGCTTGTTTCCTAATTAAAGAAATACACATTTACATTGTATTTATGTTCATATATATATATGTATATGGGGGCTTCCCAGGTAGCGCTACTGGTAAAGAACCCACCTGCCAACACAGAAAACAGAAGCGGGTTCCATCCCTGTGTAGGTAAGATCCCCTGGAGGAGGGCATGGCAACCCACTCCAGTATTCTTGCCTGGAGACTCCCATGAACAGAGGAGCCTGGTGGGCTTACAGTCCATAGGGCTGCAAAGAGTCAGACACGACTTAGGCAACTTCGCACACACATCTGTATATGTATATAAGATGTGTGCAACTTTCCCTTAACTATATTTTGACCATCTTTTCATAATACCACATGTAGCTCTTACCCCAATTAGTTTTAAAATTTTATTTATTTGTTTTTACTTTTGACTGCAGTGGGCCTTCGTTGCCGCTTGCCGGCTTTCTCTGGTTGTGGCGCACAGGCTCTGGACTGTGCGGGCTTCCGTAGTTTCAGGGCCTGGGCTCAGCAGTCGCGGTTCCCAGGCTCTAGAGCGCAGGCTCAGTAGTGACACACGGGCTTAGCTGCTCTGCGGCGTGTGGGAGTTTCCCAGACCAGGGATCGAACCTGTGTCCCCTGCATTGCAAGAGGATTCTTAACCACTGGACCCCCAGGGAAGCCCTACCCCAATTCTCCTTAACGGTTGCAAGGTATTCCAAGGTGCAGCTGTAGCATGATTTACTTAACCCCATAGTGAGGGACATCCTTAAACAAATGTCTTTGCATATCTGTGCAAATATTTTGGAGGACAGATTCTACAAACAGGCCCCTCTGGCTGGGTCAGTGGCTGTGGCTGGTTTTTAGTTAGTTATTAAATTAGCACTGAAATAATCATACAGTCTAGGTGACTAGAAGAAAAGACCTAAAGAAAACCTCACAATAGTACGTCTTGGTCCCATTTTACAGATGGAGGAACTGAGGCCCAGGGAGGGCCACTGCTGGCCAAGGTCACACAGCAAACAAGTGCCACTGCCAGGTCTAGAAGTCGGGACAGACTTCCACCAGGGGCTCTTTTTTCCTTCCCCTTCGCTATACTCCCCTGGACCAGGACCCCAGAGATGTCTCTGCATCCCTCTCCCCCAGGCAGCCCTGTCTTTGCCACAGCTGGTTTATTGACAGCACCTTCAATGTGTGGCCTTGTGGGTGGAATTACTGGCCCTTAATTGAATTGAAAACAAAAGGAGATTGAGTTTTATGGGGAGCGGGAGGCCGCAGGAGGGGAGGCAGAATCAGATGCAGAGCAAGCATGAAAGGTTCTGGGAGGAAGCTCAGCCGCAGGTGGGAGTGTGGGCTGCCTCCGCTGTTTATGGAGGCGCAGAACCTCAGGTCAGCCCCTCCCGGGAGGCCCTCTGCTGTCGGCCCCCCGCCTACCCCCCAACTGCAGTCGGATGCTCTACTCTCTAGGGGTCCAGGCTGCAGACTCTGCGAAGCACCTGGACTCCCTCCTTTGCGGTGGGAACAAAACAGGACACCTGCTCCCGCTGACTCAGGCACCTTAGGTCTGGCTCCCCAGGAGACCGAGGGAAGGGCGGGGGGCATCCCCTCACCTGGGGAGCCGGTCTGGGGAGAAACACATCCCAGTCATCAACCATCTCCGCGCCTCTTCATAGAACTCTTGAAAGAAGGCGGGGCAGACAGCGGGCAACGAGCCCACGGAAGTCCCACCATGGAAGAGTGACCCTGCCCAAATTCATTTGTTGACATTTTAACGCTTAGTGTGAGGGTTATTGGAGATAGGCCTGTAAGGAGGTGATTAAAGTGAAAGGAGGCCGTCAGGGTGGGGCCCTGATCTGATGGTTTGTGTCCTTATAGGAAGAGATCCCGCATACTCCCTGCCTTGCCCTCTCTCTCTCTCTTCCTCCCCTCTCTCCCTCTCTGTCTCTTTCTCTCCCTCATTCTTCCCCCTCCCCCTACCTCTCTCCCTCCATCTCTCTCTCTCCCTCTCTCTCTCTCCCTGTCTCTTTCTATTCCTCTTTTTCTCTTCCCCTCTCTCTCTGTCTTCCTCTTTCTCTCTCCCTTTCTCTCTCCATCCACTTGCAGCAAAGAAAGGCCATGTGAGCACTTAGCAAGGAGGTGACCATCTATGAGCCAGGACTGCAGTCCACACACCAGAACCCGAGTCAGCTGGAACCTTGACCTTGGATTTCTGGCCTCCAGAACCGCGAGAGGACACGTCTCTATTCTTTCGGCCACCCCGTGTATGGTGTTTTCTTAGCACAATCTGAGCAGACTAAATACAGCCCATCCAGGACTTGGACTCAGGGCTTCACATTTCCAAGCCCATTGCTTCTTCCCCTCTCCATTTTTATCCATTCGTCCCTCTGTCTGATGTGTGTTTCTATCTGTAGACTGACTTACCCAAGGCTGGGCTCAGAGGTTATAGATTATTTCTGCTTCCCAGGGTTCAACTCAATGCCTGGCACAGCCTTGGTCTTCTGGGAGCTTTGCTCAGTGAATAGATGCATGTGTATAGAAGCAGATAAATATTCATGGAGCCAAGAATGTCTCTGGGGGGCAAGGGGGGGGGGCAGGGGATGAGGATGATGCGGCCTCTCCAAGGAGAGGTACTCACTAAAGGAAGAGAGAGGTGTGAGCTGCAGCCAGCGTGGTGGCCGCGGAGGGAGGGGCAGAGGGACCCTGTGAGCCAAACCAAGGCGACTGGAAATTCAGAGGCTGTTCCAGAGGAAACAGCGAGTGGCTTTCTGATGAGCCAGAGAAGGGTGGAGGAGGACCGGAGGCTCTACTGGGAAACCCGTGCAGGCCAAATCCAAGGGATGGATTTTGACCTTGTGAGATTTGACTCTCCACTTTGTCTTACAGGCCTGGAGGGCTCATGGCATATTCTTACAGGAATACAGAGGATAAACACAGTGCATCTTCCTGGAGCGTTAATTACCTTCTTAGGGCTAATTATTTATAGGTACTGTTTATTTGCAGCCTCTGGAGCTCCCACCTGAGTTCAAATCTTCCTTCAGAATGCTGGCTGCAGGTCCTTGGCCGAATCAGTTACCTCATCTGTCAAGTGAAAACAAGCACATAAAAACCTGTGCTTGGGCGTTTGCAGCACTTTATGCATCAAAACCCCAGACTGGGAACAAGCAGGTCATCCTTCGTCGGGTGAATGGATAAATGGAGGCATGTCTCCATTGGAATACTACTCAGCAACAAAAAGGAAGAATTATGGATACCCACGTAACTTGGATGGACGTCAGGGGCATTTTGCTGAGGGCAGAAAGCCGCTCAGAGCTTTATGCTGTGTGCTTTCATTTGCATAACGTTTTTTAAATGACAACATTACAGTGTCTTCCAGGGATGAGGGCTGAAGGGAGTGCGTGACTGTTAAAGGGTGGTCTGAGAGCGTTTCCTCATCGGGGCAAAGCCATATGTAATCTCAGTGAGATGGTGCTTTTATTCTCTGGGTGCTTAGATGCTCAGTGGTGTCCGACTTTTTTGTGACCCCATGGACTGTAGCCCACCAGGCTCCTCTGACGATGGGATTTCTCAGGCAAGAATGCTGGAGCGGGTTGCCATTTCCTCCTCCAGAGCCTCTTTCCAACCCAGGGATCAAATCCATGTCTCTGGGGTCTCCTGCATTGGCAGATGGATTCTTTACCACTGAGCCACCTGGGAAGCTCCTTTATTCTATAGCTGTGATAAAATGTCATTGAACGGCATAGATAGATAGATAGATAGATAGATGACAGTATCTATCTGTACAAATGCACACACAAACACACATACACACAATGAGATAGATAAGTAATTGGATGGATGGATGAATAGATAGATGACATTATCTATCTATACATACATAGACACTCACAACGTGAGATAGGTAGGTAGCTAGACAGAGAATAGATATCGATGATATTATCTGTCTATACATATACACACAAACACACATGAGATAGGTAGACAGAGAAAGAGGTCAGTAGAGAGAGATACAGATGAAAAGAATGCATGTCCCAACTGATAAACTCCCAGGAAGGTGTGCAGCAAAATCAGTGTCCCGGTTTGGACAATGAACTGTGACTATGTACGGTATTATCATCATCGAAGGAGAGGAAGGGAGGTGTGCATGGGAATTCTCTGGCCTTTTCTGGTAACTTCTTATGAGTCAAACTATTTCAAGCTAAAAAGTTATTTTTAAAATGCAGATAGTCACGGGTTCTACCTTGCAACGTGGATGACACGAGATGATTTGTGTAAGATATCTGGGACCCAGGAAATA
Source organism: Budorcas taxicolor (assembly GCF_023091745.1). Taxonomy (NCBI): domain Eukaryota; kingdom Metazoa; phylum Chordata; class Mammalia; order Artiodactyla; family Bovidae; genus Budorcas; species Budorcas taxicolor. The sequence continues at coordinate 66,961,032 of NC_068926.1, forward strand.
TTCTACGTATGTTGGCTTTTCCGAAAGGGGGGCGAGGTGTTAGAGGCACTGTTCTGGGAGCATCGCCGAAGCTGACAGCATTTCTCGGTGGAAATTCTTATTAGGCCGAAAGAGAATCCAGATTTAATCTCTAAAGAAGAAGGAGGGAGACAGAGGAGGGGAAGAGAGAGGAGCTCTGGTTTCTGTATAAGCCTCCATTCTCCGTCAAGCGACGCCTCCAAACGCTTTGCAAGTTCCTTGCGCAACATCTGTTAATCCCGTGATGTCGAGGCCGGAGCTCACCGAGCCTGGGAAATCGCTGCTGTGTTTTACTGACTTCCCCACAGTTGGCAGTTTCCCTCGGAATCGCCGTGTTAATCAGAAACACGCCGTCCATATTGTCAACACTTTGCTTAACCACTTCTATAAATTCAGCATTACTGTTGGAACGGTCCCGGGTTGATGGATGAAATCGGCGGCGGCCCCAGACAGCCCAGCCCCATAAAACAAAGTCCAGGGCGCGAGGCTCTGAAGAGGGAGACGCTTGACATTCACCGGGACACGTGACGGGGCGATGACTCACCTCTGGGCTTGAAAGCATGGCGGGTCCCGCGAGGAACCGGCTCCAGGAGCAAGACAGGAGTGAAAACACGCGGTCCCCGGGCGGGATCCCGGCCTAGGCGGGGAGATTGTTGGAGGAATCTCCACCCCGCGGATTCGGGTGATGCCTGGGATGAAGCCCGGGAACAAGAAAAAGCGCAGGAAGCTTGCAGAGAAGGGAGTCCGTGAGCCAGCACGACTGGTCCACCCTCGGCCAATCACGCCCTGTCTTTTGAAGCTCGTGTTTTGATTGGCTGGTGGCCTCCAGGGATGCCCCGTAGGTGAAAAAGCATCCTTCCTTGGCGCGTGGCCTTCCACACATTCCTAAACTGAAGGTGTCTCCCTCTGTCCTTCAGTCTGTCTGGTACCTGCCTGGGGTCACGTGCTGACCACAGGCCTGGGGTCTGGCAGACCCAGTCTGAGATCTGCCCCACCCTTGGGCTGGGACATGCACAAATGGGAATGGTCCCATTTGCTTGTTGAGCACCTACTGTGTGTCAGGCCAGATGCCAGGGAGGCCACAGTGAACGAGGTAACTGTGGTTCACGGCCCCAGAATGGATGAGACATACATTGGCCAAGTAATTAATGCAGGCGGTCCCAGATGTAGTTTGGGGGATTGAGGAAGACTTTCCCGAGGAGGTGAGATCTAAGTAACACCCAGAGGATGAGACAGGAGTGAGTTAAGACAAAGAGGAGGGTTCTAGCAGGAGCAAATGCCCTGAGTCTGATAGGACCATGGGACTTCCAGGATCTGAAGGAAGTGTGGAAGCTTGGAGCCCAGTGCCCAAGGAAGAGACTGGGGAGAAGTTGGAGGGACTGAACCACAGACACTCTCCAAGGTCTTGATTCCAGTGGGGAAACTGAGGCCCGCAGTGGGCCAGGGATGTGGGCAGCACCCCAAGGCCTCAGCTTATGCCTTGCAAAGCTAACCAAGATGGCAGTTTGCTTCCACTGTCTGCTCCTCTCCCGAGAGGAGGGGGAAGGCTGGCTGGACATGGCATATTCCTCAAGACTGAGGCAGCAGAGACATCAACCAACTCTTGTCTTCAAGCACCTCCTCCCTCAGACCTTCAGACCCTTGGACGGGGGCCAGGCTCCCGAGTCCCAGCCCGAGAAGAGGCCGCTGAGGAGGGCCGGCCCTTCTCCTCCCACGCTCCTCCCGTCCCCCCGCTCCCCAGGCCAGCAGCTCTCCAGTCCACATCCTGCCCACCTCGTCCAACACTTTCCAAGAGCCTGTTTTTCCAGAAACACGAGTTGAGCAAAACAGTCTCCCTCCCTGAACTTGAGTCTGAAATAATAACCCCAAGAAACACACGCTTTCTTGGAAAACCCTTCAGAGCCTCCCGCTGCCTTTGGACACGTCAAAGCTGGGTTTGTTAAAATAATAATCTTTAGGAACTCAAGCCTCTCAGTGGCCAAATGCCTTGCATAAGAGTATCATGCACCTCCATCCTTGACCCAGAAAACTCGGCCATGAGCTAACGTGGCCCGGTGTCCAAGATGAAATCACTTGCTCTCTTTTTCTTTTTCCTTTCCTTTTTTTTTTTTTTTAATTCTCTCTCTCTTTTCACATACAGATGGCTTCCTGAATCTTGCAAGGTCTGAGCATCTGGGTGATGTGCTCATGGAGACAGAATGTTTTGAACAGGGCTGTACTTAGGTTGGGGCTTACAGGGGCGGGGAGGGGGTGCGGGGAGGGTGGGGACTGACTAGGCCAGAGGCTCTGGGAATTGTGAGGCTTGTGAATTTGGTTTCCACTGAGACACTAAACGTCCAGCAGGACGACAAGGGGCGTCCAATCCAGCTGACGAGCTGTGACCAGCATCTCCCTGGCCCTGCCTGGCAGGATCATGGGGTCACCATCTGCCCTTGCAAGGTGGCACATCCTGTGTGTCTTCACCAGCCATTGGCCGGGGCAGATCCACGTTTCCTAGTTTCGCTGGTGGTGCATAGACTCTTGGGCTCAGGAGATGGGTGGTCCTGCGCTGGATCTCTGACTCTGGTGTTTACCAGCTGTGTGACTTGCGCAAGGGACTGCTGACTTAAAAAAAAAAAAAGGTACCCAACATGAGAATTTGTGAGTTACGTTTTATTTGGGGCAAAATGAGAACTATAGCCCAGCAGACAGCATTTCAGATAACTGAGAAACTGCTCTGAAGTGGTTGAGGGGATAGGTCAGTATATATGTGATTTTGGTGAAGGGGCAGTACATGCAATCAATCTTTTTTTAAAAAAGATAGGAGTGATCTATGATGATCTTTATTTCTTCGTTGTCAAGTGGCATGTGGGATCTTAGTTCCCTGAGCAGGAATTCAACCCATCTTCTTTGCTTTGGAAGTGAGGAATCTTAACCACGAAACGGCCAGGGAAGTCCCAAGCACATGGATTTTTTTTGCAAGTTTCTGCTAGTCCCATGAAGGTTGCTGTGAGTCATGAGGAGCAGAAATCACTATGAAGGATTTTAGCACTTTTCTAGATAGGAGGAGATATAAGAACTGGACTAAAAAAATCATCTCCTGCAAATATCCAACAAATCTGCAGACCTGTTCTGCCAAGTTTTCCCAGAGCCTGGAGTGCCTCATTTCTGCTCTCCACCCTGAACTCCTATCAAGGGTGTTGAAAGTCAGCAGCTGCAGCAGCTCATGATTTAATCCTTGTAGAGATGGCAAGTGCCAATGGCAAGTGCCAATTTGTAGCTGACAGGACCTTGCCTCTCTGAGCCTCGGTATGCTCCCATATAAAATGGCAACGCTAGGAGGCTCTCACTCAAGGGGTTGCAGATAAAATCCAGGGAGGTGCTTAGGACAGAACCTGCATGCCATGCAGCGAGAACCCACTGGGTGACAGGATGCCAAGGAAGCTGTCCACCACCCTGCTCTGGGTGGTACCCCGGGATTCCCTCTAAGTAGCCCTGGGAGAAAGGGGCCTCTGAAAGGGGTTGGTGGCGAGCTGGGGCAGGTCCACAGGTGGGCTTAGCTGGCCTCTCATATCTGACCTTCACTACGACTGGGCTCCCATCATTGAAAGCTCATTTTTTTCTGCCTCCGAGATCCCCTGCAAAATATCAGTCCCTGGCCGCCACCAGAGGGATGGAATATTTTCGGAGCATCAGTTCCTCTAGAGACTTGACTGCTCTGATAACCACCCAGGAAAGCACTTACTCTTCATGCCCCAATTTGAGAGAGAAGGAAACTGAGTCCCAGAGAGTTTATATCACTTGATGAAGCACATAGCCAGTGAAAAGCAGAGAGTCTGGAAATAAGGCAAGTCATCTGATCCCAGAGGCTCCAGGCTGACCACTGAGCTTCCCCTCAGTGGGACCACTGCCCCCCAGAGTGTCCTCAAGCAACTTTTATCCCCATTGCCCGTGTTAGGGGAGGAGGCTGCTTATTACCTCTTCTGGGTTCTCATCCCTGATCTGACCATTGCTCGTGGTGTGGCCTTAAGCAAGTTGCTTTCTCTCTCTGAGGGTCCACTCTTCCGTTATGAAAATGGGCATACAGGCAATACCGATGTTTAAGTGGGTGGAGGGACATAATGAGGTGATCCATATAAAAGCAACAGACCCGTGGAAGATGCTGTAATAAGTAATCTAAATGGTAATCCTCTTCTTTTTCCAGGATGGATGGATTCACTTGTGGCCCAGCCACTTAGAGAGTACTTTTGTCCAACCGGATGGAGCCGCCTCTCCTCTTTTGCTTTTTGACCTTGGCTCAGAAGCTGGCTCAGAGGCTGAATCAAAGCTGAGCGCTGGTCCCCAACAGGCCCTGCCTTCAGCCAGCCGCCAGTGCACATCCAGGCCGCGTTATGGGCGCGCCTCTGCCTCAGTGGGGTGTGCCGGCCTGCAGACCAGACCGTGTCCTCTTCCCTCAGCGGCTCTGACTCCTAGAACCCCAACAGCTGCCACACATCCTTCTTGCAGCAGAGGTGGGTCTGGGGTACGTCTCTGGACAGCTGGGCACCTCATCTTTGGAAAAGTGCGCTGGGCTGGGTGTCAAATCAAGTCCCTGATTTTCAGCCTGAACGTGTGTCATTTTTGTGGTCTTGTTACCGTTTTAGCAGAGGAAGCTTTTTAAACCTTGTTTTTGTATTTTTATTTCTGGTGGCCCTGGGTCTTTGTTGCTGCACAGGGGCTTTCTCTAGGTGCAGCAAGCAGAGCCTGCCCTCTAGTTACGGAGCGCAGGCTTCTCACCGCGGTGGTTTCTCTGGTGGCACACCATGGGCTCCAGGCGCCAGGGCTTCAGGAGTTGTGATGCAAAGGCTCAGTCACTCCATGGCAAGGGGATCTTCCCAGACCAGGGACTGAACCCATGTCCCTTGCACTGGCAGGTGAATTTTAAACCACTGGACCTCCCGGGAAGTCCCAAAGATGTTTTTGATTTGAATTAAATCAAGCCATCCAGGGATGCTGTATAGATGTGGTCAGCGCCCTACCCAGGTCTGCTTGTCACTCACTGTCCCCAAGCCCCCTGGCCCTATAGCCAGGTGTTGCCTTTGCCCAAGCACTCTATCTAGGTTCACAGCCTGAGCAGGGGGTCAGGCCAGGGATGTTGGGGAGCTCACGTTCCCGGGAGCAGCCCTCAACCAATAACTGACAGGAGCTGGAGGATAAATGCCCCAGCTTCCTCGGCCCAGGGTGGGACAGCTCTGAGGTATGCCCTCATACAGGCACAGGCGGTCCCCAGCAGGACCTGAGCCTCCAGTTGTCCAAAGCACATCTCTGCTGGTTACCGCATCTGTGTTGGTTTCTTCCCTTCCCTGGCCCCCGCCCATCCCTCTATGCGGCCTTCCTGAGTTCACCCCCTACAGAAGTCACCTGCACTGGAGTCCTCATCGCAAGCTCTGCCCCGAAGGAGCCCAAACCAAGAGAGATGCATAAAAATGACCACAACTGCTCACATTTATTTAGCAGTGGCTATGTGCCAGGAGGCACGGTGCTAAGCAATTTTCATGGACTGAGCCATTTAATGACTACAGCAGTCCTAATGGAAAGTCTGATTATCATACCCCTTTTGTAGAGAGGAGATCCAGGCCCAGAGAGGCCAAGTAACTTGCCAAGGTCACACAGCCAGAAGTGTTAGAATCTCTCTGTTGGAAGCAAAAGTGAGTACCTGGACTCCACCTGCTGGCCCCTTCCCACCCACTTCCTCTATACTTTGAGCGACCCCAGGTCCCTCCAGCACCCATCTCTGGCCCCGTCTCCAGTGGGAAGGGGGAGAATTAAATGAGATGCAGCTAGTGACACGCCCCCTGTGCTTGTGGCGCATACCCTGTCTTCTGTCTTGGAACCTATTTCCCAGTTTGTTGTTGTTGTTTAATCGCTAAGTCGCTTCCAACTCTCTGTGATCCCATGGACTGTAGCCCACCAGGCTCCTCTGTCTATGGGATTTCCTAGGCAAGACTACTGGAGTGGGTTGCCACTTCCTACTCCAGGGGGCCTTCCCCATCCAGGGACCGAATCCAAGTCTCCTGCATTGGCCGGCGGCTTCTTTACCCCTGAGCCGCCAGGGAGGCCCTCATCCTATCTATACAGGAGGCTGGAGAGGCAGCCTAGGGTCAAGATGGAGCCAGGCTGCCTGGGGGTGAAGCTTTATTCAGCCACTGATGAGCTGTGTGGCCTTGGGAGAGTCTTAGGGCTCCGTCCCCCTGTTTGCAAAATAGAGACATTTGTCACAGGAGACCAATGGTCTGTAGAGTCAGTGAGGTCATCAAGGAGGTGACCTTTGCAAGGCACTCAGAACAGTGCTCCAAACTGTTAACGGTCCAGGCCACAGCTTGTGCAGCATTCCATCTTCCCAGGTCTTGGGATTCACGGCAGTAGATGGAGACGGTGCTGTCACTCACTGCCCCTTGTGCTCTGGTGAAAAGGAAATAACGCAAAGGGTGTGCTTCAAACGTAGTAACTCCTCAGTAAATGATGTGTCTTAATATTGATATTAACTCATTAATATTAGCTAATATGAACCAAGAATAACTGTTGTTGTTGTTCAGGCTCCCACCGTGTGCGACTGCAACCCCACGGACTGCAGCACACCAGGCTCCACTGTCCTCCACTGTGTCCTGGAGTTTGCTCACATTCATGTCCATGGAATCAGTGACGCTGCCTAACCATCTCAACCTCTGTCATCCCCTTCTCCTTTCACCTCCCATCTTTCCCAGCATCAGGGTCTTTTTCCAATGAGTTGGCTCTTTGCATCAGGTGGCCAAAATATTGGAGCTTCAGCTTCAGCAATAGTCCTTCCAGTGAATATTCAGGGCTGATTTCTGTTAAGATCGACCGGTTTGATCTGTCTAATATCAACAACTCGCTAATTAACAGCTAGCTAATACTAATTAGCATTCATGTTTAATACTTAGTGTTCCTGATCTGACTGTCATAGAAATGGCTACCGGGGTTCAGATCACTTTCTATCGAGCTGGGCGCACCAGGAAGTTTACGTGCACATTTCGCTTTATTGTTATAGCAGCTGGAGGAGCCAGATAAAATACAGAATGCTCCATTAAGTTTGCATTTCAGAGCAACAAAGAGTAATTTTTTTTTAGTGTAAGTATATCCCAAATGTCACATGAGATATACTTACTCTAAAAACATTATTCATCAAGTCTCTGAAATTCAAACGTGTTTTTATTTGCTCTACCGAGCAGCCATCACAACAATCTAAAATCAGAGATGCAAAAGAGATGAAGTGATCTGTGCAAGGCCGGAAGAGGCAGAGCCTGGCGGGGTCTGTCAGGTCCAGGACCCCCCAGGCTCATCGCTTTCCTGGGTGGAGCTAGCAGGAGGTGTTTTCTCAGAGTTAAGCCGCTCTTTTGATCCGCTGAACCGTGCTCCGTATGTCATGATGGGGGTACGGTCTGCTGGGGTTTTGAGGGCCCTGCTCCTTTCTGATTTTCTCTTAAGACCCTCAGAATCTCTCCAGCGCCCCCTGCCGTCTGTGTACCTTGGCTGTTAGGCAGGCCGCTGATCCACCGTGCACACCCTGTGCTGAGCCCCCGGGTCCCTGTTGTGGTGGGAGCAGGACCAAGTTCAAGGCTGGCTGGTGTCAGGCAACCCTGCAGGAAACAAACAGACGCAAGTGGAAAAGGCAGGAAAAAAAACCCACCAATTACTTAATGCTTTCCTGGTGTCCAAATATTTCGCCTCGAGTGAACTGAGCTCAGAGATTTGGCTGGGAGAGTGCAATGCAACCGGGGCCAGGAGACGTTCTCTTTGCAAACCTGGAGGGATGGAACTGTGTGTTCAGATCCTGCGAGGTGGGGAAACATCTTGAGGTCGGAGCCAAGGTCGAAGAGAGGAGTGGGCCCCACCTGGACTTGCAGGGCTCCTCCAGCCTCCACTTCCTGCTGCTGGCGCTCCAGCCTCTTTCCCTCCTGTCCTCCTGGCCCCTGGGTCCAGCTCCCCTGCCTTTGTCTAGAATGTGTCCGGTCTCCTGCACCAGCTCCCCTCCCCTGTGAATGTGTCCCCAGCCATCCCCACAACAGGGCATCTGGATGCTGCTTGCTCCCACTTTACAGATGCATAAACTGAGGCCCAGAGAGAATGCGCTTTCTCTGTAGTCCCAGAGGGAACTGAAAGCCGGATCTCTGGACTCCAACTCCGGGTTCTTCTTCTTTGCCAAACGTGGTCTATTTGACAGCAAAAGAGCACTGAGGGTGGCGCCTGCTCCTCACCTGCTGGGGGAACCTCAGGGAAATATCTTAATTTTTCTCAGGCTTATTTCAATGATGGTGCTGTAAAAGGTACCCTGGCTGGAAAGAAATGAGATCCATGGTTTTGTGCATCAAATTTCTTTCTTTATTTATTTCCAGGTCCTCCCTCTCTCCCTGCCTCTCCCCGTCCTTCCTTCCTGTATCTCTTTCTTTCTCTCTCTTTTTCTTTCTTTCTCTCCCACTTTCCTCATTCACTCAAAGAAACACCTCTGGACACATCTCTATGCTCTTGTTATCCTAGGACCTGAGGACGCGGAGTGAATGGGGCCCACACCAAGACTCCAGCCTTGCCACCCGCTGCCCCGCAGTCCAGGGGGAGAGGCGGAGAAGCAAGCAGATACAGACAACCTCGAGGCGGACCTGTGAGGGCTCTTCGTGGGGAGTCGGGTGTCTGCGGGACGACAAGGCAGGAATACCCCCCTCTCTCTCAGTCCCTGGACGGGTCACGGGAGCCTTTCCCAGAATGTCATCCTAGATGGAGACTTGAGAGATGACTCAGGATTATCTGGGTAGGAAGTGAGGGGAAGGGAATTTTAGGAATAAAGAGCAGCCTGTGCAAAGTAGACTTCCCTGTCGCTCAAACGGTAAAGAGTCTGCCTGCAATGTAGGAGATCCAGGTTCAGCCCCTGGGTCGGGAAGATCCTCTGGAGAAAGGAATGGCAATCTGCTCCAGTATTCTCGCCTGGAGCATCCCACAGGCAAACTAGCCTGGCGGGCTACGGTTTGTGGGGTCACGAAGAGTTGGACACAACTGGGTGACTAACACTTGTGTGAACCACTGTGGGTTTATTCTGGAACATGTGCGGGGTCCAGGATGGGCTGGGAAGGAGGAAGCAGGTGATGGGGGGATGAACAGAGCAGTGGGATCGCCGACCCCCTTTGGCTCCCTCCAGAGGGCCCCAGGCCCCCAGCTTTCTCCATGTGGCTTCCCTGGGTCTGGAATCTTCAAAATCGATTTGGATCAGAGTTGCCAGCCTGCAGTGCTCAGTGTGAGGCCCCTGGGCTAGACTAGCTCTAGGAACCCCTTCTGCTTCAAGGCTGGGGCCTTGGTGGACAGTGGGGCTCAGGGATGTCCCCAGCCCCAATCACACATGTGAGCTGAAGCCCTGAGCTTGCTTCATAAACCACAAAGTGGAAGTGTTTGTTAGTTGCTTAGACATGTCAGACTCATTGAGATCCCATGAACTATAGCCCATCAAGCTTTTCTGTCCATGGGATTCTCCAGGCAACAATACTAGAGCGGGGTGCCCTGCCCTCCTCCAAGGGATCTTCCCGACCCAGGGATCCAACCCGCAGCTCTTACGTCTCCTGCATCGGTAGTTAGGTTCTTTACCACTATCGCCACCTGGGAAGTTTAAAGGCATCTAGATAAGTTCCCTGATGAAATAGATAAGAAATATCTCCTGGCCCCCTGAGGAGGAAGGACTCTGAGTTCCCTAGGGGCCCCTGGAGCCACAGTCAATATCCTCAGCACTACAGAAGCAGGGTGCCAGCTACCATCTGCAAAAAGCCAGTGATGAACCCAGCTGGGGTGACGCCTGTGTGACAGGAAACCCAAGAGATCACACACTCACACACACACACACACACACACACACGCACACACTCACACACACACACACACGCACACACACTCACACACACACACACGCACACACACTCACACACTCTCTCACACACACTCACACACTCACACACTCTCACACACACTCACACACTCACACACACGCACACACACACACGCACACACACGCGCACACACACTCACACACTCACACTCACACGCACACACACACACACGCGCACACACGCACACGCACACACACACTCACACACTCTCACACACACTCACACACACGCGCGCACACACACACACTCACCAATGCAATGCAGCTTAGAGTTTTCCAAGGCACTGCCTCACTGCACTCACATGTTCACCTGGAGGTCACATGTGATGTGTGTGTGCGATGTCCCCATCTCCCAGAGGAAGAAACTGAGGTTCAGCAACGTTAAGGCTTCTGGCGGGAGAGCTGGCAACAGGTCTGGGGCCCTGCACTGTGTTCACCCTGCTACATTTCTTCAGAGAGTGGGGATGTTGTTCTCACTGTCGGATCCCCCATGACCAGCACCTCACACGCATCCAAGGAAACTGTTCAGGTCACTTGTGTGCAGGTGGGGACCAGGTCTGTCTTGTCCACCCCATAATCCCAGAGCCTGACCCAGCACCTCATGAAGAGGAGGCTCAGAGTGAATCCTTGGTAGTCTGAACTGAATTGCAGGCTTATTGAGAATAGTGAGTGAATGAAAGTATATGATAAATAGACACAGGGTTAGGTGAATTGTGTCATCATTAAGAGTACTAGGATGTTTGGATGAAATTAAAAATATCTGGATGGCGGGCTTCCCTGGTGGCTCAGTGGTAAAGAATCCACCTGCCAATGCAGGGGACATGGGTTCGATCCCTGGTCCAGGAGGATCCCACATGGCAAGGGGCAACTAGGCCGTTGCACCACTGCTAGCGAGCCTGGGAGCCACGACTACCGAGGCCACACCCTGCGGCCTGTGCTCTGCAACAAGAGAAGCCACCGTCGAGAGAAGTCTGCACAGCTACAGCTAGAGTAGTCTCCCCTCGCCAGGCAACAAAGACCCACCACAGCCAAAAATAAATAAATATTTAGAATAAATAAATAAAAATATATGGATGGTAACAGAGGAATTCAGGATGGGTGGATGCCTAGATTTATTAATAAGTATTACTCCATGGAAGAAAAGTTATGACCAACCTAGACAGCATATTGAAAAGCAAAGACATTACTTTGCCAACAAAGGTCCGTCTAGTCAAGGCTATGGTTTTTCCTGTGGTCATGTATAGATGTGAGATTTAGACTGTGAAGAAAGCTGAGCACCGAAGAATTGATGCTTTGGAACTGTGGTGTTGGAGAAGACTCTTGAGAGTCCCATGGACTGCAAGGAGATCCAACCAGTCCATTCTGAAGGAGATCAGCCCTGGGATTTCTTTGGAGGGAATGATGCTGAAGCTGAAACTCCAGTACTTTGGCCACCTCATGTGAAGAGTTGACTCATTGGAAAAGACTCTGATGCTGGGAGGGATTGGGGGCAGGAGGAGAAGGGGACGACAGAGGATGAGATGGCTAGATGGCATCACTGAGTTGATGGACGTGAGTCTGAGTGAAGTCTGGGAGTTGGTGATGGACAGGGAGGCCTGGCGTGCTGCAATTCATAGGGTCGCAAAGAGTTGGACACGACTGAGTGACTGAACTGAACTGATTGACAAAGAGGCTTCCCTGGTGGCCCAGAGAGTAAAGAATCTGTCTGCAATGCAGGAGAATCAGGTTCGATTCCTGGGTCAGGAAGATCCCCTGGAGAAAGGAATGGCTACCCACTCCAATATTCTTGCCTGGTAAATTCCACGGACAGAGGAGCCTGGCGGGCTACAGTCCACGGGGTTGCAAAGAGTCAGACATGGCTGAGCAACTAACACACACACACACACACATTGATATAAAGGTGTAGGATAAATGAATGAATTCATAGAGATATAAACAGATCAGCAGCCATCAGTAGAGAATGCATTAACAGCTGATGGGCTGGAAGGATGTATAAATGAACGAGAGGGTATGGTTCACGTGGGGGTGAGTTATCAGAGTGCCCACCTTCTGTGCAGAGAGAGCAGAGTGTCCCCGGTCCTCAGCCATGCAGCACCCACCTCCCACCTCCAGCAGAATCCTGTGCTCGGGCTATTTTTGTCCCTGCTGTGAAGGGGAGCTATCTTTCTTGGACACAGCTTGTTAGAGGAGAAAGCACGCAGAGCCCTTCCTCCCACGGGTGCCTCCTTAGCTGCGCTATCCCCTCTCTGTCAGGTATCCAGGAATAAAACCGAGCAGAAAGCCACAGAAAATGCAAGAAACCCACCATAGAAAGAAGAGGAGGTTGGGCAGGCATTCCTGCCTTCCCTTGGGAGACTGAGATCCCCAGGAGAGAGGTTGCTGGGATTGAGCCTGAAATTGCTGACCTCCAGTCACGATCCTTCCGTTACTTAGTGAACCCCGTGTGCAGGGCTGTAGGGGCACACGGGGGACCTGCACAGATACAGCCTCTGCCCGCACAGAACTCGCCCTCTAGTCGGAAAGAAGGACACGAATCTGTGAACAAAATTAAGTATGGTCTCAGAGTAAAGGAATCGAGAGTGTGTTAATTATCTATTTTTTTAAATGTATTTCTTTATTTGGCTGTGGGGATCTTAGTCATGACAGGTGGGATTTTCAACCTCCATTGTGGTATGCGGGCTCTTTAGTCGCAGCTTGTGAACTCCGAGCTGCGGCATGTGGGATCTAGTTCCCTGACCAGGGATTGAACCCGGGCCCCCTGCATTGGAAGGAATTACCTAAGATTGTGGCCCAGTTTCTATGCCACCGTGTGACTCTGACTGAGGGTTTCCCGTGAAGTTACAGTCAAGATGTCGGCCAGGGCTGCCGTCTCATCTGAAGGCTCAACCGGGGCTGAAGGGTTTGCTTCCAAGGTGGTACACAACCATGCCTGCAGATTCATGCCGGCCGTGGGCAGGGGCCCTCCGTTCCTTCCATGTTATACATCTCCAGGAAGCTGCTTGAGCATCCTGACGACATGGTGGCTGGTCCCACTCTTGTGAACAATCCAGAAGAAAGCAGAGGGAAGCTCCAGTACCTCTTATGACCCAGTCTCAGGAAGTGATCCACTGTCCCATTGTTTTTTCCTTAGTAGTAAATTGTAGAGTCTAGCCCACACTCGAGGGGGAAGAGAATGGAGCTTTGCCTTCGGAAGAAAAGGGTGTTGAAGGAGATGGGGGTTGAAGAGAGGCAGAGCAAAGCTCTGTAGACAGAGGTGTATAGGGTGGATTCTGAGCGGCTGGAGACTGTATTGAGTGCTTGCCTGCGTCTTTGTAACAACTCAGGAACCCGATGCGGGAGGTTCTCTTATTCTCAGGGTGGAAGTGAGGATGCTGAGCAACAGAGGAGTTAAGGAAGATCACACACCCATTGGTGAATCCAGAGCTGGGGATTTGAACTCAGGCAGTGGCCCAGAAGGCAACGATCCTAAATCCTATACAGGGAACACTAGCATATATAGAAATTGGAGTGAAATTGCCCTTGAAGAGACAAAGGCAAAGAAAAACAGAGACCAAGAGAGGAAAATACAAAGCGCTCGAGAAGATGGGGACCCAGAGATACAGTGACGGAGGATGACGGCAGGGGAGAGAGAGGGGGGTGAGGGACGGGGAATCTTTAGGACCACAGGCACCGGAGCAGGTGGGGAAAGAAAGCAAGACACAGACAAGGAGACGGGGGGTGGGGGCGGAGGGGTCTGCATGCCTGGGGTGTGTGCGCATGGGGCCTGTGCGCTGGGCGGTGGGTGCCAGGGCCCTGGCAGCTCCGCCACTCAGCCCTCCCGTCTTCCAGGAGAGCCAGGGGAGGGAGGAGAGGAAGCTGACAGGAGACAGTGTGATTCCAGTAATTCCAGATGAAATAGCAGCCAGAGCGCTTGCCTGCCAGGAAGTCGGGGCAAAGCGGCCAGGGAGAGGGAGGGGATGGCCAGAGAAAAGTTTAGCAAATAGCTTTCCAATTCCCTCCTGCTTATCGCCAGGAGACCTAGATGTGGCGGTGGGGAGGGTGGTTCTGGGCTTGGGCTGGAGGAAGGACAGCAGTGCCCAGTAACCGGGGGACACCTGTCTCCACCAGCCTACGGGAGGGTGGAGGCTCCCAGGTCCCCTGGCAGGGGCCCAGAGGATAGCAGAAAGTGGCTTCAAACCGTAGCTCACCTTGTGCGAAGGAGAGGGCGGTGTGGAGGGAGAAAGGGGGGATCTGATCCTCCCTAGACACCTACTATGTGCACAGACGCCTACTGTGTGCACGGATGCCTACTGTGGGCACGATGGGTCCATTTCCCCTTGGCTCAGATAGTGCCTACCCATGCTCCTCACACCATCTGCACCTTGTCTCGTTCACGCCCCTCCCTTCCACCCCCCCACCCCGCCCCACAGCATTAGGTGCTCAGTAAGGTCATCATTTGCAGCCAGAAAACGTGGAGCTTAGAGAGGGCCAGTCACCAGCCCACTGTCACCTAGCTGGAAAGTGGCAGTGAGCGTCCAAGCAGCCTTAAGCCCTCAAACAATGCTACCCTGAACATCTTAATTGAGCCCTTACCTTCCAGGGATGCAGAAGACACCATCCCTCCTCCAGATGAAATGTACAGAAAAGTTGGGAGAACAGTGCTCATACTTACCTTTATTTTGAACTGTGTGCTTTCTCTTTCCTCCTTTTCTCCCTCCCCAACCCTCCCCCACATTTAAAAGTAAACTGTAGGCCTCAGGGTCAAGTGAAGTGTTAGTCACTCAGTTGTGTCCAACTTCTTGCAACCCCGTGGACTACAGCCCGCCAGGCTCCTCTGTCCCTGGGATTCTCCAGGCAAGAATACTGAAGCGGGTTGTCATTCCCCTCTCCAGGGGATCTTCCCAAGCTAGGGATTGAACCCGAGTCTCCTGTATTGCAGGCAGATTCTTTACGATCTGAACCTCCAGGGAAGCCCCGCAGACCTCAGGGTACTTACTCCTAAGTACTTCACCAGGCACTAACTAAGAACAAGGAGCATCTCCTGTGATCACAGCACGGTCCCCTTGCCCAAGAACCTTCACACCAATGCGGTCGCGGTATCACCTAACATGTAGCTCACTTCCACATTCACCTAGCTGTCCCAAACGCATCCTTGAAGCAATTATTTTTTTTAAACTCCAGGATCACACGTGACACTTGGTTCTCTTGTTTTCTATGCCTCTTTCATCTCCTTTTATCTGGAACAGAACCTCACTGTTTTTCCTTCCTTCACTATGACATGGACATTTTTGAACTGTCCAGACCAATTGTGCTGTAGAACGCCTCACAGTCTGGGTGTGTCCTGTTGCTTCCTCGCTGTCAGACTCAGGGCAAAGCTTTCAGGCAGTCTTGTCGCAAAGGCACACGTGTGCCCTCCACCTCCTGTCTTCAGGAACACATGATGCCACTTGGGCCCCTCACTGGGGGTGCTTTGCTGGTCAGCTGGTTCAGGTGGGGTCTTCCTGGTCCACCTGTTCCCTGTCTAAATAATACAGCAGTGATGCCTGGGGACTGGGTCAACATTCTTATAAACTGGTGACCCTTTACCCAGTAGGTTTTTTTTTTTTAATCCAGTAAATAATGCTTGCCAGAATCAAATATTGCAGTGGTTGCAACATGGAGATTTTTTGTTTCTTGAGTGTCTCATTCTTTTTCTTGCACTTGTTCTTTGATATTTTTTGGTAAAGCAGAGTTCCCTACTGCCTCTCCCATCTTTCGTTTCTTGTTATCCATTGGCTTCTCATCATGCTCAGATGGCCTCAGATACGGTCGGCAGGAATTCTTCCCAGCTGGCCTTTGCGTCTGTTTGCATGCCTTCCTCATTCTTGGAGCACTTTCTTACTTCCTGATGTAAAGGAATGTTCCAGGCTCATCCTGCATTTTCTCTCCATCAGTCCTGAAATCAGCCCTTGCTCTAAGACCACCCACCTCCTTTCAGTGGAGAATGGGGTTTAGAAACTATGATACATGTCTGAGACGCGCTCATTCCTTCCTGGATGCCGCTGCTGCCAGGATCTCCCAGAGGAGAGCAGAGACACGTGAACTCACTGTGACGCCACCCGTTCAAACCTGTCACCATCGGGTTCTTCCTCACGTTTCACAGATCCCTTCCTGCCATCTCTCTGATTCCACCATTTTCCCCACATATCAAAATATATGTTCATCTGTTCTGTCCTATACACCACACGAAATAGTTTTAGAATCACACTACTCCAACTATCCGGGCCAACCTGTTCTTTAAAGTTTAAAGTGTTTTTGCAGTTTGTCTTGACTGTAGAGTATATTCAATTAAGTTGTTGTTCCCTCACTAAGTTGTCATGTCCCACTCCTTGGGACCCCATGGACTGCAGCACACCAGGCTTCCCTGTTCTTCACTGTCTCCCTGAGTTTGTTCAAACTCAAGTCCATTGAGTCGATGATGCCATCCAACCATCTCATCCTCTGTCATCCCCTTCTCCTCCTGCCCTCAATATTTCCTGGCATCAGTCCTTTCCACTGAGTCTTATATAGTTAGATTCCTTTGTTTCTATTTGTATTCAGTTTTGGGGGTTGTTGTCCTTTTCAACCTTTTTGATTTTTTTCTTTGAATCTGTAACATATTTATATGGTTCAAGAGTATACAAAAAGAACTCCCAAGGGACATTCACGCCCATCTCCATTCCATCACCTCGTTCCCATTCACCTCCTATTCTAGTCATTTTCATTCATTTTTAACCAGAAGTGAAAACTACCAGTTTTTTTTTTTCTTTTACAAATTTATATCCCATAATCGTAGTGGCTTCGAATGATAAGCAGTTATTCAGCTCCTGAGTCTGTAACTCAGCGGGGGTTTCTGCTGAGCAGGGCTATGTCTTTGATCAGCCACAGGTCAGCAGGGATGCTCTACACGGTGGGGCAGGGCTTGGCTGGGATACTGGGAGGGACTAGAACCCACATGTCTCATCTTCCAGGAAGCTAGCTCAGGCTGGTTCTCACAGCAGCAGCAGGGTTCCACAGAGAGACGGGAAGTGACTGAGTCCTCTTGAGATCAAGTCCTCTTGAGTCCTGCTGCTGCTGCTGCTGCTGCTAAGTCGCTTCGGTCGTGTCTGACTCTGTGTGACCCCATAGACGGCAGCCCACCTAAGCTTGGAACTGACACAACATTGCTTCTGCTGAATTCCACTGGTCAACGTAAGTTATGTGGCTGGTTGAGTTTCCAAAGGTGGGGAAGCTAACTAACTTCAAGATAAGAGGAGTCTTTACAAAATCACGCTGCTGTGGGCGCATGGAGAACTGGAACATTTGGAAAAGTAGAATCTTCGACAAAAGCAATTTAGCACATGGGATCACCCTACTAAGGAAGGCCCCGGTGAGGAGTTTGGGTATTATTCCAAGTCAGGGATCTGCAAACGTTTTCTGTGAAGGGCCAGATAATAAATATTTCAGGTTTGGGGGATCATATGGTCTCTGCTCAACTCTGCCTTTGTAGCCTGAAAGCAGGTGGATAAAAATCACAGACAAATGAGCGTGGCTGTGATCCAATGAAAGTTTGTTTACAAAAACAGGCGGCAGGGCTGGACTGGGTCCACCAGCGGTGGTTTGCTAGCCCTGGTTCTAAGTGCATGGAGAAGCTATTAAAAGATTTTAGGCCGGTCCCAGATGGCGCTAGTGGTAAAGAACCTGCCTGCCAATGCAGGAGACAGAAGAGATGCGGGTTGGGTTCCTGGGTCGGGAAGATGCCCTGAAGGAGGGCAGGGCAACCTACTCCAGTGTTCTTGCCTGGAGAATCCCGTGGACAGAGGAGCCTGGCCCGCTACAGTCCATAGGTTGCAAAGAGTCAGACACAACTGAGGCAACGTAGCATGTACACATGCAGGAACTGAGAGAGCATCTGAAAAAGCCCTCAGGCTGGAGAATGAATTGAGGGTTGGGGGGAGCCCAAAAACCCTCAGGAGGTTGCCACAGTGTCCAGGAGGGAAGGGGCAAGACGGTGGCCCCGATCTGGGGGTGGCAACAGGGGTGGGAAACTAGATACATTGGAAATGAGTTGAGAGGTAGACCCCGTCAGTCCTGCCCACGGCGGGGTTGCATGTGGACCACGAGGCACAGGAAAAGGGAGGTGCCGTCGGGGGGGGCCGAGTGCGTGGATGAGCGTGGTGGAGGGCCTCTGCTTTCAAGAGCTCATGCCCTCAGCTGGGGCTAGGAGGTCCTCTGAGTCAGAGAAAGAGGACAACATATAGCTTAGATTCACGGCAGGGGAAACGGAGGCCCGCAGCAGCCAGCCAGCGATTGGCAGTGAACCCCAGACTCGGTCCCCACAGTTCATTCTCTAAGGACCCACGTCCCTCCTTGGCTGCTATCTGTCATCCAACTCCTTAAAAGAAAAAAAAAAAAAAAAAGGATACTGAGCCACACAGCATTATAAAACAACTATACTCCAATAATTTTTTTTTTTTAAGTAGAGAAAAAAACCTTCCCAGCAGATTTGTAAGCAAGTGTGATGACTCAGGGTCAATTCTCCTCCACCAGGGTTAATAGGTCTTTGGCTCAGCTCCGAATAGGGTCTTCAGTTTCTGGAAGCTTAAAAGAAAAAGAATTTGAGCTTTGGGGCTTTAACTCCATAAGGAAATAAAGTCCCTAGTAGAATTAGAGGATCAGATAAGTCGAGACAAAAATGGAATTGCATAGAGGAAAAATATCTCTCTGGATTATTCTGCCCCCTTACTGCTCACAACGAGAAATAAGTCATTGCTGGGGAGCCTTACTCTGATGAATAGCATCTCCCCACCAGTTTGGGTTCCATGAGGCTTTTGAAAAATAGAGGGTTGATTTGGGCTGGTGAAGAGGGAATTCAAAAACACAGTTTCCCCTTCTCAGATCCCGCATGAGATGCTCGCTGGAGAACCATTTGGAAACCCCAGCTTCCTGCAGGAGGGACTCTGAGGGGGCAGAGAGATAGCCTTGTTCCTTGGCTGTTGACTCGTTTACTGTGCCCTCCAGGTGTGGATTGGAAGGATTGATGCTGAAGTTGAAACTCCAGTACTCTGGCCACCTGATTTGAAGAACGAATTTGAAAAGACTCTGATGCTGGGAAAGATTGAAGGCGGGAGGAGAAGGAGAAGACAGAGGATGAGATGGTTGGATGGCATCACTGACTCCATGGACATGAATTTGAGTAAGCTCCGGGAGTTGGGGATGGACAGGGAGGCCTGGTGTGCTGCAGTCCATGGGGTTGCAAAGAGTCAGACATGACTGAGAGACTGAACTGAGCTGAACCAGGTGAGGATAAAGCATCCTGGCTTCTGCGGGTCCACATGCAGGGCCCTCAGCTGATGGCAGAAGGGAGGCTCAGATAAACTTACAGAGACTGAGTTGAATCCTGCCTCTCTGTCACTTTGGGCAAGTCTGTGCCTCTCGAAGCATCAGTGCCCCAGCTGGATAAATGTGGTATTTGTAGGGTCGCTGTGAGAATTAAATAATTAAAGTGACGCAGAGTTGGTACCAGATCACCAACAGCCTGAATCATAGGGCTTCCCTACTGGCTCAGTGGTAAAGAATCTGCCTGCAAGGCAGGTGTGGGTTCGAGCCCTGGGTCAAGAAGATCCCCTGGAGGAGGAAATGGCTACCCACTCCAGTATCCTTGCCTTGGGAATCTCGTGGACAGAGGAGCCCGGTGGGCTACAGTCCATGGGGTCGCAAAGAGTCAGACACGACTTGGCGACTAAACCACCACCACCACCTGCTTAATCACATTCAAGGGGCCAAGCTGTGACTGTCTATCCTGCCATTCATTAGACTCACCCAGGGGGCTTTAAAAAAGTAGGACCCCCTCCTTCCCCACAACCCCAGTCTGACTTCACCTTAATTGATCTGGGGTGGGAGTGGGTATTTTTTATGGTTCCCCAGGTGATTTTAATGTGTGGCAGAGGGCAAGGTCCTCAGAGCTAAAGCAAAGAAAGGTGACCGGTGTCCCCCTGCCCCCCAACTCCGCCAAACCTCAGCGTGATGGAGAGAGCCCACCTGAGCCCACCTGGCATCACTGAGCAGATATCCTAACACCTGAGCCCTCTGATCACGGCTGCTGGCGCAGGACTCCAGGAAGAATGCGCCAGAGCTGAGTCGGACCAGCCCAGTGACTCACATCTCCCTCCCTCCCTTTACAAATAGGGCCCTAAGGCACACGCATTGGTCTTAAAACTAGTTAGTATATGGGTCACCCAAAGAGACTGTAGAAGAAAAAAAGTCACCCTGTCCAGCAGAATTCACCAGTAAGGCGGTTAAGAAATACATCTCTTTGCAAACAATGACGTTCACTTGGGAGGTATACGAATACCCTCTCTGGGCCATTCAGTGGCCCAGTCCTGTGCATTCTTTCCTGTATTTAACCCTCCAGGCAAGTGTAGGAGCTGGGCAGGGCTTCTGTTGTCAAGCACATTGATGGAGAAACTGAGGCGAGGAATGGGGGCGGGGAGAGGGGGTAGAAGCCGCGTGCTCGGTTGCCCATCTGCAACTGAGAGAGTTGGTGCGGGAAGGAGGTCTCTCCTGGCCCCCAGCCCCTACACCATTCTTCCAGGCAGGGTCCTCTTTGAATTGCCGCACTGACATCTCCTTGGCTGGAAAAGATCTTTGTTCTGGGAATGCATCCTGAGAAATAGTAGGCAGGGACATTTCTTTTCCCCCTTGCTTAGGCCCTCCGCATCCTCAAGAGAGAACTAAGTGATCAGGAGAAGGTTATTCTGCAGCGGGGCCCCCTTGCTGCCACAGGTCTAATAAAACAAAACCCCAGCCAAATTGGGGGCATATTTCATCTAATGGGAGGAAATATATGTGGCATTTCTGCCTGGCGCTTGACCCGCTGCATTTATGCGCAGAGAGAGAGTTCGATACATCACGGGGCGGTTATACTCCGCTTAAGTGGCCTCTCGGGCAGGCGAGGGACGAGAAGAAAAATCTCAGGCCTGGGCCAGGTCTCCGTCTTCCTACCCACATCTCTACTGCCTTGCTCTTGGACCAGCGTTTCCAGGCAGCATTACAGGGTTCTGACTCAGGAGAGAGACCCTGCCCCGCCCGCCCCCAGCCGGGAATCCAAAGACAGGGTTATAGTCCGTCATGCCACTCACCAGCTGTGTGTCCCCAGGGGAGGCGTGGCTGGTGGCTGGACCCCGATTATCCTGTGAAATGGGGAGATTGAGGATCAGTGCCTTCAAAGTGGGCTCAGCAACGACCCAGAATTTGAGAGGAGGAGGCTGATTTCTAAGACCACCTTGAAGGGGAAAACAGTGCCCTAGAGATGAAGCCTGGGTCTTCCAGCCCTCCCAACCATCAGAGTCATTCTGTTGAGTCTGTATAATTCAGGGGTGTCCGAACTGTTCAAACTCAACCCCAATAAATACATGCATGGACATATACACGTGTGTACATACCCATGTATAGACACGCGTTTATAAATTGTGACCGTGGATTACCATATTCACGGACTATGAACATTATGAGCTGACCAAAGTGGAAAATTTTAGAGGAAAAGCTAAACTATATATGCGTGCGTGCTCAATTGCTTAGTCATGTCTGACTCTGTGACCCACCCTGGACTGTAGCCTGCCAGGCTCCTCTGTGCATTGAATTTTCCAGGCAAGACACTAGAGTGGGTTCCCATTCCCTTCTCCAGGGGATCTCACTGACCCAAGGATCAAACCCCGCCTACTGTGCCTCCTGCATTGGCAGCTGGATTCTTTACTGCTGAGCCACCTGGAAAACCCTAAACTCTAAGTGAGACTGGTAGTCGCTCAGTCGTGTCCGACTCTTTGTGACCTCATGGACCGCAGCCCACCAGGCTCCTCTGTTCATGGAATATTTAGAGCCGCGCTGTTAAATTCTAACACACCCTCCTACCCTCGGGCCGACTGACGCTACTCGCCCTCCTCTGCGTGTTTCTTTCCGATAACTCTGATCACATTCAGACGTATTCTATAACTTGTGATTTAAAATGTCTGCATTCTCTGGGGCTGAGAAATCAGGCTAGAGGGATGGGAAGATCCAGTACTATACCTGTAGAGCTGGGGTTCCGCCTCTGTTTCTAAATAAACAGGTTCCTGTAAAACTGGCAAACAAATACAGGCGCATTCAAAGGGTGTACTGGGAGCTGTTTATGGAATAATCTGGAGGCACTAACCCAGAAGTGGATTCCGTCCAAAGCTATCTATGGGTAATTGCATTGATCCCATAAAACAAGCTTTAGAGCTGGAGACTATGCATTTAATGAGAGAGGCAGGATACACCGGAGTCTATCAGGTGCGGTCCTGTCCATTGCCTCACTGAATCCTCAGCTACCCAAGGAGATGGGTCCTGTGACTAGGACCCATTTTTGAGATGAGGAAACTGAGGCCAGGCTTCCAGACCGAGAGAGTCTGACTTCAAACCCAGGCCTGTCTGACCCACGCCGTTTCCCAGGCTGCGACATCTCTGGGCTGACACGAGCCAGGCCAGGTGTCCAGCCTCCCCTGGTGCCCGAGGGAGGGTCCCTCTCAGAACCCACGGTCTGTGAGCCTCGGAGGCAGACACGCCGGGGGATGGGCTGCTGGGCTGCAGCACTGGCCGGGGTCCAGGCTGTGTGCCGACCGTGGCCGGGGGAGAGACGAGCCCGCTGATTTAGAGTCCATCTGGATGGACAGCCGACAGGAACCGGGCTGCTCCAGACGCTCTGGGAGAGCGATAAGCGAGGCCTCCGGGCGCCCCTGCATTCCTGGTCAGTGACGCCGCTGTGGGGGAGGTGGCTGCGTGACCCCTGCTTCCCCGGCCCCTCCAAGCAGCCTGTGGCCTTCTGAGGATCCCCCCCACCCCAGATCACCGATGCTTCCGTGCTCCAGGAGGCTCCGACACCTCAGGGGACTGGGCTTGGGGCTGCTCATCAAAGACAACTTCAGCTTCAGGGACATGGTCTCCTGCCCAGGAATACAGGGACCTCCACACTCCAGGAGACATCCTCTGTGCACTTCCTGCTTGTTTTCTGAATGTGAGGGCCACGCAGAAGCCCGATATGTTCTCCACGCTGCACAGTCTTTCTCACACTCTCATCTGACCGCATCCTTCCTCTGCCTACAACCTTCGATGGCTCCCTATTGCCCTCCCTTTCCCTTTGGGATTTGGAAAGTCCAAATCCCTTTCCCTTTTGGGCTGGGAGATTTGACCCCTGTTGACGATAGTCAGAGTGATGCATTGAGCGTCACGATGGGCCGGCATTGTTCTAAGCACTTTACATTTAATCACTGCTTTCATCTTCATCCTATGAGACACGTAGTCTTATCCCCAGTTTACCAATCAGGGAAGTAAAGCCCAGAGAGGTTAAGTAACTTGGCCAACATCACACAGCTGGCCAAAGGCAAATCTGGGCAGGCTGGACTTTGAGCCCCTGATGTTATCACCCACTGCAAGACCAGGGGTCCAGGACAAGCTCTCGGTAATGAGCGGACCTGAGACTGGGGCTTAACCATCCCAAACAACTTGCACATTAGGTATTGGACAGTGCGACTAACTCTGTGCCCAGCGTTGGCAGTCATCAGAAGGTCATACCAGATGGTAATTCATGACCACTAACCACCACCCCAGGCCGTGAGCTCCCCCAGAAGCTTACCCGCCCAGAAGGCATTTAACTCAGGGCCTGGCTCTGCCCACCCCAAGGGAAGCTTGCTCCATCCTCCATGGGGAGAGGAGGATAACAAAGTGTAGATTCAGGATCAAATGCCAACTCTGCCATTAATTGTCTGTGTGACCCTGGGCAAGTTGCTTAACCTCTCTGGGCTTCCTGTTCTTCAGTTGAAAATTGGGATAATAATAGGTCTTGGGGAGGATTTGGGGGAGGAGTAAATAAACTAACACAGGGCAGCTTCTTAGAACAACGCCTGGCAGAGCCTGATGTAGGTTCTGTTCCCAACTTTCTCGTCTTCTGCCATTTTAAGAGCAAATCACATCACATGCTCCAATCACTCCAGGGGCAAATGGAGTCACGTCCTCCCCAAGAGAGCCATGCCTGAGGCTGCAAAGAGCCTCTGGGAATCTAGGAGGGCAGCACGTGTGAGCTTGAATCCCAGCGCTGCCCCACCTTGCTGTGTGACAGAGCTTGCTATCTCTAGGCCATAGTTGCCCCACTTCTTCAACAACAACAAAAAAAGGGAACTATTGCTTTCTGGGGGTCCTGCCAGCTCTAACTGAACTTTTGTCCTTCCTTTAGCATCGTGTGGCATCTCAAGGCAGGGAGGAGATGGTCTGAGTGAAGAGAGGAGAGAGAGGCCTGGGAGCTGGACTGATAAGGCTCCCTCGTCTGCCAAGGTCGTGGGGACCTTCTGGGCTCAGCAGGCATCTCACCAGGTCCAGGGGTGAGCAGCCCAGCGGCTCTGGCTCCCTCCTGCCCACCACCCCGCGTCCAGCTTTACGGGGTGGGATCAGCTCTCTCATGGGCTCATTAGCTGGGCAGGCAGAAGGGTCTGGCAGCTCCATTTCCACCAAGCCCTGGGGGAGGGGGAACCCTCAACCCCTGTTCAGGCCAGGAGGGGCAGTGCCAGGCCCTTCACACTGTCCTAGCTGAGACAGGAGGGTTCAGGCAGGCATGTGAGGAACGCTGGAGAGGACACACTGCGCCCGGGGTTTCTTCCCCTTGCGTCTGCTCTCCCGTCACCCTGTCCCCACGCCCTCCCCTCTAACCCTGTTCCCTGTCAGCTTTGCATCTCTGGCAGAAGCAGCCTGGGCATGCGGCCGCAGAGGCCCGGGTTCATTCCTGGCTCTGCCACCTGCAGACTGGGTCGCCTAAGTAGAGTTTGCCCCTCTCTGAGCCTCAGTTTTTGCATCTATAAAATGGCATAACTCCTGCCTTGCAGGTTTTCCCAGAGGGTTGGCAAGAGAGGGCAGTGGATGCCAAGCTTGCGTGGGCACCTGGGGCCTGGAGCACTGCCCCTAAAGCCCTTCTTGGCGTCTCACTTCTGGCCCCTGTCTCTGTTCTTGCCTCATTGTTGCAGGTCCCTGCCACCATTGATTTCCCTTCCTCCGGGGCCGAGGGGTCAATGGCTGCCTTTCTTGGCCTACAAAGTCCCCACCCATCTTCTTCTGGGTCTCTCTCCAAGTCCCTCCCGAGTCTTGCCTCCTCCCCACCTCTTCTCCCTCCCACGTCTCTCTGGGTCTCCTCCTCTCCCTCCCTCACCTCGGAATCTTGCGTTAATCTCCCAACAACCTTTTCGACACCAGCTACATCCCTCTTATCTTGGTGAGGCATTTCGAGGAGCTCAGAGCTTCTCGTGACGCAGGGAATTTTTCCTGTCTCTCCCTCTCGGTCTCTCTCTGCAGCCAGCACACAAGGGATAACACACGTCGCCCTGGGGCCCTGGAGCAGTGGGCTGGTCTCTGGGAGGGAGACGGAGTTACACTGTGGTTTCTGGGGGGCATGGCTCCTCATCCATCCCCTAAGTCATCTGTTAATAAGAGGTGCTTGCACTTGCGAGGTGCTCTCACCCCGGGGAAAAGCGAGGCGAGGGTGTAGGGGACAGAGCATCTGGGGAGATGTGGGCATGTGGAGACATGACAGTGTCAGAGCCGGCAAAGGGAGCAGGGGCCAGTCAAGGCTTCTGGGAAAAGGTGGGGCTCAAGCCAGGACGCCAGAAGGACTGCCCTCCTGGAGGCAGGGACCGCACGGTCAAGTGCAAGGAGAAAGGGGCAGGAGGGCAGCGGGGTGACTGCAGGGTGGGAAGTATTCACGGAGGGAAGGTGAGAGCAGATGTGGAGAAGGCAGGAGACTCGGAGGTCACTCTGGGGGAGGCCTGGAAAGACAGACCAATCTCACCTCCCCGGGGAAAATGTGCCTGAATGCTCCCAACCCTTAGTCATTCAGTCTCTCTCGGGATAGATTCGTAAGCCTCTTCAGCCCTGTGCCAGCTGTGTTCTTGCAGGAAGTCCCTCCAGTTGGGCGGGCCTCAGTTTTCGCATTTGCTAAATGGGCACACGAATAACAATACCACGTATTAGCCTGGATTCTCCAGAGAAAAAAACCCAGCAGAGATCTTCCTCATAGACTGGTTGAGAGAATCCGTGGGGCTGGCCAAAAGCCTGGTATACAGTCAGTGCTCAGTAAGTGGTGAATGTTGTGGTGGTGTGGTTGGATTTTGCGGTGCTAGGGTGACCACCAGTTGTGGTTATCCGATGAACCTGAGAAGCAGGGTTGGAGGGGGCATCCCCTCTGGCTCTGGAGGAAGTGGACGCTGCCAGAGAGGGTGAGGCGACCAGTCCCCGGCCCGGCTGGGATCCTTTCCAACGCAGAGGAGCCATCAGCCCACGAGAAATAAAAGGCCAACCGGGGAAGTCATGCCAACCGTCCATAATCGCCTGTAATTTGCGCTCAGCCTCTCGAGGCAAAAGGATTTTGTCAAAAGCTTTTCACGGTCCAGTGGCCCCATACCCCAAGGTCACTTGGATCGAGTCCTCTCTGACACATATTTATTATCAGGTGGAAATGGCATTTGGGTTTCTCCCAAGCTGTGTGCAGACGCTGTCTCGGGCCACTGCCGAGCTCCCCCATGGGCAGTCCTGGCAGAAGCGTGGCTGGGAGAAGGGCCTGGCCCCTGGGGGCATGCCGGTGAATGGCAGTGGCCAAGGGGAGAGCAAGCAGGAGGCATCTCTCCTGCCCACCTCACAGCTGTGCAGTCTACCTACAGGCCAGGATTTAAACTAAGCCTCAGTGTTCCCATCTGTGAAATGTGCATAAGAAGTAAGTGGTTAACTGTGCCTGGCCCAGGGTGAGCCCCGCAGACCTTGTAGTGGCTGTGGTTACTTTTAGTAACAACTTCCGCTTGGGACTTCTGTGGTATCCAGTAGTTAAGAATCCACCTTCCAACGCAGGGGATTCTGGTTCGATCCCTGGTCAAGGAACTAGGATCCCACAATGCCACGGAGTGACTAAGCCCACGTGCCACAACTAATACCCAACTCAGCTGAACAAATAAATACATATTTAAAAAAAATCCTTCCTCCTCGTTCCTGAACCCACAGGCGAAGCCGCAGCACGGCACATGAGAACGTGACCGTTGTCCCGTGTACTGCTGGCTGCCAGGGTCCAGGGACGTCCCGCTCGCGGTGAGCAGCTGATCACAGCCCTGGAGGAAAAGAGAGAGGCCTACAGAGACCACATTTCACGATGCAAAAATAGGATGAGGGCTATTCCCCTGATTTGTGAATTTCTTTATGGGCAACATCTTCCAGAGGTATAAAACTGACATTGCATTTAGTTATTCATTTCTCAAATGGCCTTTATGGAAGCGAATATGAGCATGTCGTGGCCTAGGGAAGCCTGACTCCATCCACCGCTGCTGCTGCTGGAGGCTCTGTCCCGGCTGTAAGCGGAATGTGTTTCAGGGACACCCTGTGCTGGGGTCCCTGACTCCAGATGAAGATGCCGAGGGGTGGTCTAGTGGTATCAGGAGAATGTGGTCAAGAGCAATGACTATGAAGTCTGAATGCTTGGCTTCTGCCGCCTACCCCCATTCCCCAGGCTGTGTGATCTTAGGCGTGTTACTAACTTCTTTGTGCTCCAGTGTCTTCAACAGTAAAGTGGAGAGCTGTGGATGGACCTCATAGGATTGTTGTTGAGAGTTCCATCGAGAGAGTACACTTGAGTGTTTTAGCACAGGATCTGGCAAATAAGATGCTCTCAGGAAGTCTGTTTAAAGGAGGAGAGTCCTTCCAGTTTAATATCCATTCAACAGAAATGATTCGAACATCCAGTGAATGTTGGTTACTGGGGTGAACAAGACTGAAGTGGTCCCCAAGTGCATTCCTGGATGCACACCTGGATGTGGAGGGCCAATGGCCCAGATGCCTCTGTAATTGCGACTCCAGGGAAAGGCCTGGGGGGAGGTGTGACTGCAGTCTCCGCGGGTCCCACGTGGCCCCCAGGCTGCCCAGTCTCGCAATACAAAGGCCTCTTGTGCTGGGACCTGCAGGTGTACTTGGCCCATGTGCTCACACGACTTCAGGCAGGGACCTCAACCATCAAGCCGGAAGGTGCATGTCCGTGCAGCAGGGGTGGAGTTAGAAAGGCCTGGAGGGAGACTCAGCCCGCCCCCTCCTCACCTTGGAGTCACAGCCTCTTGTCCAGCGGAGGCCCTCTCTGGCCTCTGCTTCCACTTCTGTGACTCTCAGGCAAGCTGCAGGCCTCAGGGGGTATAGGGAAGATGCTCTGGGCATGTCTGCACCCTACAGGTCAGCCAGGGAAAGAGGCCAAGTGGACAGCGAGCCTGGACTGGGCATCAAAGACGTCTCAACGAGTCCCAGATTCCTTGCTGGCTGTGCGACCTTTGAGAAGCAACTCCTCTGGGTCTTCAGTTTCTCCATCCCTTTGTTGTTTTCTAGTCACTCAGTGGTGTCCGACTCTTTGCGACCCCATGGACGGTAGCCCACCAGGCTCCTCTGTCCATGGGAGTTCCCAGGCAAGAATACTGGAGTGGGGTTCCTTCTCTGGGGGATCTTTTTGACCCAGGGACCAAACCCAAGTCTCCTGCATTGCAGGTGGACCCTTTACCACTGAGCTGGCAGGGAAGCCCTTCCCTGTCCCTACAACAGTGTCTCACTTCCCAGAACCTTTTTGAGGACTGGTGAAATGAACCATAGCCAAGGGCCAGTGGTTGAGTGGCCCTTCATCAAAGGTGGGAAAGCATGTCACCAAGGGGCCAGACCAGGCTCTGGAGTGGTGCTGAGCCAGCTTCAAACCCAGTTCCCAACCATGAGGCAATGGGAACATCCCAGACCTCACCTCTCTGGGCCTCAGCTTACCCATCTGTCAAACAGGGAGAATGGAAACCATCTCTGCTTCTTCAGTCTGTTGTGGGAGTGAGAAAAAAATACTAGGTCAAAACCACACAACACAGAACCTGGAAGGGAGGAAGGGCTCTCTAAGGGATGGGTAACCTGCAGTCAGTAGGTTGCTTGCTTGTTGGCTTGCTTTGGCCTCACAGTGCGCCTTGTGCAACCTTAGTTCCCCAGCCAGGGATCGAACTGCATCCCCCGCACAGCAAGCATGGAGTCTTAACCACTGGACCCCCAGGGAAGTCCCCCCTTTTTTAAAAATTTATTTGGCTGCACCAGGTCTTAGTGCGGCACATGGGACCTAGTTCCCTGACCTGGGACCAAACCTGGGCCCTGTGCGCTGGGAGCAGAGTCTTAGCCACTGGCCCACCAGGGAGGTCCCTTTGAAGATTTTTAAGCACCTACTTACGGTGCTTTCTGAGTGGTTTTCTTTGTTTGTTTGTTTTAGTGTTATTTAAGCACCTACCAAGTCCCAATCACCTTTCTAGGCACTTGTGATAGAGCAGGGAAGAAAACAGGTCTCCTGGATCTTACGATCAAACAGGAGAGACAGGCATGGATACGATGAAATAAACTATAGAGTAAGCTCGTAAAGGGAGAAAACCAAGCAGGCAGAGGGGACAGAGTGTTGAGAGGTTGGCATCTTGGTGGGGTAGGCAGGGGAGGAATTGGTGGAAAGGTGGCATTGGGCAGAGAGCCAAAGGCAGCAAAGGCACAAGGCAGGGCATTACCTGGGGGTAAAAGTGGCCCAGACAGAGGTGCCACCAGTGCAAAGGCCCCGTGGTGCATCCTGCGAGATGAGGAGAGAAGAGGAGGGTGGAGTCAGGGAGACGGCTGGGCAGATTTTGTGGACATCATAAGGGCTTTCTTCAGAGTGAAACAGGAGCTATCAGAGGATTCTGAACACAGCAATTATGTGATATGACATGTTCTGAAAAGAGCACCTTAACTGATGTATTAAGTACAGACTGAAGGGGTAGCGTTGGACCCAGGGATGCCATTAAGAGGCCGTGGTCCAGGCGAGAGTTGGTGGTGATGGTGATGATGGATGCTGAAGGGTGGATATTATCATTGCCCAGCTTATCAAGCTACTGCTAATGTGTCTCGCCTGGGGCCTCATGGTAGGCACAGCGTCCCCCTCGATCTCCCATCCTGCCTGCAGTGGCCGCCCCACACCCCCAGCCAGTGTCGCATCTCCTGTCCTCCTGTCCCAGACATTTGTCAGCCGCCTTTTTACTGCAGCCTGGCCAAGCAGAGAGGTGTCAGCGCCTTTAATCTTCCCTGGCGCCAATCTCCCCTGGCCCTTAATCATGGCAGCCGGAGTGTGCTGGCCCCAAGCCAACCCGTCTTCGTCTGTCTTCGATCAAGGGGCCCAGGAAACCACTGGGATTTCAGGAAACCACTGAATCTCCTCAGCTGGGAGAAGCCTCAGGGAGACCCACATCTGGGGACCCCGTTTCATATACACTTGAGGGTTGGTGGACACAAGCTTCTCTCCACCCCCACACACTGGTTAGTTGTATTGTTGATTAGTTGCAGAGCCACCATCGAAACTGATGGCTCAGCAGGTAAAGAATCCACCTGCCAATGCCGGAGACACAGGAGACTCCGGTTCAATCCCTGGATCAGGAAGATCCCCTGGAGGAGGATATGGCAACTCACTCCAGTACTGTTGCCTGGAGAATTCCATGGACAGAGGAGCCTGGTGGGCTTCAGTCCATGGGGTCGCAAAGAGACGGACAGGACAGAGCACATGGGTGCTGGAGCTCAGGTCTGGCTTCTAACTCCGTATTTTCCGGCTCCACGAGGAACGGCCCCACCCTTTGCAGGATATTTTCCCTCGTCCAGTGGAAGACCTCATCTTTCCACTCTACAGAGCTATGTCCCTCCCTCTGCAGACCTGAGGACAGGTGGGTTGTTATCCACACCTGATGATGAGTCTGGGGTCCACTCTGACCGCTTGATTTGCTCACCTCCATTGGCTGTTGAGTGGCCAGAACTGTCTTAGTTCAGATCTGAACTGAGAGCTGTCACTCAAGAGGAAAGAAGTGAGGAAGGATACAGGGAATCTGAGCAGAGGCAGGTCCTGGGAGGTGGCCGGGGTCTCTGGATGCGGCCCAGCACTTCTCCTGACTTCCCTGGGCTGGCTGTATCACAGCACACGCTTCTCCAGGTGACCAGGACTTGCTCCCAGCATCCTCACCAACATGGCGTCAGCACACTGCTGACCTTCCCTCAGAGAAAACGATGGCACGGCTCTACTGTAACACACAGCACGAGGACTGTAGCTAATAATACTGCCGTCGTTGTTCAGTCTCTCAGTCGTGTCTGACTCTGTACGACCCCATGGACTGTAGCCCACCAGGCCCCTCTGCCCGTAGGTTTCCCAGGCAAGAATACTGGAGTGGGTTGCCATGCCCTCCTCCAGATCTTCCCGACCCAGGAATGTAACCTGCATCTCCTGCTTGGCAGACGATTCTTTACCGCTGAGCCATCTGGGAAGCCTGTAATGCATATTTGAATATTGCATAGATCATAAAAGTCCTCATCTCAAGAATAAAACTTTGTAACTATTGTGGTGATGGACTTGCGGCACAGCTAGGTGTAGTGTAGTGATCATTCTGCAATGTATCCAGATTTTGAATTATTAACGCTGTACACCTGAAACTAACATAGTGTGGTATGTCAATTATATATCAATTTTTCAGAAAAAGATTATTAGGGGCCATCCTAGGGACCATCCTAGCACCCTAGGATTTGCCTGCTACACAGATTTTGTTAAAAGAGTAACTAGGAGCCAGTCATGCAAAGACATGGGGAAACAGCTGGGAATGGCAAGTGCAAAGGCCCCGAGGTAGGTCTGAGTTTGTAGAAAGGTTAAAAGCCAGGTATGACTGGAGTATATTAAACAGAGGGAGAGTGAGATGACAAGACGAACAAACGTGGTGCCCAGTGAAGCGGAATGAAGTGAAACGAGTGAGAACCAGAGCTAGGAACACAGGACCTGAGCTCAAGAGACACAGCCTCCAACTCCAGGCGAGCTCCTCACTCACAGGGTAGTCCCAGGCCATTTCCTTTCCTCCATGGCCCAGGGTTCCCCTTCATGAGCTGAAGGGGGGTCCAGTCTGATAGTCCTGAGAACCCTTCTAGCTTAAGCAACCCCCAAGTCTCCAGTGCAGTGAATGATGAAGAAAGTGAAAGCGTTAGTTGCTCAGCTGTATCTGACTCTTTGTGACCCCATGGACTGTAGCCCGCCAGGCTCCTCTGTCCATGGGATTTCCCAGGAAAGAGTAGTGCCGTGGATAGCCATTTCCTTCTGCAGGGGATCTTCCCGACCCAGGGATCAAGCAGAGGTCTCCTGCACTGCAGGCAGATTCTTTACCGTCTGAGCCACCAGGGAAGCCCCCACAATGAATGATGCCTACAGCTAATTAGCAAATGACACCAAATTCATCAAGGCCTGGGAAAGTGATTGTCTCCACCTCAGGCTTTCTCATGCTTCTCGGAAGTCTTGGGGGGGTGGGCGGTGGGCAGAGGGCAGGGAGGACTACTCAGTGCTAAATACTGCAACAATACCTGAGGGCATGGGTGTGGGAGTCTTCAGTCCCCCCACACCAGCACCCAGCCCTCGGCCCCAGCTGGGGCAGCGGGCACAGGTCTGCACAAGTCGCTAAGCCTCCTCCCCACCCTTCCACCCCCACTCCCGCCCCCACCGGGTAGGATGCTCAGCCTGGTGCCCAGCCCTCCTCACTGACCATCCACAGGGAGTTACTGTGGCCGCATGAAACACTGGGGCTGGATTTCTGCCCGTCCTTGCCATGGAAAAGCAGAATCACGGTAAAAAGCAGAACCATGGTGGCGGGTGGGAGTTTGGGGTTTGCTGTGGATTTTCTTCCTCTTCTTCTGCTGCTTCTTCTTTTTTCTTTTTTTGTGGTCAATTCCAGAAGAAACATTGGCTTTCAACAGACCCAATGACAGGAAGGGTGGGCCTCCATTAAAGTGGGACTCTATCCAGATTTCCTTGCATCACTTTGGGGAGAAAAGGCTCTTCCCCTCTGGGAGGAGGGCAGGGCAGAGGGACGATGGATGTTCCGAACACTTGGTTCTGTCGTGTGGTCACCTCGAAGGCGCAGAGTTGAAAGAGGAGCCTGAGTGAACGGGAGGTGTTGAGAGCAACTGCTAAGATCCAGGGTTCAGAAGATAGAGTTGGAAGTTCCACTGGGACATTGTCCGGCCAAAAGGGCCGGGATCCTGACAGCCCGCTGCTGGCCGGAGATGGGGAACTTGGCAAAAACGTCCCAGTGTGTGATGACGACTAATATTGTTTTTGGAAGTAGACTTACTGTTTTTGTAAAGTTGACACTATCCAATTGTGTAAGAAAATAAGAAGGAGGGAAGGAGAGACAGAGGGATGGAGA
This sequence comes from Budorcas taxicolor, assembly GCF_023091745.1. Taxonomy (NCBI): domain Eukaryota; kingdom Metazoa; phylum Chordata; class Mammalia; order Artiodactyla; family Bovidae; genus Budorcas; species Budorcas taxicolor. The sequence continues at coordinate 66,994,203 of NC_068926.1, forward strand.
GAGGAGAAAGGGAGGGAGAAAACAGTTAAGAGTGTGGTTTCTGAGCTTCACAGAAGCAACTGTCAAGCGGAGATGTGCAGGGATGGGGAATGAGGGCACAGGGCTTCGACTTTCATTCATGCCCTAGGCAAGCTGGTACCGCTTGTGTTCTGGGTGCTTGGAAGGGTCAGAAGCACCCGGATGCCCAAACAGGGGATAGTTTCCTCCCCTATGTTTCTGACTCTGATGACGATCTCCCAGTTAGAACCTGAGATGCTCAGTTACACGGAAGGAGAGTGTTCAGTGGCATAGCACTCTGAGGCATGCTTGATGTTCACCAGAGCTGAGGGCTTAACCCTTCTTCCTTCTCAAAATGGAGCAAACTGAGGCTCTGCGACTGGAGGTGACCTCCTCAAGGCCACAGGTTTATTCTGTGGCAGAGGAGGGATCAGTACACAGATCTGCTCAAATCTGGTCTTGGCTCTTGTTTCTCCAGCTTCGTTTCCCACTTTATTCTCCCCCAAAGCTTTGTCCAGCACCAGCTGTGAGCCACGCATGCCTTCCTCTCTGCCATTCCTCCTCTCCACACTGTTGCCTCTGCTATTCCCTCTCTTTGGAAGTCCTTTGTCCTGTTTTGGTGAGTTCCAAGCTGTATTTGGAGATAGTTCAGACGTCTTCCAGGCCGCCTTCCCTGATAGCCCACAGTGAAGAAGTGTCTGCCCTGTACCCGCACTGTATTTGTGCCATTTACATTTATTGTTGTAATCTTCTAGTGTGCCTCCCCACACGCTTGAAAGCAGTAATCAAGTCCTATTGGCGCTGCTTCCCTACAGTGTCACACAGATCATTATTTGTTGAATGAATGAATGAATTTGAATTTGTAGACATTCTTATAACTTAATGCTGAAATGACAACCATCATACTAAGCTGTCTCCTTCAGCACCAGGCACAGAATCAGAGACATTTAACCACCAGTTTCTTATCATAAAGTACTCATCTGAAGATAACAATGCTCTTTATTCTATTCCAGCGCTTGTGACTACCCGCCACCCCGACTAAACAGATGGGAAGGGCCCAGCCAGCTGCTCCACTTCCGGGAGCCCTCTCTTCCCTGGGCTGTCACCAGCAGTGTGATGAAGCTGCTAGCTCATCAGTGATCTCTTTTATAATTGAAATATTAATTATAAATACTTCTCCTAATTTCCTAATGAAATGTCCCTGTCTCAAACTCCATCAACCTTAGAACCAGGAGACAGAGATGATAAATGGCCAAGACGCTCTAGAAATCCCTTGGGGGATTCAAAGTGGCTTCCTTACCACCACTGATGTTGGCCTCAAGCCTGAATAGCTGGGTATTTGTCTCCACAGCCAGCAACGTGCTTTATGAACTTGGACATATCAATGACCTCCTCTGAGCCTCCGTCTCCTCAATGACAATATGGAAATAAATATAGTATTTGACGTACAAAGCTGCCACGAGAGGGCTCTATGCAGTGCTAGACAGGCGCCAAATCATAGCAGTTATTACTATTGGTGCTGTTATCATTCGGGCAGCTGGAATCTGACAGCCTGGGTTTCAGTTTTGGCCTCACCAAGCTGGGAAACCTCAGACAAGTAACCTGGTGCTTCTGAGTGTATGTTTTCTTATTTGCCAATGGGGATAATAATAGTTCCGACCTCACAGGGTTGTTGTGAGGATTAAATGAGATAGAAACGTGAACTAGCTCTTTGATAGTGACAGGCACATAAGCAGCGCTTAGTGAATCAGTCTTAAACGGGGGATTCGTAGGGGTCCTGGGGGAACACTCTGAGACACTTGAAGGCTACTTTGCTTCTGGAAGGCAAGACAAGACATAACAATTCATAACGGCTCAGTGTAGTCCAGACAGGGACAGCCAGAGACCCTGCCCTCCTGGAAAGCACATTCTATTCGGGATATGGCAACAAACAGGTCAATATTGAAATAATGATGAACTGGAGGGCATTGGGTGCCAGGCCCTCTAGATGAGGAGATCAGAGAAAGTGGTGCTATTAATGCTCACACGCAGGGCCCAGGCCCTCCATTCAATCTCCAAATGGCTTTTTCCCAGAGCCCTCAGGGTTCATATGCAAATTAACACTGGGAGATTTGCCCAGATATCCCAGAGTTCCTAAGAAGAATTTGTAGAGCAGCTCCCCACACTCAAACCCTTTGGAGAATTCTTCCACAGCTCAAAGCATCTGCCTTTCCTCCCTCATCCCTGCTGTGTGACTTTGGATCACTTACTTAACCTCTCTGAGCCTTAACTTCCTCATTGTTTATGCAACATGGTGATGATAATAACACCAAACTCAGAGAGTTGATAGGAGAATTCAAGGAGATCGTATACAAGAAAACACACACCTGTGATTCAGAAATGTTAACCACCCTTTATTCTTTTTCTTTACCATCTCAGCTCCTTCTGCATTTGCTCTTCTTTTCTATAAACCGTCTGCACTCTATCCCCCATCTTACACTTCTTTCTTGTCACCCGTTTCTTTTCTCTGCCATCTGTTCTCCTTCTTCCTCCTCCTTCTCCTTCTTGACTCGTCATCTTCTCCTCCAGGTAAATATCAGAACAAATGTTACCTGAGCAGAGCTAAGAATGCCAGTGCCCTCAAACTATCTCCCAGTGCCCAAAGCAAGAACATGTTCTGCCCAGTTGAACAAAACAAGAAAGTTTGGCTGAGACACTGCCAGCCAGCCTCCTGGTAGTAAGTGGGCCAAGGGCTCCTCACTGCACTTCCTGGGCACTGAGGTGTTGGCTGAACTGGCCTCCCTGCCGTCCACAGGCACCTCCTTTTCTTCCATCCACTCAGAGGATAAATGCATTATGACCATATTGTGGAGGTATGGGCTGAGGCTTGGGGTCTCCTCTCAAAAGTCAGAAACAGAGGCATCTTGCTTCTAACTTATTTTAGCAGTTTTCAGTAATACAATTTTCAGTTCATTTGGTTATCGAGAACACACGTTCCCCTCCCCCCCCACCACTTTCTTCTCACCAAAAAGGTGAAGCAGATCTGGGTCGTGCTGAGGGGTGGGGGGCGCTACTGGTTTGGTATTCTTTTTTTTTTTTTTTTAATATATCCCCGCTAATTTCTCCATGCGGTGGAGAATTTGTCACACGCGCAGGTCTGTTTGATTTCATTAAACAGAATATTTAAGCATAAAAATTGTTTAATCGCCTTGTGTCATTATGAGATGAATTTCATTTTGCATACATTTGCATATTTCATCAGAATTAAGGCTGCTAATATGCAAATGAGAGACAGGTTGCGGCTGAGGTGTTTATTGTAATAGCTGCAGGCTGTTCCACTTGGACAGCTTTCTAGGTGGTGGGGAAGGAGGGGGAGGGAGGGCTTCGGGTGGCTCAGAACACTTCAGGAAGCCCGTGGGTCTCCGGGGCCTCTGCCTTGGTGGAGGAGCAAAGACGGGTGGGCGTGGCCTGCCTCCCTGGCCCTAGGAGACTGGCCAATCAGAGCACTCTGGGCTGGAGAGGCAGGAGGAGGCCCAGCTGTCTGCCCCAGAGGCTCCTGGGAGTCGGTGGGTACCAGGTCTGAGGTGAGGGACCCGAGCGAGGTGGAGGCCATGCTCGTGGCCCAGGCGCACCCCTGCAGGATGCGCACATGACATTCCGGAGGCCTCTGCAGGCTTCTCTCCTTGTTTGCGTGGCTGCTTCTTCCTATGCCTTCATCTTTTTCTTTCCCTTTGTTTTCTCCATGGCTTTGTTTCCAGCCCTGTTGAGTTTCTTCTTCCTCTTTATTTCTTCCTCTGTGTATTTCTTTTGCAGGCTTCCTCTTGCACCCCGAATGGGCTGGCATCTTGTCTATTGTCTTTTTCTTTTTTTCTTCCTCTACTTCCTCCCCTCTTTGTTCCCACCCTGCTTCGCTGGTCACTTGAGCCCCCACCTCACCTCCACCTTCCTCCATCCCAGACCCACTTTCCTCCCCGACCTACCTCCCTGGAGGGCGTCTGCAACAGTCAGGAGTGGCTTGAGGTGAGGACATAACTAGGCGAGGCCCCACCTTGTGCAGCCGCCCCGCCCGCCCCTCCATCTGAGACCCTTGATGAATCCCTGCCTTCATTTGAAGGTCAGAGATTAGATGCATATCATTGTCCCCTCCAAGGCCTGCACTGCTTGTCCCTTGGAGAGCAGGGGCGTAGCTGCCCCCCAGGCACAGACAGAGGAGAAGAGAATTCTGTTCTTGGTGTCACGAGGCTGTTTCTCGCACGCGGAGGGATTTGATACAGAAGCCACTTTCGAAAGAAAGTAGCGCGCATGCTCCCCACTCCTTCCCGCCTGGTGCAGCCAGTGACCAGGTGATCAGTCACACCACTCCGGGAAAGAGGAGTGAGGACGATTTGGAAAAGGGCCATTCATAGGAGCAAAGTCGAAAGGCAGCCTGAGCCCCGCACTGGCGTGAACAAACCAAGCAACCCTTTCTCCAGGCCTCAGTTTCCCCATCCATCTCTTGAGATTCTCCTGGAACTTCTTTAGCGGTTGCAGGCAGAAGATGAAAACAGGGGAGGATTTGGAAAGGGGAGAATATGTTTATTAGGGGCTTCCCAGGTAGCGATAGTAGTAAGGAATCCACCTGCCAATGCTGGAGAGGAGACGCGGGAGTTGTGGCTTCCATCCCTGCGTCAGGACGACCCCCCGGAAAAGGAAATGGCAACCCACTCCAGTGTTCTGCCTGGAAAATCCCAAGGACAGAGGAGCCTGGTGAGCTACCCTCCATGGGGTTGCAAAGAGTTGGAGGCAACTGAGCACGCACTTGTTTATTTAGTCAGTCTCTCTCTATTGAGCACCTACTGCACACCTGGTGTTGGGTGAACACTGATACAGCTGACGTTTGAATGGGGAAAGCAGACCCCTGGAAGAAAAGAACAAAGATCATGTCAGACAATGATAAATGCCAGAGGGGTCGTGGTGGATGGTGACTAGACCCTACCCCTATCCGTCCCCCCATCCACGCCCCACCTTTGGCTCCTTTTGCTGGTGGCCTCTTCTCTGGTCCGTTTTCTGGGCCTCCCCTCCAGACCACCCAGAGGACCCCGCAGAGAATCGCGGCTTCTTCTCAGACTCTTTGAGCATCTCCCCAGAGCTGGTAGAACAGCATCTGCCAGGCGAACCACCCCCGGTCAGATTAGCTCTTCAGGCCTGCGTTAGAGAGCCGGAGCAATTAAAGCAGAATTAATTGGCTAGCAGGCAATCACCTTCCAATCCGAGCAGGGAGAGAGCATGGCCAGCGTGTTTTGCTGAGTCCACAAACTGAACACAATGCTCATCGACCAGGGGCAGTAGGGAGGGGGTGGCAAGGCGAGCTGGTGGGAATTAGAGACATTCCCTCCCTCCCCACCCCCGCTGAGTACAACGGCTAGCCATTGGGATGGGAGCATCTCCGTGGGGACGCTAGCTTCGCTGGTGCGGAACTTTCTGGAATAGAACTTTGCGTTGGCAACTTTGAAATGCCCAACTCCGTGCTCTTTGGAAATTTGATTTAATTTTTAATATCTCTATTCTCTCCCACCCCATATCAAAAGCAATACATTTCCTATTGATTTTTAAAAATCAAATCTTGCACATATGTATGGCTTAGAAAGCCCTATAAAATTATACATCTGCATATAAATGAGTATTTGATGGTGTGGGGGAATCAGCAGAAGTAGCCACCAAACTGCCCACAGCAGTTAGCCCTGGTGTGTGTGTGTGTGTGTGTGTGTGTGTGTGTGTGTGTGTGTGTGTGTGAAGGTGGGGGGTTGAGGGAGGCTAGGTAACATATAATATATGTGGACACCAAGCTGGATCACACTGCTTCCTGCTGTTGTTACTGTGGATGATACTGTTTTGATTTTGTATTATTAAAAAATCCAAACATGTTTCTGGTGAAGAAAGAAATACAGGAAGATGTCAAAGACGCCTGAATTCAGGCTCCTCTCTCCACTGACTGTGTGACTTTCTCCGAGTTATTTGCCTACTCTGGGCCTCAGTTTCTTTATCTGTAAAATGGGCTGTAGACGTAACCCTTCCCTCAACCTTCTGAGAGAACTGCACATAGAGAACTTGCCACAGTGCCCAGCACGCAGCGAGGGCTAAACAAATAGGTGTCATTAGTCCTGATTCGGAGAAGGCAATGGCACCCCACTCCAGTACTCTAGCCTGGAAAATCCCATGGGCGGAGGAGCCTGGTGGGCTGCAGTCCATGGGGTCTAGAAGAGTCAGACACGACTGAATGACTTCACTTTCACTTTTCACTTTCATGCATTGGAGAAGGAAATGGCAACCCACTCCAGTGTTCTTGCCTGGAGAATCCCAGGGACGGGGGAGCCTGGTGCGCTGCCGTCTATGGGGTTGCAGAGTTGGACATGACTGAAGTGACTTAGCAGCAGCAGCAGCAGTCCTGGTTACTGTCTACCCTTCTGGCAGGGTGCCAAGCATGCAGGGTTTTTTTTTTATTATTATTATTTAAGTCAATTAATTTATTTTGGGCTCACCACACAGTACGTGGGATCTTAGTTCTCCAACCAGGGATCAAACGTGCACCCCCTGCATCAGGAGCATGGAATCTTAACCACTGGACTGAGAGGGAAGTCCGAGCTTGCAGATGTTAAAGGAACTTGACTTATGGCATCAAACCCCCTTAGGATGCGGAGACCACCAACATACTCCTTCCTGACTTCACTGTGCCCAACTGGGATGACATAAGGGCTTCCCAGGTGGCGCTAGTGTTAAAGAACCCTCCTGCCGGTGCAGAAGACATAAGAGACGCGGGTTTGATCTTCTTGGGAAGATCCCCTGAAAGAGGGCATGGCAAGCCACTCCAGTATTCTTGCCTGGAGAATCCCATGGACAGAGGAGCCTGGCGGACTACGGTCCATGGGGTCGCACAGAGTCGGACACGACGGAAGCCACGCAGCACACATGCATGCAAGATGACAGTAAACAAGGCATTTCTATTTCCAGGACACCCGATTTTTTAGCGTCTCAGAAAGCGTCAGAAGATTCTCAGGGTTGTTGAAAGGTGGTGCAGGACCCAGAGGGAGAACAGACGAAAGATGAATTTCGCCGACGTGGAGATGACCTGGGAGCTGAAGAACTGACTTTGGTTCCTGGTTTTTGCCTCTTCCCACCTCTTGGGCTTGACTGTTTTCTTTCTCTCGTCCCCTGAGGCCTCAGTTTCCCCGCCTGAAATGTGCAGCCAGAACAATTTGCTAATCCACTGCCCATGGATGGGCAGAAAAAATATTTTGAATTCTCATCACCTTTTTTTCCTTTGAATGAACTTGTTTATCCGCTGGACAGGGTCGGAGAGAGTCGAGGAGGAGGAGCAGCGAGGGGAGTGCCATCCAGCTAAGCTGACGTGACGCATTAGAAGGTCTGACCCCCGGACAGAGGGCCGTGTTGTCGGGCCTCGGAGCGCCCTTCTGGAAGCCGATGGCCAGGTCTGATGCAAGCGTGCCAGGAACTCCTGGGCCTGAAGGTAAGTGTTTGTGTAAGAAGTCAGGGCGGGGGGCAGGAAGGGGGGCGGGTGGTGCCGCAGTGATTGTACCGAGGAGGCCCGAAACCTGAGCACGTCCTGCCTGCAGTCAGACGGGGGTCACCAAACCCAGACTAAATAGTCTGGCGGGCCGGGCTGTGGGCTGTCTGAAAAATGATTCCAGGATGGAACGCGCCAGTCAGGGAGGGGCGGGAGGGGGCACAGTCAGCAGAGCCCTGTATCAGCGGCCGCTCCGAGGCCACCTCCCCAAGGTGGGGCCTCACCGTGAACCAGACAGAGGCTTGAAGTTTTTCATTTCTGTTTCCGCTCCTTAATAGGAGAGGGGGAGGGGTGGGAGGCTGAGGGGCAGCCGGTGGGCCCTCCTGTCTGCTCGCCTGCCTGAGGCTCAGGGCTGCAGGCTTCCCCCTGTTCTCCGGGCTGGGAGCCAGGTTCTCACACCTGAAGGGGTCCAAGGGCCACTGTGTGGCCTTGGGCTGGTTAATTAGCCTCTCTGTGCTTTGCCAGCCCTCCCTCGTCAAGCAGGTGTCTGGGCTGATTGAGGCAGGGGGCTGCAGAAACATAGAGGTGCCTTTGTGCGAGTGGGACACAACTGCCCCCTCCTGGCAGAAGCTGTCCCCTGGATTCAGACGAGCAAGTCCAGAACTTGGACCAGGAGCCCTTGTTGGGCAGTGAACAACACACGTAACCGCACATGGCAGTCCTGGGCAGGAGCATGAACGAGGAACTCTTAGCACATTACTGAGCACCTGTTCTAAGCCTATCACCACCCTCAGTCCCATCAAACACAGGAGATGTTTGTTCTTTCCCTCTTCTTGGAGATAAGGAAATGAAGGCTCAGAGAGGTCAAGTAACTTGCCTGAGGTCACACAGCTGGTAAATGGCAGCATCAAGATTGGAACTCAGGTCTAATCCTAAAGCCCTTTCTACAACCCCTGGTAGCCTTATTACCACGAATGTTAACATTTCCTTCTAATGCTTGCAGCAAAAACAGTTCACAGCAACCAAACAGTAAAACCTCCCATCTATCCATCTATCAAAGGATAGATGGATAAACACAGTGCGGTCCATCTGCACAATGGAACACAATTTGGCCTCAGAAAGGAACGACATTCAGACACATACAGTGTGGATGACCCTTGACGACACAATGGGGAGTGCAATCAACCAGGCACAAAAGGACAAACACTGTACGTGTCCACTTACAGGGGGTACGGAGAGCAGTCAGGTTCATAGAGCCAGGAAGCAGAGAGGAGGCTGCCAGGGGCTGAACGGAGGGGATTATCAAGGGTCATCACTGACTGGGTACAGAGTTCAGTTTAGGGTGATGAAAAGGTTCTGGAGATGGATGGTGGTGATGTTTGTGCAACGCAGTGATTGTGTTTAATGCCTTTGAACCGCACGCTTAAAAATGGCTACATTTTATGTTTGCTTTTCTATAATTTTTTTTAAAAAATCACTACTTTATGGAGATATTTGGGACTCCCCATTCACCCCCTCCAAACAAGCCTGCTCCCACAGAAGTCCCTGCTTCCTCCTGACCTTGACTCCACAGAGCAGGAGCCCACGTCCAGGACACAGTGACCCAGTTCTCTTCCCCCCACCAGGTCTGCAAACTGAACGCCTATTTCTGTGACCCTTCTCAGGACTCATGGCCCTGGCTCCACTGCCCAGCTCTCAGTGAGCGGGGCAGATGGTCACAAAAACCAGTGGTGGTCCAGTCATCCTGACAATGTCTCTAATCCCTCCCGACACCAGCCCTCAGCTCTCCTGCCTCCCAGACCTTGGAGCATCTCACTCTGCTCTGGGTGATCTTGGAATCAGTTGCTGAGGGGGTAAACGCTCATGAGCCCATTTCAGAGTTGGTGAAACTGAGGTCCAAGCAGGACAGGCAGCGTGACGCCCTCATTAAACCCAGTTCCCAGCGCTAGAGAACACATTCATTCATTTTGCAAATATTTGTGAGTTCTTGCCAGGCACAGGCCTGGATGGTGCAGATATCGTGAGATGGGGCTGGTGGGGGGGGGGCCGGTGTCTGGGGAGGTTGTCATTCCTTTGTCTGGCTCGCGGTCCAGGGGTGGAGACACATGTATGGCAAAATCTCCAGAGTAAAATTAAACTGGAAACTGGGATAAGGACTGTGACGGGGGAGGAAAGAGAGCTTGGAACACCCCGTGTGGTCTGGGGAGGTCCTGTGGGCTTCCCTGAGCTTCCTCAGATTAGTGCTTCTGATAATCAGGCTGAAATCTGATCATGGGGAGAGGGCTGAGAACTTTCCAGACAGAGGGAACGCCGTGTTCGGAGGCTGGCATGTGGACCAAGCAGGGTAAGACAGATCACAGGAAGAAGGTCCACGTGGCCGGAGCCACGGAGAGTTTGGGCAGGGGCATGCTGTGGTGGAGGGGGCTGGCCCTCCCCTTCCAGAAGATCTCTGGTCCAAGCCTGGGGGCCAGAGGAGGTGTGGGAGGGGTTCGTCAGGGCTGAGACGTGACTGAGTGTGCGTTTTGAAAAGATCACACATATTGCTGAGTGTGCAGTGGCTGAAGGGGGCTGGCAAGTTAAGGCTACTGCAAGCCTCCAGGCAAGAGATGGGGGCGGCTGGCACCAGGGAGGCAGAAGGAAATGGGGGAGGAGAAGACAGATTCGAGACAGCTTTTGGCAGGAAGACCTCCAGGACCTGCTGGGGGGTGGGGAGATGGAGGTAACGGAGAGAAGGGTACAGGGGAGCTGGATCACTGCGATGGGGTCCCTGAGAGAGGGGGTGGGGTCGGGGAAGGGATGAGGAAGAATCAGCAGCCACGGAAAGCTCTTGGAGGCCAACTCATCCACACTGTCATTCAACTGACAGATGGGGAAACTGAGGTGCTCAAAAGCAACAGGCCTTTTCCAAGAGAACACAGGGAGGCCGTGGCCCAGCCTGGACCAGGATTCGGGTCTCCCTATAGTCCCGCCAGGGCAGAAACTGCAGTCATTCATTCCTTCAGTCACCATTTTTTCAGATCCCATGGAAATGAATACATCCCTATTCCTGCCCTCAAGGAGTTCTTGGTGAAGGAGACAGACACACAGACCTGTCATGAGAACCGAGGGTTGGTAAAGATACAAGGAGAATTCCCTCCAACTGCAGGAAGCACAGAGAAAGAATTCATTCTGCTCGCAGGGGAAGTCTTGAGAGGCTTCAAGAAGGAGGTGGTTTTTGAGCTGAATCTCTAAGTATCTGTTTGCTACTAGTCCAAAGGAAGGAAAGAAAATCAGGCATCAGGAAGGCTTTGTGCTAAGACCCAGGGGCATGAAAGTGCGTAGGGGATATTCACCAACCGAAGAAGGGTTGGTTTGATTGGAGAGAAAGTGCAGGAAGCAGGGCAGGCCTGGGGGCCTGGGTCAGGCGGACACGCTGTGAGGGTAGATCTCAGTGCTCAGGCGACTTACCAGCCCTGTGGGGGATGGCTTTTTGTCACTGTTAACCAGAGTCCTCCTTTTGCACGATGAAGTATTAACATCCTCTGGAATATCCAACGATGTGATGGTCATTAGTTTTTCCAATGTCTGACTATCACATTACTTCATTTAATGGAGAGGCAGGGTCAGCGGTAACAATGGGGCTGTGGCGCAAATGGGTACAGACTCCAACACCATGGGCCTGCGTGCTCAGTTCGTGCAGTCGTGTCCGTTTCTTTGTGACCCTATGGCCCATAGTGTGCCAGGCTTCTCTGTCCATGGGATTCTCCAGGCAAGAATATGTGAGTGGGTTGCCATGCCCTCCTCCAGGGGATCTTCCCGAACCAGGGATCGAACCCATGTCTCTTGCATTGGTTATTTATCACTGGCGCCACCTGGGAAGCCCGTGCATTCTGAGTTTTCATCATAATTCCGAAAGACGCACAAAAGTGCTTTATACACTATTACGTCCTGTACACATATATATGGCCTCACAGAAGGTCATTGACTGACCCCAGGACTTCCTTAAATGGAGACCCCCCTATACATGGAGACTTCACAGTCACCACAGAATGGTGGGGTGCATGCCCCCCACCCTAAAAGTTTTCATGCGTTAGAATTTGAGACACTCCCAACTCGGCAGAGGCTGCAGCTGCCCCAGCAAGGCGGAGGTGAAGCGCCCGTTGGGTTCTTTTCAAGTTCCAATGGCACGTAATGACGGCCTTTTCCTCCACTCATAAACCACATATGGAATTAATAGCTCCGGCATCAAACCAGACCAGGCTGGGTTTATTCACCAGAAACAATGAGACGTTCAGAGAGCGGGGCCAGGAGAGGCAGAGAAGGCTTTAACAAGCTTCTAGGTGGGATTTTTATTCCCCCTCCCTTTTCACTTTATTGAATCTGGTCCTTGCTGATTTGGTTACAGCCTGTGATTTCGGTTTATGATTCAATAACCCATTTGAAAGCTTGTAAATAGCACGGTTCTGCTATCTGCTCTCTCCTCCCCAAGGGGGTTGCTGCTGAGGGAAGCGGGGAGCTCGCTTCCTCTCGCAGCTGGGTGAGTGGCCCTGAGGGTAGGGCCGCTGAGCAAAGTGGCCCTGGGGTGGGGTCTTGACCGCTGGATGAGGTGCCACAGCCTCAAGCATCCATTGGACCACAGGGACCCGCCAATCCAAATGAGACTTCTCCCATCCAGACACGACCGTGTCTGGGTGCTCCTGATTCTGCCCACCCCAGTCAGGGCTGGCGACCCTACTGGCGCAGGCCCCAGCTCACCCCTCAGGAACCCCTGAGTGAGCGCAGCGGCCCTCTTCCCAGATTCTGTGTCCTCAGGGCCAAACTTCTCTAGAAGGTCATCTGCAATCCCTTGCTCCCTCACCTCTCCCCACCCGCAACCCACTGCTAACGCCCTGCTGGTCCCAAGAGGAGGAAGAGACAAGCCCAGTCTAGAGCAGAACCCCGGGTGACCAGCAGAGGCACCAGTGAGTCCAGCCAAGATGAGTCCCAGACAAGGAGCCAATCAGTAGGTGATTGCTGATATAACTCACTGATTTGGGGTGGTTTGTTTCACAGCAATAACTGACAGATACACTGTCTTCTCTGGGCCTCTCAGGAAGCTTAGCAGTAAAGAGTCTGCCTGCCAGTGCTGGAGATGCAGGAGACGCAGGTTCCATCCCTGGGTCGGGAAGATCCCCTGGAGGAGGGCACGGTGACCCACTCCAGTGTTCTTGCCTGGAGCATCCCATGGACAGAGGAGCCATGAGGTTGCAAAGAGTCAGACACAACTGAGCGACTCAGCACAGCACCCTATCTGCTGGGGGCTTTTCAACTTTATTAACCAAATGATGGGTCAAATAGATGAATGCTACAGTTCCCTAAACTGTGGCATCCGTGAGTTGGAGAGGTCAGACGGGATCCTGTGCTTCTGAGTCTCGGTGGTTTAAATTCCGGGTGGGCGCAGTTTCTTTGGGAGAGCAGCTGTCCTTGCGGGAAGGTCCATGCTGATCCTTGCCCCATGCCACGTCTCCCCTTGGCCTTGGTGAGAGCAGCCCACTGCCAGGCAGCTGAGCGGAAGTGGACATGGAAGCTGCGTCATAAACAGTGGAACTGGAACACGCCTTCATGACTCCCCTGCCCACAGGGAAAAGCGCAAATGCCGTGGGAGGACCTCTAGGCTCCAGTTTGATCTATCTCCTGGCCTTGCGTCCTGCAGCTGCACCACCATGCGCTCTAAGATGGGATGCTCAGTTCTGCTAAACGGTCTCCAAGCACATCATGCTTTTTCATGGATTCCCTGCCTTTGCTCCTACCCCATCTCCTCTGCCCAAAATGCTCTTCCTTCAGTTAGGGCCCCCTAATGAACTCCTGTTCATACTGCAAAACCCAACCTACACACTCCTTCTGCAAAATTTTCCCCAAACTCAGCTCAAACACTCTTCTTATGATGCTGAAATAATTTAACGGCATGTCAGGTCACCCTCCATCTCCCCCACCTCCCCGACCACCACTAGACTGTGAAGTCCTCCAGAGCATGCTCAGTAAAACTCAAGAAGGTAAATGGGTGAGTGAGTGATCAGGGTGGGTACCTTTCCAACAAGATAGAATGGTTCTGTGCGAAAACCAAGGGCACTGGAATCAACAGATCCCAGGTTCAGATGCAGAGGATTTTTCAGTTCAGTTCAGTTGCTCAGTCGTGTCTGACTCTTTGCGACCCCATGAATCACAGCACGCCAGGCCTCTCTGTCCATCACCAACTCCCGGAGTTCACCCGGACTCACATCCATCGAGTCAGTGATGCCATCCAGCCATCTCATCCTCATCCCCTTCTCCTGCCCCCAATCCCTCCCAGCATCAAAGTCTTTTCCAATGAGTCAACTCTTCGCATGAGGGGGCCAAAGTACTGGAGATTCAGCTTTAGCATCATTCCTTCCAAAGAAATCCCAGGGCTGATCTCCTTCAGAATGGACTGGTTGGATCTCCTTGCAGTCCAAGGGACTCTCAAGAGCCTTCTCCAACACCACAGTTCAAAAGCATCAGTTCTTTGGTGCTCAGCCTTCTTCACAGTCCAACTCTCACATCCATACATGACGACTGGAAAAACCATAGCCTTGACTAGACGGACCTTAGTCGGCAAAGTAATGTCTCTGCTTTTGAATATGCTATCTAGGTTGGTCATAACTTTTCTTCCAAGGAGTAAGTGTCTTTTAATTTCATGGCTGCAGTCACCATCTGCAGTGATTTTGGAGCCCCCCAAAATAAAGTCTGACACTGTTTCCACTGTTTCTCCATCTATTTCCCATGGAGTGATGGGACCGGATGCCATGATCTTCGTTTTCTGAATGGTGAGCTTTAAGCCAACTTTTTCACTCTCCTCTTTCACTTTCATCAAGAGGCTTTTTAGTTCCTCTTCACTTTCTGCCATAAGGGTGGTATCATCTGCATATCTGAGGTTATTGATATTTCTCCCGGCAATCTTGATTCCAGCTGGTGCTTCTTCCAGCCCAGTGTTTCTCATGATGTACTCTGCATATAAGTTAAATAAGCAGGGTGACAATATACAGCCTTGACGCACTCCTTTTCCTGTTTGGAACCAGTCTGTTGTTCCATGTCCAGTTCTAACTGTTGCTTCCTGACCTGCATACAGATTTCTCAGGAGGCAGGTCAGGTGGTCTGGTATTCCCATCTCTTTCAGAATTTTCCACAGGATTGTTACTCCATGGGATTAGGCTAGTTCCATTGTTTCACGGGTCTTAACGTTTCCCAGCTATAAAACGAGACCAAGAGTGATCTTGGCAGGACATACTATCCCCAGAGAAAGGGCTCCCTCCCTTCCCTCTGCCGAGGGACTCACAGCCCCCCTCTTCTGGAAGTGGGGTGAGGGCTGCCTCCTTCTTCCTGGCACCTTTTCCAGGAGTGGGAGGTCCCACGAAGGTGGGAACCGGGGGAGGCTGGAGCTCGGGTTTCTCCGAAGGCATTTCTCCCTAGGGATTCTCCATGAGCGACTTGGTAAAATCATCATCGCCATCAGCATTCTCACCCTAACTCCTGCTGGACACCAGAGAGGACTTTCTGCTCGGCATCTGCAGCAGTTCTAAGGGTAGCGGTATTATCCATGTTTTAGAATGAGACACCGAGGTGCAGGGATGGCACAGGGTCTGGTGAGACGGTTTCGCTCCCTCCCACTGTCTTCTTCTGAACAGCTTTGATCTTTGCCCCAGCATCTCTGTGCAGTCAGTCATGGGGAAACCATTGTTTGAGTTGGGGCTGATCTTGACAAGCCTGTGGTTTGGGTTTCCTGGGCTCTGGACTCTGCTTCCTGAAGACCAGAGGACAGAGAGCAGGAAGGAGGACCCAGGAGAGTCCCATGGCCTGGAGGAGCCTCAGCGAGGTGTTTCTGTGTCTGTCAGCACTGCCTGATGCGTTCTCCCTGGTCCCCAGTTTCCCCCTCTGAGCAGACATTTCTTCAGAGCATAGTTTTCGCCAGGCTCTGTGCCGAGAGGAGGAGATGCTGAAATAAATGTCATAGTCGTGCCCTCAAGAGCCTCCCAGTCTGATGGCCGAGGCAGCCCTGAAGACAAGCTTCTGGAGGCTGTTTATCAAAAGGCTGTAGTTAATGACACTTGCAAGTGAGAAGCCATTAAGGCATCATCTTGGTGCCAACTCCAGCCGATTGCTCACGGTCGCCTAGGCGCCCCAGGGCTGGGGAAGAAAGGATGCTATGATTGATTAGTAATGTCTGCCGTGTACACGGCTAGGAGAGGTCTGCCCTGTGTGCCAGTTACCTGCCAGCCCAGGTTGAACAATGTGACTCTTTCTGGTGTAGCATTCTATCCAGTCAGAAAGGTTGGAGGGAGCCGAAAACCAGGATGTTTCCAGTTCCGATCTGAGCACGGGCTATATGCCTTGGAGGAAGGAAGGATTTCTGCTCCTGGGAGAATCTAGAAGGCTCCTAGTCAGTGGCAAGTGAGCTGAGCTTGAAGGAAAAGATTTCAGTACCTTGTCAGTGATTCCCACGGACATATATTGTTGTGGTTGTTGTTCAGTCTGTAAGTCCTGTCCGACTCTGTGAGCCCATGGACTGCAGTGCTCAAGACTTCCCTCTCCTTTGCTGTCTCCTGGAGTTTGCTCAAGCTCAAGTCATATTGAATCCATTGTATTCCGTACATTTTCCAGGCAGAGAAGATATCAGGGAGGGCCTTTTAGGCAGCCAGGGACAAGGGGTGTCTTGGATGCAGCTTGGTGGGGGTGACCAGCGGAAGGGGTGTGAGAACAGAGCTGGGAGTGAGGGGCAACTCAGGAAAGTTCTGGAGTTTGGCTTTCATCCTAGGAGCAAGGGGGCACCTTGCATCGAACACAGTTTTTCTGCCAGGAGCCCCCCAGCAAGGGGGTGGCTGCCAGCCTGACAAATCTTCTTCCCGAGTGTTCTCGGCCGGGAGAACGGAGCTCCTGCCGCCGTGAGGACGCTGCTATTTTAAGCCACCTGCCAACAGCCCGCCTGCCTCCCCGGGTGCCGCCTTGACATGCGGCTTCTGACAGCGAACCCCGTGTCGCCCCAGCAGACAGGCCTGGGCGGCTAAATGCAGATGCGCTCCTGGGCAGGTGACAGCTGCAGGGACCTCGAGCGGCTTCCCACCTAGAGTCCAGCATCCTTGGCCCACTAGCCGGGGTGGGGGGGGGGGGTTGGTGGTGCTGAGGGGTACCCACGTCCTGCCCTGCTCAGACAGCTCAGGCCGACCTGGGTGCTAATCTCTGGTCTCATGTATGTGGGAAGACATCTCTCTTCTCGGAGCCTCGGTTGTTCCTCGTCTGTAAAATGGGTATAATGATGAAATAAGCTGCCTCACAGGATGCTGGGGGAGCTCTTCAGGCGATCAGATAAGTAAGGGACCAGCTCAGTGCTTCACAGGTTAGGAGGTGAGAACTTTTGTGTGTGTGTGTGTGTGTGTGTGTGTGTGTGTGTGTGTGTTTGTGTGTATGTTAGGTCGCTTCGGTCATGTCTGACTCATTGCGACCCTATGGATTGTAACCAGCCAGGCTCCTGTGTCCATGAGATTCTCCAGGCAAGAATACTGGAGGGGGTTGCCATGCCCTCCTCCAGGGGATCTTCCCAACCCAGGGATCAACCCCGTGTCTCCTGCATCGGCAGGAGGTTCTTTACCACTAACGGCACCTGGGAAGCCGGAGAACACCTGTACCAGCCGCCGTCGCTCCCCATCCCCCTTTCTCTGTCTCATTCCTCTCCACCTGACGCTGTGCTGGAGGTTCACTGGACCGCGACAGCCTCTAACCATGCCTGACACATAGTAGGTGCTCATAAATAAACCCTCCACAAAAGGAATGGTTCTCGTTAAATAGCATCAGTTCTCCAAGCCTTCGCTTCTCATCTGGAAGGCATGGGTTGCACGGGTGAGCGTCCATTCACCCAGTCATTCACCTGTGAATCACTGAGCCTCTACAATGCCCCAGGCACTGTGCGCAGCTCCAAGGACCAAAGCTGTGCAAGTCTGAACGGCCCACGACCTCCGGACTGGGTATGTTTTCATCTGGTTAAGGAGTAAATTCCTAATTCTCAAAGTGGACCATATTCGCGATTATTTGACATCCAAGCAGGTGGATCTGTACCCAGTCTCATCACCCTTCATGAAATAATAGCCGGCCTTACGTCTGTTGTCTGCCATCGCCCTGCTAATAGCTAACCAATACACCTGCCAATGCGTTGCCAGCAAGGGATTCTTGTGATGATAAATGAGAGGGTGCATGCAAAGTGTTTAGTGAAAAGGTAGACACATAGTAAGCCTTCAACTACCCTTAACTATTTTCATCACATCTTCATCACCTTCACCAGCATAACCTCTCCCCCAGCTG
This sequence comes from Budorcas taxicolor, assembly GCF_023091745.1. NCBI lineage: Eukaryota > Metazoa > Chordata > Mammalia > Artiodactyla > Bovidae > Budorcas > Budorcas taxicolor. Next base: position 67,012,003 of record NC_068926.1, read on the forward strand.
GGGCCAAGGTGCTCTTTCCCCCCTAACTTGAGGTCAAGTACCTTTCAAGGACCCAGAATGCATCCCCAGCCGCTTCCCCACCTGCCTCTTCTTGATGTTCTGAAGAAATGAGAAAGAAGTGTTAAATTTGTTCTTGGCTACTTTTCCTTGCAACTCCCAGAGGCCCTGCTTACAAACTGAATCAGTTATCAGCTAGTTAGGCTGGCGGTCCCCGGAGGTGCCGCTTGAATACAGATAGGGACCCATGCATTATTCAGTGCAAAGACGGGCAGAAATGAGCAGTGCGTCCAAAGCCAGAACAGCAGTGGCAGTGAGGGAATAATTAGCGAGCTGTCACTTGTCCCCGTCACTGCTCCCTCCCTTAGCACATGAGGGAAAATAAAAAAGTAAAAAAAAATTTTTTTAAGGGAGAAGAAAAAAGGCAGGGAAGATCTTTTAGCTTCTTGAGGCAGCTGGTAGGTTAAAATGTGACTCTCAAGAAGCTTGAAGCAAGGGCTCTGGTTTGTCTCAAAAAATCTGTGGCCTGGGGACCCCCCCCCCCAATATTTTATTGAACTCCCCTTTCTGCTTCATGATTCAGGAGCATCGGCCCCGGCCTTCCATTCAGATTTTCTGCACGTTTCCATAGCACTGGGAATTAATTTCTCCCCTCTCAGGAAGAGGTGGGGGTGCTGCTGGGAGAAGGTGAGGGGTGGGGAGGAGACGTGAGGGGCAGAACCACCCAGGCCCGCCAAGGTTTGAGGTGACCTTCCAGAAGGAGAACGGGATGAGGTTGACAAGACCCGCGCCTGGCTCCTTTGGGGACTGTGCGATTTGATTATTCATGAGTTTACTTGTACAGAAAGAAATCATTTTGTTGCGTGACTCCTCATCATTTCTTGTGGAAGCTATTTTTATTTATCTATTAATGTCTTGTTAGAATTTCTTTTTTTTTTTTATTTCTGGTGGTGTGTGCCGATTGGTTTGCCACTTGGGGTGTCGAGCCAGACGAGAGAGGGTCTGAAACGTGTTGATGGCGGGGCCAGTTTTCTCAAAGATTTCCCCCCTCCCTTTTCCCTTGGAAGAAGTGAAGAGGGGGTTGGGTTTGGATTGAGGATATTTTCTGGCTTGATTCATGGCTGTGCTTCCCGTTAGAAATGAGACGGTTACCTTTGCGTAGGACTGTTCCTTTCTGCAGTTCCGACTGCGTGAAACCCCAGTAGATGGAATGGGGAGAAAATGCTTTGTATCAGAAGAGTCAGAGAGAGGTGGTGGGAGGAAGCAGGGCTTGAGAAAGGGTATCAGGCTAGGTGATACCGAAGGACTTTCAAGATCAGGTCCCAGTGGGAGGCAAGGTTCTTTCTCCCTGTAGGATTCCCAGCTAGTAAACAAGTCACCCTTCCTTATAAAAATCTCAGCTTCCTTCCTGCGTAATGAGGGCCACTGGTGGATGGAAAATTTTGTCCTGAAAGCCCAGACAGAAATGAAACTCTCTCATGAAGCCACTAGCCCATGGTGTGTGTACCACTGTTCCTTAAACCAGTGCCCAGGGCAGACATTGCTAATCAATCCTAGAATTTAACCCAGGGCAGCCATCTTGACTATACCAGGCAGCCACATAGCATGCAGAATTAAGCGCTGGAACTGGAGCAATGAGAACTCTCATCAACACACCTGGGTTTGGGAAGGGGCGGGTCCTTTAAAGGAAGAAGACCAGAATGTCCCAAGGTACAGAGTTAGGGACTTCCACAGTGGTCCAGTGGTTAAGACTCCATGCTTCCCATGCAGGGGACATGGGTTTGATTCCTGGTGGGGGAACTAAGATCCTACATGCCTCAAGGTGTGGCAAAGAAAAGAAAAAAAAATGATACAGAGTTAAATCTTGTTTTTAAAGATCACAAGTTCTGGATTAGAGAAATAAGAATGTGAACCCCAGAGGGAACTTAGCAGTTTTGTGATCTTGGGCAAATTTCTCCAGGACTAAGGTCTCAGTTTTGACATCCAGGAAATGGGTATAATACTAACTCATCAAGCAGGGTCCAGTGAGACACAGCATGCCAAACACAGAGCTCCCTGCCAAACGAGCTCCCTCAATCCATCTCACTCTTTCAGACGCTAGATCTCCTTGGCACATGTCATTCCTACAGCTTGGCGCGTCCCTTCTTCCCTTGCTAATGCCACCCCAGGCCAGATGCCACCTTCCTCTGGGAGCCTTTAGGAGCAAACCATCTCAAGCCTGTGCAGGGTAAGTTACGCTTCTCCACTCACACGTCTGCTCTAGTTTTACATTTGCTGTGCATGCTCAGAAATGAATTGCAGATTTAACTTGTTCTCCTCCTTCCTGACTAGGTCTGAGGGCCAGCGGATAGATTGTCACCTCTGCATCCCCAGCAGCCAGGGCAGAGACGGACACTTGGAAGAGATCCAGGAAGGGTGTGTTGAATGAAGGAAGGAATGATTTGCTGTGTGTCTCTGAGCAACCTCAGCCCCTCTCTGGGCCTGATGTTTGGCATTCAGCCCACACATAGCCTTAGAGGTGACCTGGCTGTGGAGGGGGGAAAATCCCCAACCCCGGGGGGCACAGGCCAGGGGTGCCACACTGATCAGCCCCCTGTTTGGCTCTCTCTCTCTCTCTCTTTTGGCCTCACAAAGCTCATGCTGAGGGGGAAGGTGGGGACAAATTGACATACAACTGTAGACTGTTGGTTAACCTTGTCTTATTTAAATTCTTCAGCTGTCTTTTAATATTTTGTAGCCAGTGAATTTGCTGACTTGGGAGGAGTGGTCTCAGATATTTTTGTGAGTCTTTGAAAAGCAGTGGGAAAGAGGTCGTGTATCAGAGAAAATGCGTGCTCCGTCTTCCTCTGTATCTTCTCTGCCCCCCTTTGTCAGTGTCTCCTTCTTTTTCTGTCTTACCGTCTCTCTCTCTCTCCCTTTCTGTCTACACACACGCGCGCGTGCATGTGGACACGGAGGCTTTAAAGGTGAATGAGGTACATGACCTTGCTCCCGACATTACCCCTTCTCAACACCTTTCTCCATCCTTCCTAAAGTGGCGTGGCGTGCTTCAAGATCCTACCTCCCCATCTTTCACCTTCCCTTCCTCCTCCTCTGCTTCTCCACCCACTGGGCTCCGCAAAGAAGAGTCCCCTTGTAGGTCAGGATACGCTTCTGTTTTAACATGTGGCCAAAGCAAACACCCTCATTGGAAGTTTGCTGCAAGATAATGGAGCCAGGGAGGGAGAAAGAGGCACACTGAACAAGAGCCAGCGTCAAGGGGAAAGCAGCAAGGAGCTGGCAGCTGCCAGGTCAGGAGCTGGGTTGTAACTGGCAGAGCCTTGGGACAGAGGGTTCAGCGGCCAAGAGCCTAGTCCTCTTCTGGGAGCCTGAGGATGACCGGGGATGTGGCATGGAAGTGGCTGGTTCTCCTGTAGGTGTTGGTCCCGGGGGCCTCCGCATCTCCTGCTGAGTTGACATTTACCAAGAATATCTTGCCTCTTGTGGGGAACACTCTGCTTCCCTGTGGGTGGGATGATTGCATGCAGCCCCGTGACTCACTTGATCCTTTTGAACAAATTTTAATAGACTTTTTATTGAGGTGTAACTTAACTATAGCAAAGGGCACCAAGAAGCAGCTAAGAACTCAATTAAATTTTGTGCGTGCATGCCCACCGCCCGGCTCAAGATGCGGCCCGCTTCCAGACCCCCAGGCAGGAGCCCCGTGTTCCTCCCTGCTAACACCCGCCCTGATGTAACCACTGTCCTGACCTCTGCATCTTCTGTCCCACTTCTGAACCTCAAACGAATAGATTTACCCCTTGGTATCAAGCGTTCCCCCAGTGTTAAGTCTTCATCCTGTTGTTGCCTGAATCAGGAGTTTGTACTTTGTACTGTTGAGTAGTATTCCATTGAAGGAGTATATCACAATTTAAGTCACCATTGTACTACTGATGAGCATTTGAGTTATCCGAATAAGGAGCTGCTATAAAATTCTATCTTGTGTCTTTGGGTGGTTACGAGCATTTCTTCCCTATAGTTTATATATCCAGGACTGGAATCTCTGGGCCAAAGGATAGCACATGAGCATATAGCAGAAATGTGTGTTTAGCTCTAGCAGGTGGTGCCATATGCTTTGTGAAGTGTGTATATATATATATATCTGCAGTGGCTCCAGGAATATTTTATTGCTTAGAGTGAGAATATATTTTTAAAAGTGATTCTATCTAAAATGAACTTGAAAAATATTATGTCGATAATAGTATTGGTGAATAGGGTGACAGTGAGATGTGGCAGAGGCCATGGGGGCAGCAAGTGGCTGATATTCAGGGACCCCTGGAGTCCTCAATCATTTATTCAGCACGATATTCAAATCATTTTTCAACACATACTTTATTGTTTTAGTTCCCTTATCTGTAAAATGAGGATGATGAAATACGCCCTCCTGGGGTTTACTGAGGATTAAATGAGTTGGTGCATGTAAAGCTCTTAGAACACCACAAGGCACAGAGTCAGTGCAAAATAATGTAAGCTATTATGGTTGTTGCTGCTTTTTAAATACCTACTATGTGCCAGACGATAAGACAATAAGAATTCTATGGATGTTGTTTCATGTATCCATGTATACAATCTGTGCATGTGAGGAAGGGGTGCTTTGTTAACATCTCTGTTCTAGAAACTTGAATTCAGAGAGGCTAAATCCCCTGCCTCAGGTCACACAGCTGAAGAGTAGAATGGGAACTCAGGTCTATGTGGTTCCAAGGTCCATATTCTCCTTTTCAGACCTGGAAGAGAGCCACTTCTTGGTCTTCAATAAAACAATCAACTTTTGCAATGTTTTATCATCAGGAATTGATCAGACATAATTGAAAATCCAAATATAAATGACATCATCATGGTAGAGAATTACTTCTTCCTCATGTAAATGAAGTCAGAAGAATAGTAGCTCCATGACACCCTCAGAGATTCAGGCTCTCTCTAGCTGTTGTGCTACCATCTTTAAAGTGTGACTTGCATCCTGATGCTCTCAAAATGACTGCTGGAGTTCCAGCCATCACACCCTCCATTCAGACTAGAAGAAAGGGAGAGTCTGATGATGAAAAGATAAGTGATAGCTCAGATTGCCTCCTTTACAAAGGGAGCTTTTCTGGAAGATACACCCAACAACAACATCTACTAACCAATTTTTAGTCAGAAGCTGTTGCGTGGCCATCTTACATGCAAGGAAGGTGGAAAATGTAGTCTTTCAATTGAGAAAGTTATTGCTTACCCTCTGAAAAATAAAGCTTCTCTAGATAGAAGAGGTGATTGGATATGTGTGGTCAGTTGTAGCCCAAAGCGCAAATATTAACCCAGGGATCCAGAGTTTTTGTTTAATTAGGTGTAGAACAGTCAGTCCTAAAGAAAATCAACCCTGAATAGTCATTGGAAGGACTGATGCTGAAGCTAAAGCTCCAGTACTTCAGCCACCTGATGCAAAGAGCTGACTCATTAGAAAAGACCCTGATGCTGGGAAAGATTGAGGAGGAAGGAGGAAAGGAGGCAGGAGGAAAAAGGGATGGCAGACGATGAGATGGTTGGATGGCATCGCTGACTCACTGGACATGAGTTTGAGCAAACTCTGGGAGATAGTGAAGGACGGGGAAGCCTGGCATGCTGTAGTCCATGGGGTTGCAAAAATTCAGACATGACTTAGCAAATGAACAATCAATGAAGAAAAGGATAGTAACTATAAAGTCACAATAAGCCCTGTGGTCCTGTGTGTGTGTGATAGATATATGTAACAGATATTATATATTGAATTATTATATATATTCAATTATTTTCAGAATATAAAGATGTGAGAGGCCCGGGGAGAAGGAGCTGCATACTGAGGATCACAGAGTAAACAAGTGCCAACCCCAGGCGCTGGGTCTTTGTCTCTGGACTCCGAGTCCAGGGCTCTTTCAAGTATCCCTGGTTGCTTTTTTTTCTCCTAACGTGGTACTTTCCTTGCATGACTATCTGGGTTTTTGAGCCTTGTATACAATGTAATCATTAGTGTAGATGACCCAGCCGTTCTGGTTTTCCTCGCTTCCAAAATATGTGGGGTAACACTTTCTGCATCCGTGCAGTGGGGTAAGGGCATGTGAATGGTGCCAGCCAGTGAACTGGGGCAGGACTGACGTTTGTCAATTCTGGGCAGATATAATAACCAACACCAGACCCCTCGTAGCTCACTTTCCTCTTTGGCACTCTGATCAGCAGCTTTTAAGAAGGTGACTTCCCATTAGGCTGGATATGGGTATGGTGAGCAGGCTTCTTGCCAACTGGAGATGAACTCAGAATGAGCAAGAAACAAACCTTTGCTGTTCCTGAGAGCTAAAGGTTGCTTACTGTGAGGTAACATCTTTTATCTGAATGATACACCTATGAGTCCTGTTTCTTTTTGCTGAATTCCAGATTAAGTGACCCAAACTGGGTCTGTGGTGCTGTGGAGAATTTCTTCAGCTGTGCTTCTTGTGGGCAAACAGGAACCAAAACACATAGGAAGCTGGAATAAGAGGATTTCAACTTCTGCATTTCCCAATACAGTAGCCACTGGCCACGTGTGGCTGCTTAGACTCAAATGAATTACAATTAAATACAATTAAGCTGCAGCTCCTCCTTTCCACAAGCCATGCTTCAGTGCTCAGTAGCCAGGTGAAGCTAGTGTCTGCCATGCTGGATGGTTGAGGTCATGTCTGACTCTTCTGTGACCCCACGGACCCTAGCCCGCCTGGCTCCTCTCTCCATGAGATTTCCCAGGCAAGAATACTGGAGTGAGTTGCCATTTTCTTCTCCAGGGGATCTTCCCGACCCAGGAATCAAACCCGCATCTCCCACATTGGCAGGTAGATTCTTTACCATTGAGCCCCAGGGAAGCCCATGTTGGATGGTACTGATACAGAATATTTCCATTGTTGTAGGAAGTTCTTGTGGCCAGTACTGGTTGAATCCAGAACCCTAGAACTGAGAAATAGTGGGGGGGTCTTAAAAAGATGGGGTACATCACCTTAGAATGTTGGCATCTTGGTGTGATGAATTCCCAAGATAGTCTTGGTCACGAAGTAGGACAGTGCTTCTCCCGTTGCCTTGAAATGACAAATGTTACCATTAAACCATGGCTACCAACAAGGTGGGGCTGGGGGAGGGGATCACAGCAGGATCCAAACGTGGATGAAGAAGCCAGCTCGTAGCAGAGCATCTCCCCTTTGGATCCATCAGGGTCGGCCTCCCTCCACGCTAATTAGAGGACCTGGTACCCAGAGCTGGTCAGGAAACGCTTAACAGGCTTTGAATGAGAAAGGCAGATGAAGAGTTTTCGCATGTGAATGAGGTCAAGGGCAAGATGGCTGACAGAGGACTCTGCATCACCCGATCACAGGGTGACCATCCCTGGACGACCTCAAGAGAGTCGCTCCACCACCAGGAGCCTTGATCACCTCATCTGTAAAATGGCAATAATAGCGAGTATTTATAGAGCTCTTATTCCCACCGGGCGACTTGCCAAGGATGTCATATGCTTCATCTGCTTTTTTATCCTCACAATAAACTCAGGAAGCAAGTTCTAAAATTACTTTTCTCCCTATCGCTCTCCCACCACCCCCATTTTTTTTTAAATGATTGGCCTTGTCTCCCCAAGTTGAACGTGAACTGCTAGAAGGCAGTTCATCCTTTAATCCGGAACACCTGGTTGAGAGCAGATAATAACGGTTTCTCCTTCTCACCTTTGGCGGGGGAACGTGAAGGTGAGCCTAGTGAGGGGCCACCCCTTTCCCTCTCGCAAGACAGGTTAACTTCTCCCTTGTTATTTCCAAATTCACAGCTCCTGTAGGGAACGTGGGAAAATTACCTGAAGGTGGGCATGGTCAAGCAGATGGAATGTGTGTGACTTCCAGGCAGGAGAAATTAAGAACCAAGGCACGGTTCTCCACTCATTTTTTTTGCCCCACTGCCAAGCACATGTGCTATGGAGGTGCTGTAAGATCGAAGCTCCCTGGATTACTGACTTGCTTTGTGGACAGCTCCCGGAGAGCCTCTCAAACTCGCCATGAACTTTGTGAGAATGAGAACTAAGCACTGCTTTGTTAGGTCACTAAGGTTTGGGGAATTGTTTGTTACTGCAGCAAATCTGACCTATCCTGTGGCTGATGGAGGGAGTCCCGGGTGGTCTGGACTGGGCCATCAAGTGGACGCTACAAAGCCTAGATCATTGGAAGGGACCCTGACTCTCTTTGTCTCCTCATAAGCAGCTGTACCTTGGATACTTAAAGTCACTGGGTCCAGCCCTACTGTTTGAGTTTTTCCATGCACTTTACATGGATAGCCAGGAAGTTTTCAGAGACCACGTCTGTTTTTGAAGCTATCGCCTCTCTCCTTTGTTGGTCCATCTAGTCAAAGCTATGGTTTTTCCAGTAGTCACGTATGGATGTGAGAGTTGGACTATAAAGAAATCTGAGTGCTGAAGAATTGATTCTTTTGAACTGTGGTGTTGGAGAAGACTCTTGAGGGTTTCCTTGGACTGCAAGGAAATCCAACCAGTCCATTCTAAAGGATATCAGTCCTGGGTGTTCATTGGAAGGACTGATGTTGAAGCTGAAACTCCAATACTTTGGCCACCTGATGCAAAGAACCAATTAACTGGAAAAGACCCTGATGCTGGGATTGAAGGTGGGAGGAGAAGGGGATGACAGAAGATGAGATGTTTGGATGGCATCACCGACACGATGGACATGAGTTTGAGTAGGCTCCGGGAGTTGATGATGGACAGGGAAGCCTGGCGTGCTGCAATCCATGGGGTCGCAAAGAGTCGGACACGACTGAGCAACTGAACTGAACTGAACTTCTCTCCTTGGGAATGAAGAGGGAAGAAAGTTCTCTTCAATAGCATGTGTCCTGGGCATGTTCTGGTTCTGTCCCAGCATCCACGCTTTCCCAGAAAGCCCTGGGTTCTTCTGTATGGAGGTGCTCAAGTCACCACAATTAGGGGCAGGAGCATGTGACCCAGGAAGAGGCTATCAGATGCTCCTCTGCCTGACCAAAGCGATTGGCTCAGAGGTGGGCATGGGAACTGAGCTCTCCTATCAGAGTGGATCTCAGGACTTTGGGGGGCTAAGATACTCCCTTTCCTCCTCACTGAGTGGGAACACAAGAGCAGATGGCTATGAGCTCTGCAAGGAGCCTGGGGGTAATCAAACTTAGAATGACTCTATGGGAGACAGATGACAGAAAATAATGGTGTTCTTCATGGGTGACATCACTGAACTGGTGGACCAAGTTTCACCCAGTATCTGAAATCTCCAACTTTTCTGCTTCATGAATCTGGGACCCTTCATTTTTGAGCTAACGTGAATCAGATTTTCTGTTACAAAATCAATTGTCCTAATTGGATGCATTGCATATATCACGGGACTAGATCTCTGTCAGCCCACGCTCTCCCCAGGATCCTAGAGTTAGAGTCTCTAGAGATAACGAGATTATCCTGTCTGAAGCCAGGAGAGATACAGGATGCACCCAAGTTCACTCTGGAAGTGCCGGGAAGTGTCTGGCTCCTGACTTTCTGCCCAGAAGGGGAATCATGCTGGATGTGAGCACATATTTAGAGAGGGAGGGAGGGAGGGAGGGAAGGAGCGAAAAGGGAAGAGAGAGAGTGAGAGAGAGAGATGCTCCTTTTGCAGGAGTGAGCGCTGGCTGCATAAATGCATGCAAATGTATTCAGAGAAACTCTGCATGGCATGGGCAGATACAAGCAGAGTGAGGAGCAAGGTTCATCGCAGTCCCCGGGATTCTGCCTCCGATAGGTGCTCCTGCGGATGCCGGTGAAACCCTCATTATGCCTCTTCTTTTCTCCAGTTGGTCCCCACGTCCTGGCTGATTCTATTTAAAGACCCACCTCTTGAATCCACCCCTCCTCACGAGCCCTGCACCAGTGTGCTGGGTCCAATCTGCTGTGCTCTCAGGGAGATATTCCCCTGGTCCAGGCCCTCGGCTTCCTGTGTGCAGATTTCTTCTCTGCACGGCAGAGCTTCATAAGGTGCTGCTCAGGGAGGGCCATGCCCTTGATTAAGAGCTTCCAATGGCTGCCTGTCCCACCCTTCCGCCCCTACCAGGACGAAACCCAAGCTGCATATCCTAACATGCAAAGGCACTTCCTCCTCTCGGCCCCACGGGTTCCGAGCTCCAGCCCCAGGTCCCTCTCCTTTTGTAGAATCTTCAGGTGTATCCTCAAGACACAAGACTTTTGTGCACGCTGCTCTCCCTGCTAGAAAAGCCATTCCTTTTGGTTCCTGAGAAAAAACTTGCCCCCTCCACAAACCCACTTCAGAAGTCATTTCTGCTGTAGCGTCTTTTCTCATGTTCTCAGACATATTGACTCTTTCTTCCCGTATATAATAACATACATTAATATGTAATAATACAATAATATGTAACAATCCTAATAGTAAGAAGAAGTGCTCACTTTGGCCCCAGCATGACGCTGAGCATTTGATATGGGTTATCTGTCTCATCAAATCCTCCCCATATCCTTGCCAAGTAGACATCATAATAATTATTACCCCTTTCTGCCAGTTTATAGACAAGAAAATCATGGCTTGGTGCGATAAAGTTATTTGCCCGTGGTTCCACAGCTAGAAGGAAGCAGGGTCTGTTTTCTAACCTGTTACGTGATTCCACCTGTAGGTTATATTTTTAAGATGACTTACAGTTTATTAAGCACTCTTACATGTGTAAAATAATTTGAGCTTCATGATGACCCAGGGAGGAGGAACCTGTTCGTCTCCTTCACTTAACCATGAGCTTTGCGAGGACCGTGTCAGTTTCTCAGACATCTTTGTAACCGCAGCATTCGTCTTGAATGTCTATATCAGTGTATGTTAGATGGATGGATGGATAGTTGGGTAGGTGGGTATGTGGGTGGGTAATGAGTGGGTGGGTAGATGAGTGGATACATGGATGGATGAAGGGATGGATTAGCGGGGGAGTTATGGGGGAATGGATGTGTGAATGGTTAGAAGGATGAAGGGTTGGATGGATGGATGGAGAAAAGAATGAATCGGTGGACAAATGGTCAGACAGATGAAGCAACAAACTCCAGTAAACTCCCCACTGTCCACTCTAATACTTCTCCGAATCTGATACCGTGGTTGCCATTAGAGCTTTGTGAATGAGCCAAGGGATGCAAGCCTCGGCCGCTTCCCAGCCATCTTCTCCCTTGCTTCTACCCAGATCCCTGCTCAGAACAGAGGAGGTAATGGCTTCTTTTGGACAGGCTGTCTTTTGGCGCCTCATCTCCATGCAGTGGCTGGGCCTAGTACCCTGTGTATTTGCACTGGCTGGGACGCTGAATTCGCTAGAGATAGGACAAAAACAAGAGACTCAAGACCGGCATCGCCAGCTCCCTGAGAGGGAAGGAGAGGTCCCATGTTACCCAGAGAGCCACAGCCGCCTCCCCCGACCACCATCGTCTGCTTTCTAAATAAACCCCCGAGACAGAGCCTTGTGGGGTTATAAATCAGCCGGAAATCAAATGCTAACATGTAAATAAATTGCAAATCAGCTGAGAAATTGGTTTCATTTTGAGACGATAAAGCACATTTCTCCTGCGCTGATTTTGTAAGGCGCCCCTTAAGAATTGTAATATTTCTGTGTGGTAATGATAAACATTAGCGAGTTGCTTTAGAAATGAAAAAATAGACAGCCTCTGGGGATTTGAAAAACATATGCACTTCAAATTTGAAAATCCAATTTAACTGTCCATTATAGGGAGAATAAAAAGGTAAGGATAGGATAATTTTGTAGTTACACAGCATTTGACTAAATCTGATTCCGCGATGACAGGCACACTTTAAAAGCTACAAGTCTGAATGCGAGGAGACAGCAAATCATTTATTTATGATTGTAATCTAGCTCCTGTCTCGCGAGTTAGCGACTGTACCACTTGCTCCCTGGCTGCGGACGGCATGTGTACACTTGTCAGCGAGCACTCTGAAAAAACACTTCTCACGGAATTTCTGGGTTTGGGAGGGAAAAAAAAAAAATCATAAAGGAGAGGGAAGACAAAAGAGATCATCCTTGTCAAATTTACCCAAACAGGCAGATGTTGAAACTGTGAAAGTTCAGGAAGAAACAAATCTTTTTTTTCCCCTTAATTTCTGCTGAAAGCAACTGTGAGCCGTGTGTAAGTGCGCGTGTGCAAGCATGTATACACACTCACGTGTCCTTGTACTTAGACGCGACACTAAACCCACCCCGGGTGGAGACTTTGCAGTTGGAAAGTTCACGCTGCAAAACTTCCACTCGGTGGGATTTTTACAGAATGTTGTCTTCAGTCCTGTTGTTGCATCTCTCTGGCAACATCACTCTGCCCTTACCTCCATGCCCACAGGGGCCCCACTCCTGCAGTTAAGATGCAAGTTTGTTTTCTCAAAATAGTTCAGGGCATCCCTAGAAACACAGATGGAAGGTACTGGAAGTCTGACCTGGAAGGAAAGGTCGGAGGAGCTAAAACAAATGCAGGTGTTTTTTTTTTTTAATTCATGTACTTTATTGTGTTAAAATTTTCATTTATTTATTTTTAGCCATGTTGGGTCTTCACTGTGGGCCACAGGCTTTCTCTAGTTGCAGTGCGTGGGCTCTAGGGTGTGTGGGCTTCCTTGGAAGTCCCCAGAGGAAGTCTTTTAAGTCTCCATGCTCCTCCAAATGCAGGACTCCATCAGTTAGATAGTAATCATCTGAACCACTAAATAGTGGTCAGCGACTCTTCCCCATGCGAAGAGCTAGACCGTGCGAAGAGCTGGACCGTTTATGTGTCTGGGGTCTCGAAAGTCCCTCCATACTGTGAATGATGTCCAATTACTCCGCCCATTTTACAGATGGAGAAATTGAGGCTCATCCAGGTTTACGTTACCCAAGCGTGAGGTGGAGCCTAGAGTTCGCCTGTCATCTGGTTTGCATCCTGTGACTGTCCTCTCTGTAACCACATGCATTTACTCGTTCAGCCAAACAGATATTTCTTGAATGCCTCACGTGTGCCGGGTGCTGCTCTGGGCCATAGGGATACAGCTGAGGGTAACAGAGAAGCTTCTTCCTGGGGGGACTCACAGTGTGTGGAGGGAGGTGGAAAAGAAGAAAGACAAGGAATGAGATGGTTTCCGTGAATAAGGGCTTTGAAGAAAAGCATATGGGGTAGTGAAAAAAGAGGATGATTTCATGAAAAGTGATGCCTCTAAGCAGGGGATCAGGAAGGGCTCTCTGAAAAGATGGGGAAGGAGGAGACCTTGGTGACAAGAAGGAGTCAGCTCCTTGGAGACTGAGAGGCAGGAGGGCATTCAGGCAGAAGGAACAGGAAGTGCAAAGGCCCTGGGGTGGGTGTGAGCTTGGGTGTGTTCAAGTAACAGTAGGCATCCAGAGCAGTTGGAGGGCAGTGTGGGAGGGGCAGGGCTTGCTGGGGTGCTAGGGGAAGCTGGCAGGGAGTCCTAAGCCAAGGGATAGCATTTAGCCTCTATAGCTGCCCCTGCAGGAATACTGTGCCCGGCACTGAGTCAATGGAACCTGTGTGTACCTGTGTGCTTCGTCAGGTCCGTCTCTTTGTGACCCCATGGACTACAGCCCGCCAGGCTTCTCTGTCCATAGGATTCTCCAGGCAAGAACACTGGAGATCTTCCCGACCCAGGGATCAAACCCACGCCTTCCGCGTCTCCTATGTTGGCAGGCAGACTCTTTGTGACTGAGCCACCTGGGAAGCCCCAGCGAAATCCCATAATCTCTGTTAATAGATTGGCCTGCGTCAGACAGAGCAGAAGGCAGGCCCGGCTCCTGTCACCAAAATCGGATTTTCTTGCCCATACATGGCTTGGAGCAGCCTGACTCAGCCCCGTGGAATGATGGCAGGGATTTATTCCCACTCATCTGGAGGTAAACTCATTTTTACCAGGGCCATTCAACCACTGAATCAGAGGGGAAGGGAGGAGGGAAGCAAGTTATTTCTTGTTCATGCAAAAGGAGGGTAAATGGAAGAAGAACTCCAAGGGGTAGATGGGCCTTTAGGATGACCTGCAGTCCGGGGGTAGCAGCACATCATTTCTTTCTGGGGGGTGGGGAGGGGTCAAAAATGAAAACCACACACAGAAATGTCCCTGTCAAGTATGTTTAGATGACAAACAGGAAACAGGTTGGGGAGCAGAACCACTTCTGTGTTCAAAAATCACTGACAACGTGGTCATGCCAGAGACCGTGACTATTCAGACGATTTGCAACAGTAATAATAAAGCCAGGACTTATTGAATCCCCTTGCGCTGTGGCAGGACGTGGACCTGGGGTTTCATGGGCAGCATCTACAATTGTGACAGCAGCTGTGTTGTGTTTCTGCTTTTAGTAGCATGATCCCAAATTTGAAGCTGAGAAATTGAGTTCGGCAAGGACGGCAAACCTGTTAACCACACAGAACCCACCCGCCAACTCCGGACTCCAACCCAGCCTGTCCAGCCCCCAACCTGGTGTCTTTCCACCCTGGTATCCCTCCCAACAAGGGCTCATTCTTTGACGCCCTCAAAGGTGTGTTGCCATAAATATATGTACAGGGGTTGAGAACATCTGGCGGCCCATCAGACAACAAAACTCCCTCTCGCCCGGGTGGTGGGGGTGGCGGCTGTAAACATCGGTCACGACCCCGCTGGGATCTGTGGGATCTGGTGGTGATTTTTTTTTTTTTTTTTTTGCCATGCTCAGTCTCTGCCTGTCACCCGGGAAGTTTACGCGAGATTTGATCAGAATTTCACGAAACCAGGCAGAGCCTGTGTGGAGCTGTCAGATGAAATAATTTGTCAGTGATGATTGTGTGAATTCGTAAATATTTATGAATTCACAAGTTATAAATGTGCAGCACTCGGGAGGGTGGAATTCGATGCTCACCAAGTCACAGATTACAATGAATATTTACAGAAACCCCAATCTGCTAATATTAGTTCTTTGTGCTTACAGAAAAAAAAAAAAAAAAGCCCTTCTTGGGACTGTAACCCTTTCGGGCTCAAGTGACTGAGGGCAGAGAAGGAGAGCGCAAGGAATCGTTTGCCCAGTAAAAATAAAATAAAACCATGATACATTCCATTTGTGCCATATTTAGGATTCTCACCGGGTCCGCACGTCGTTACGGCTCTCGCTCGCCTCTCTCAAGCTGTTTGCCGAATCGTTTGGGAACTGAGTTGGATTGAAAAAGCTCAAGATGGCAGGGGGTCAAAAGACCAATTTTTTTATTTTTCATTTTTGTTATTTTTTATTTTTTAGTTCTTGCCAAGTGACCTGCCTTTTCTGAGGTCCTGAGCCAAGTCTCTGAATCGCTCAGAATCCATTTCTACAAAGGGTAGCCTTTGTAAATTTCATTCTGGATGTTACCACCTTAATAACGCTTCCCATTAAACTTGGTTGCCGGAAAGGCAAGGAGCCCGAGACTCGCTCTCTCTTTGTTAAAAAATATTAGTAAGCATTGGAGAGGTGTTAGAGACAGATCGACATCGAGTTGCGGCTTTCTCCGTGATGAAGTCGGAAGAAAATGAAAGCGAAAGCGAAGTCAACATGGAATGAGTTTCTTTCCGATCATGGGAAGCCACATAGAATAGCATATGGTGGTTGGGATGGAGATGCTGGCGTGGGGTGGGGGTCAGGGGGTGGTGGGAGTGGGGTAGGGGGAGCTGTTTGTGATTCATTAACCATGGATGACCTTGACCGAGGACTTCACTCTCAAGGCCTCAGTTAATGCATCTGTGAAATGGGGACAATAGTTATACCTATTACTGTAATGGTATTACTATTATACTATAAGGATTGATCCAACCAGGATGAAATGACCTAATGTCTGGAAAGCATAAGAACTGGCAAATGCTAAGTGTTCTCTCTGGGTTTCTTGAGTAAATACATGAATAAGGACTAAATCCACCCCATGCGTTGTGTCGTCGTGAGGGTGCACAGAGAGATGGTGCGGCGGGAGCCCTCACTGAATGGATGGCCCTGGCCACTCTCCTGGACAGGCTACCTTCTCCCATGCACAGGGCTCAACAAGACTTTTAGCATCCTGCATTCCCCTTCTGACTTCCTAACACCCCCAGCCCATCTGCCAACCCCAGTCCAGGGCTCTGCTCTCTGGAGGGCAGCGCCCTGGAAAGATTTCATCCTGGCCCAGCACGAAACTTTTCTCAAAGGCAGCTGGTGTTTTGAAAAGAAAAACAGTCACTGTCAAAGCTGTGTTCCAAACTGGAGTTTTCCTATATTGAAGATCAATGCGGCTCGGCATCTTCTCAATGGCTATAAGACATCCCCCCCACAGCCTCAGTCTCCCCATCTGCAAAATGGGGGCAAAAATCATTATCTACCTCTAACATTGTCATCCTATATCTAAAATCAGGGCCCATGGTCCCTACGGGGACAAGTGACAGCGTGCCACCCCCTTTCCCTGTGTGTCCGGTCTGTGCACTCAAGAGGCACAGGTGCCCACAGGGCTCAGTCTCAGAGATGAGCGCATCTGGAGAAGTTCTGCCCAAAGGCATACCCAGGGGAGGAGAGGACCGTCACCCTCCCAAACTAGAACACTCTTGGTGAGCAGGGAGCAGGGAGTTGAGGGGCAGATGGGAACAAGCATGAATTAATCATCTTCTGTGCTCTCCTAAAACATCAAGGAACAGTTATTAGTTATCTCCGAAACACTTAGGGTAACTTTTTTAAAAAAACAATCCAACTATCTTCCTTTCATAGATTATTATTGCTCTCATTCTGCAGATGGAGAAACCAAAGCACAAGTTTTTGAGGCATAACTAGCTGTTAGGAAAAAGCAAAGCCACACAGATCTGGGAGATTTTAACAGCAGAGCATTTCTCATGATGTGTACCCCACCATGGACATTTTTCTACCTTGTCTTCTAATCATAGCAGCAAATACATGTCCTGCCAGGCAATTTTCCAAGCACTTTATATATATGGTCACATTTTAATTTCCATGACTGCTAGGAGGTGGGTGATTTTTATTCCCCTTAGCCTTACATCCGTGACAGCTGAGGTTTGGAGAGGTTAAGTAAGTAGCTGAGGGACACACCGCTGGAAGGCAAGGAAGGCAGGATTCAACTCAGAGGCTGATGCTGGTCCCTGGGCCCCTGAGACGACAGTAACAGTGAGTATAGCCAGGACTGTAAGTCCTTGAGGGTCGGGATGGCTCTGCCATCACGCCCGCATCCAGCGCAGAGCCTGGCATAGAGCATACACTTTGCAAATATTTATCGAATGAATTTTTTTAAAATGCACCAGTCTCCTGATCTTTTAAAAAATCTCAACTTATAAACAGATATGTCAGGGAGCAATTATTCACATTACTCAAGATGTCTTCATTTTATAAAAACGATTTACATCAGAGATCCTTTAAATAGCAAGTCCTCCAGTGCTTTTAAAAATATGATTCAATTTATAGCACAGGATTACACGCAAACTTTCAGAACTTCTCACTTGAGTAATGGAATCTGGCTTGAACGTCATTCATGCATCTAGCTTTTCAACAAGCAACTATTGAGTGCCTACTATGTACCAGCATTCTGCAACACACCGGGGATTCAGTGGTAAACATTATGGCCCCAGCTCTCAAGGAACACCAAGTCTGGTGGCAAAGGCAGAGAAATAAACAGATGAATGTTCCAGTTGAGGAACAGATTGATGTTTTGGGAAAACAAAGGCGCTTTCTCTCCAGGCATGCTGGGTAAAGAGACTTCCCTGAAGAAGGGCAATGTGAGCTGGGTCTTGTGAGATTAATAGGAGTTCACCACTTAGAAATTTTCCTTATCCTGAGAAAATTGTCTATGTATTCAAATCCATCAGCAATATCATTTCCAGGCTAGTGTGGCTGTGTCTCATCCTCATGTTGGTATTTTCATACAATCTCTTTCAGTTGCTTCTCAAAATCAAAACAGTATGGTGAGATGAGAATGGCGTAGAACTTTCCTACTGTGTTATTTTATTACAAAAGTAAAGTGTACATGCTTTAAAAAATACAAGCAAGTGATATTTCCCACCCACAACATATCCAAGGTTAATGGTTCAATGTATATCTCCAAGGCCTCTCCTTTGGTGAATGTGTAGTTTGTTTGAAAAAAGAAAAAGTTTCCATGACGTGGTAACTGGCTCTTTCAAAAATTATAATACAGAATATCTCTCCATATCATTCAACATTTTTCTGCAGCCAGTCTTTAAATGGCTCTGGGCTTTGCCATTCTGTGCATATTTCATCCGACGAATCCCCTAGTGTTGGGCAACTAGGCTGTTTCCAGTAGTTTTCTCCTAACGTAAATAACGCTGCATGGGAGTTCCTCGTAGCCACATCCATGCTGTGCATATTCACGTTCATTTTCTTTACCACTCCATTCTTGCTAAGTAACATCATTAAGTCAAAGAACACCCAGAGGGTAAGGCTCTGAGGGCAGGAGGCGTGATCCTCACTTCACAAGAGGAATAATGGCTAGTTGAGGTTCCCAGAACCAAGCCCGGTCTCCTGCGTCATCCGCTGCAAACCCTCCCTCCCACAGGCCCACCTGGGTCTCATACCATCAGAGGAAAAACCAACCCAACAGCCTCCGGAATCCTATGAGGAGGGGAGGATTGGGCAGAGAGAGAGGGAGGTGTGAATTAACTACGTGGCTTTTAATTCTGTGTTCCCATCCTGCTTATGGGCCTGGAGAGGCCAACAGAGAGAACTGGTCCAAACAGAAGTGTCTCACCCTTCCACCCCACCCCAGAGGTCTCCTGCCAGCTAGAGGGGTGTCGCCTGAGAATCCCTTGTCAGACGCACAAGCTGGTCTGTTCAGGCAATCAGACAAGCGGTGCTCACTGGGCTTCTGCTGATGGGCTGAAGGCTCTGTCCCCAAGGGCACCTGAGACCTTGCCAGAGGCTGAGGGTATGCTCTTGCCCTAGACTTCAGTTTTCCCAAATACAGATGGAGGGTGGTGTGCAGTGACTGGCAACGCTGGGGGTGTGGCTCTCTGGGCATGAATCCCAAGTTCCAGCTGGGACGTCTTAGGAAAGTTAGCTTAACCTCTCCGAACATTTCGTAGGTCAACAGAGATTTAAGGGCGCCCCACTGTGTGTGGGTGGACAGTGCTTTGGGGGCTGATGCAAAACTGAACCAACAATCACTGCTCCCCAGCAGCTCATGTCCGGGGTGGAGTCAGGGCTCAGACAATGAATGACCAGTCTAGGAAGCTGCCGATGGTGATGCGCACTCAGAACAGAAACTCAGCAAAGAGGTGGAGAACGGCTGTGGGCGGGACCACTGCTTTACACGTGGGTCTCCCCGAGGCCGTCATGTCTGAGATGGGCCGTGAAAAATGAAGGATAAGGGAAGTGGATGAGGGCGCTTGTGTTCTCCGTCCTGGAGACACACCGGAATCAACCAGTGAGCTCAGAAACTCTCGCGCACAGGCTCCAACCCCGGGGGGTCTGACGTAATCCCTTTGGGGCGGGGCCTGGGCATCAGCATTTTAAAAAAGCTTTCCAGAAGGTTCTAACGTGCACCCAGGGTTGAAAACTAGCAATTTCAGCTTCCAGGACAGTTTTTCAGGTCGGGGAGCGGAGAAGAAGCAGAGGCAAAAGGCTCAGAAGTGACTAGGGTTTGTCCTGTTCCCCTGGAAAGGAAAGGAGAACAGCAGGCGTGGAGCGGCCTGAGCAGGGGTGGGCACAGGGCAGGGCAGGGCTGGGCGAGCACGCAGCTGGAGGAGAGAGACGCGATAAAATGGGCTCAGGAGGCTTCCTACCTCAGCGCATGGTGAGAATTGTGAAGCCTGAGGATGGCCCCAGGGGAAGCAAACGGAGCCGGTGGCTGCTGGGCTGCGGGTCTGAGTTCGGGGTGATGTGAGGGTCAGGCCACTGAAGAGGAAAGGCTGCAGTCTGGCGTGTCCCCACAGACATCCCGTCCAGTTGCTCCTTAACACAGGGCTTCCAGAGACACCGTGGTTCTCCCGTTGGTCAAAACTGCAAAGGCGTGTCTGTGCGCTGAAGGCTCTGACAAGTCTTGCAGTCAAGAACTTTCTTGTTGACTCTGTTCCAACTTAGAGAAGCAAGGCTGGTTTGACCTCCCGGTGCAGGGGGGTAGTGGAAATGTCCCCGCTGCTCAGGGAGCCTCTCCAGACCTTCCCTAAAGTGGCCCTCCTCTCCTCTCCCCGTCATTCTCTCTTCTGCCACCCAGGGCTTTCTCCTTCATAGCACCGGTCATGAGGTGAACTTAACTGCTTGTTCATTTGTTTATCGGTTTCATGCCTTTTCTTTTAGAAGGTGAGCACCATACGGACAGGGACACGGTCTGTCTTAACGACTGCGTGATTCCTGGGTGTTTAACAATTATTGGTGAAGAAGTGGAGAGGTGGGGGCAAGAGAGAAGGGGGGAAGAAGAAACTGGAAACAGAAAACAGGATGGAAAGATGGAAGGAAGGAGCGAGGCAAGGTAGGAAAGGGGAGAGGGAGGCAGGGAGGGAGATTAGAAGAACTGGTGTTTCACAAACTCAGGTGGTTCCTGAACTTTTTTTTTGCGACACACGTATTTATTGCACTAGGGACGCCACTTGAGACAGAAAACAAAGCCCACAGGCGGTGGCGGGCTGACCCTGTTAACAGAGGGACGTGACCAGCAGCAGCAGTCACAGCCCCAGTCTGCTTTAGTGCCAGTCTGTATACACACACCATCCGATTGATTCACCTAAAAAAAAAAAAAATTCCAGCTTCTTACCTTTCCCCAGACAGCAGCAAGCTGATTATACGCACGCACTGGGCACCACATGGCACCATGTCACCGTTTTGCAGCCACAGCCAGGCCTGAAGTCTGCTGTTGGCACCTCGAACCCACCCGGGTGGTTGCTCAGCCCGTCTGCCTCCTGCGCCGAGAGCCTCGGGTCCTCCAAGCACCAGCAGAACAGCCGGGCGAGGCTGCAAAGCCCGCGGTAGCGCCCTAGATCTGCATGAAAACATATGGATCTGAGAGGTGTGGGAGTCTGTCTCTTTTAAATTGCATCAAACCCTTCCCTTGCCTTGAGAGCGCTACATTTTTCAAAGCCACTGAACCCGGTGCCAGGCTGCAGTTTGCCTTTCCCGTTCACCTGCCTTCAGAGAGCCGAAAAATAATGAACCTCCCCCCCGCCACCTCCCCTCCAGCCTGCAAAAGGCAGAAGGAAAACAAGCAGCCGCCTTCTTCCTAACCATTTAACATGTCTTGACGCCTTCTCTTCCCCCAAAGAAGGAACTGGCTTTTTTTTTTTCATTCGTCTTTTTGCAAGAGGTGTTTGCCTCGTGCAGATCAAACCCCTTTATTCCCAGTTTCTTGTAGAAGCCTGTGTTCTGGGACTTCACAATGCCACATGGGGAAGGCAAGGCTGGGTCCTGTGGAAAACAAGACAAGGTACTGGCTTGTGGGTGGGATTTCCATCCATCCATCCATCCATCCATCCATTCACTGAGTTCCTACTCTGGGCCTGGCTCTGTGTCCCGGGCACCAGGAACACGGATGCATGTTGCAGTGAAGCCAGCTTCAAGGACACCACCCTTCAGCTTGCAGTTGTGAGCCCTAGTTTATCTTCTAACAGGAAAGCTAATTGAAAAGCTCCATTAGCAAAGGCAAGCCCAAAGAGCCGTTTGAATGCTTGTAGGGAAAAATTGGAGGAGGAGATGAGGGTTGGTGGGGGCCAAGGGGCCAGAAGCACCAGGCATGTTTGATTTAGGCCTCACCTGTTACCTGGCAAGCAGGCACGAATATTCCCATTTCACAGCCCTTGCCAATGGGAAAACAGGCCTAGAGAGATGAACAGGCAGGACTAAGCTCACGCAGCAGGAAGGTGGGCACGGGTCCTCACGTGGGCCAACTAAATGGCCGAGACCACAAGTTCACAGCAGGGTGGGATGGGGTGTGAAGGGGGGTCCCCAACTTTATCTCGTTTTGCTTCTAAGTACTGGAGTCATGCAGTCCCACGAGGAGGGTGGAGTAGGTTTTCTCATCATCCCTGTTTTGCAAATGAGGATATTTAGGCTCAGAGAGGCTCTCAATTTGCTTAAGGTCACACAGCAGTAAGAAAACCTACCCCTGGATTCGTTTTAATGCTCCCTCTAACTCATGTTTCCATCTCTTTCTTTCTTTCACACACACACACAAACACACACACACACACACACACACACACACACACACGAGTCAGTTCAGCTTCATTCCACCCACAGCAGTCTGGGGACACTTTGAGCCCCAAGTGTGGCTTTTCCCGACAGAGCCAGCCCTCAGTTATTGGGAAGTGTCTCTCCCCAGCCATTTCTGGGTCCATCTGAGATAAATACATAAAGCTGGGGCCGGACTCTCTGGTGACGAGATGACAGCAGTAGATGCAGAAGGAGGTTGGATGGCTTCACAACGGCACTGGTGAGAACACACACCCTTTCCTGGTGGCTCACGGGCTTCAGGCAGCACGGCCCGGGGAACCCGGGAGAAGTGCCTGTCACTGAGTCTGCAGAGAACTCAGCCTTCTCCCTTCCTTCCTGTCCATTTGCTCCGGTTACTTTTTCGTTACAGCAGCGCTGTCTCTTGGATGGTGCAGGGGAGATGAAAGCAATGGGGATGGTGGGAGGACACATGTTTCAAAGTCACCTGGGGCTGGAAAAAACAGTGTTGAGGAAAGACAGGCTCTGTATCAGGGTCAGGTCAGCAGAGGACTCTGCCTATACAGGTCTCTGTCGAAAAAACCCAGATAATCTGTCTTGCCTTGGGTCTTCCGGGCTGTCAGCTCCCCTCCCCCACTGCTCGTCTATTGTTATTTTTGCTTTAAATGGAGAGTAGGCGCCTTGAAACAGAAACATTGCCTCCAAATTTGGGGGAGGCCTAAGGAGGCCAGTCTGGTAATTTCACACGGGTGACAAGAGAAACAGCTTACATGACTGACTGACAGTTGCCGTGCAGGAAACAGAACCTTCTGGAAAGGCTCCTGGGCTGGCTGGGGCGGGGGGTGGGCGGGGGTGGAGCGGAGGCTGAGAGCTCTTTGAAGGAGGGGGTGGTGGCGATTGGGGGTGGGTGGAGGAGACCCGGTGGCCCTGTCACCCCTGCCCGCAATCTGTGGGGTCTTCACCACCTCATCAGACATTCAAGCTGACAACGGTGCGGAATTGAAATTGTGGAGTTGATTAAATGATGTATTTAAGGCTTCATAAAAGGAGGGGGTGGGGTGGGGGTCGGGCGGGGCAGGTGGAGAGTTGGAGAGATGAAGGAAGAGGGGGCCAGATGAGGAGGTAAGGGGAGTGGGGGATGGAGAGAAACAGAGAGAAAGATGGGGAGAGAGGCTGCAGGAAGCAGAGGGTGGAAGGGGCCCAGTGAAGTGGGGTGGGGGGCGGGGATGTGTTCCCTCCCTCCCCTGCAATGGGGGGAGGGTTTATCTCACCAGGAGCAGCAGGCTCAGTCACTGATCTAATCAAATTATTCAGCATTAAAAAACTGCCAAGACATTCCAGTACTTTAGCTTCCAGAGCCCCAGCTGGGATCAAATGCTAATCAACATCGCAGCGATATTTATTCCCACTGTCAGGCTGCTGCGTGTTTGTTTTCCGAGGCCTGCATACTAAAACCGAGGAGGCGAGATGGCTCCGGCCGGTGGCAAGGGGCTGAGGAGCCAGGGCTGGTCAGAAGGAGGCCGGGTATCGGGGTGGGTGCAGGCAGAAGAGGACACCAGAAGCACCCACGGAGCAGGGGAAGTGGCCTCTAAACAGCTCCTCCTGGACCCAGGCATCATGTCCTGGGCAGCCTTGCACCCACCCATCTCCACTCAGGAGTCCCATGTCAGGGTGAGTCAGCTGCCAGTTCAGACTCAGAGGGACCTGCCCTGCAACTCAGGGTCTGTGACCCCTGGCAGGTGGCTTACCCTCTCCGAACTTCCTTCCCTTCTGCCTCTGTTACAGGAGGCCCTGAAACCCCTCCCACC
Organism: Budorcas taxicolor; assembly: GCF_023091745.1. NCBI lineage: Eukaryota > Metazoa > Chordata > Mammalia > Artiodactyla > Bovidae > Budorcas > Budorcas taxicolor. Next base: position 67,035,963 of record NC_068926.1, read on the forward strand.
GTCAGGATTCAGATTCGATGAGGGGGAAGTGATACAAGAAGCCGGACCTGATTGCAGAGCTCAGCCTTGGCTGTGTGACTTTGCCCGAGGGACTGCACCTCTCTGTGCCTCAGTTTCTTTTATAAAGTGGGGGATGTCAAGAGTGCCAATCCCATGGGGTTATCTATTGTGACATGTAAGGGAGTTATTACAGAAAGCATACGGGGCGCCCTCAATGGATGTTAGGAATAACTATCAGCTCTTAACACTCTCGTAAGCGTTGGGTGAAATAACATGTGGAAAATTTAGCAGGGGAGCTGGAATAGAGGAGGTTTGATGATGGTGGTAATCAAGATGAAAGGATGAATGAGTGGCTGACACTGTCGCTGTTTACAGGATGCTAAGCCCTGATCGCTGTTACTGCCCTTCCTTTTTCTCCTGTATCCCTCCCTGGATCTCCATCAGCAGGGCCTCCAGCCCAGGCAGAAAGGGTCAGACTTCCCAGGACGCCCCAGGGCCTTGGGGATTCCTTCTTTGCAGGGGCTGCAGAAACCACGAGGGGAGGAGGACTCAGCCCAGATTCGCCCCTGAACTTGGCGTCCCCCTCCTGGGATCCCACCCCTTGCCTGTCCCCTGAAGGTCACAGCTCTGGATGGGGGGTGGGGGGTGGGGGGGAAGACTAATTAATTTCCTTTGTTTTTCAGAGTTTCATTTTTTAAATTACAGCCTTCCCTCCTCTCTAATAAATACTCAACAATTAAAGCTTTTTTTCCCAAAGTGTGATTTCAACATTTCAATGTCCCTCCCCTCCTGTCACCTTCGCTGCCATAAACAGATTCGTAAAAACTGCTTTTGACGCCCCAGCTGCCATTAGGCACTTAAAATCCCGTAATTATCATCCTATCATGGGCCTGTTAACGAGCAGTAAAAATAAGGCCATTGAATATGGTAATTTATTCGTAAATTAGCCTAATGAGAATAGGTTTCAGACACTGTTTACTTGCGGGCTGCCTACGCCTGGCCAAGGCAGCGGCGACGGGAGGAACGTGCCTGGGAGGACGGCCTGGCGTGGGCAGTGAGCCCAGTGGGTGATGGTGTCCCCCCAACACCACCCCACCCGCCATGGCTCTGCAGCCAGGTCTTTGAGTCTCATTCCCTCCATCAAGGCAGTTCCTGGCTCCTGTGGGCCATGGGACAAGTGACAGCCGTGCCTGCCCCCGACCAGGCTCAAGAGAGAAAGGCCTGGCCTTTGCATGCATGTCAGGGCTTGTGGTCAGTGCTGACTGCAGCTGGGAAACCCTTAGGCGCTGGGGGACCTTGGGCAAATCATCATGTAGTCCTCGGTCTCCTCATCTGTAAAACTGGATGAATGTGTCAGCTAATGGAGCCATTAAATATTTAACTGGGGTATGTGTAAATGCTTGAAACAGTGCCTGGCATACAGTAGGCGCTTCATACACATAATTAGGGTCATTATGGGGTTTCCTGGTGGCTCAGATGGTAGACAATCTACCTTCCTTGCAGGAGATGTGGGTTCAGTCCCTGGGTGGGGAAGATTCCTTGGGGAAGGGAGCGGCTATCCACTCCAGTATTCCTGCCTGGAGAATCCCATGGCCAGAGGAGCCTGGCGGGACTACAGTCCATGAGGTCGAAAAGAGTCAGACACAACTAACACTTTCACTTCCCTTGACTTCTTAGTGATTATAAATATTAGCGCATCAGCAGATATAATACAGAACTGACTGCTTGCCCTTAGAATGTATCCCTACTATTTATTATTGATTGCATCCCAGCAAAAGCCACATCTGCCTGGAATTACAGAATGTGACCTTATTCAAAAATAGGGTAATAATAAATATGAGGTCACACTAGATTAGAAAGTGAAAGTGTTAGTTGCTCAGTCATGTCTGACTCTTTGCGACCCCAAGGACTGTAGCCCACCAGGCTCTTCAGTCCCTGGGATTCTCCAGGCAAGAAAAGTGGAGTAGGTTGCCATTCCCTTCTCCAGGGCATCTTCCCAACCCAGGGATTGAACCCAGGTCTTCTTCATTGCAGGCAACTTCTTTACCGTCTGAACCACCAGTGAAGTCCCCTATAGTAGATTAGATAAGGGCACCAGACAACACGATAAGCGTACCAGTCAAGGACTCAGCGTTCGTGCTAGATTAGAGTGAGCCGTAAGCCCTTGACTGGTGCCCTTATTAGAAGGAGAGGAAACACACAGAGCCCAGAAAAGGAAACAGAGGCTGGAGGGACGTGGTCACAAGCCAAGGCGTACCTGGGGCCACTAGAAGCTGGAAGAGGCAGGGAGGCTCCTCCACTAGAGAAGTGGGAGTCAATGATGAGACCAAGATTTGGGCCTGGATACCTGGGAGAATGGAGGTACGGTTTCCTGAGGTTTGGCCTTGGCTGAAATGTGGGCTGAAAAAGAGCCTGGAGTCAGAGCCACATCATAAGCCCAACCTCTAACATTCAGTCAAGTTCCCCAAGGGCAGGAACTTTGTCCGCTCAGCTTGCCATAGCATGTTTGTTGAACAGATATCCAACCTTGGAGTGTAGTTGGGTCTTCTTCTTAACAGTAATGGAACGTTTAATTCAGAAGGGGGACAGCCTGAGCAAATTAATACAGGGAAAGGGTTAGAGGGGGTTGAGATGGAAGCAAAGGGATGACCCTGGGAGGCAGTTTCGTTCGTTGCCCAGAAGGAATAAATAAAAGGGTGCAAGAAGAAAGGATGCCAAGTACCGCTGTTCAGGTTGCTGACGGCATAAGGGCCTTGCAGAGTCACAGACCCTGGGGCAGGGCTTGAAGAAGGGGTTTCCTTTTTCCAGATGTCCTGTGTGGACTGTGTCTACCATGATAGGAAGCAGCCCCGGTTTCTGATCCCGCTAGTCTGGAACTCGATGCAGTAACCGACTACTATAAGGAGGCTGTGCCTGATGGCCCTGTACTCTGAGGGGGGTCTCCCGTCTCTCCACCCTCAGGAACCCTAGCACCTAGCGTCTCTGCTCAGTGGGGAAGCTGACCCAGCCCAGCTCACAGGGAAAGCAGCACCTTTGGAACCTCCGCTGAACCCAACCTTTTGGATGACTCCAGATCTTTGCCCCCCTGGAGCATCCCAGGTCTCACAGAGCCATCGTTGCTCTATTTCTCTGCCCGCAGCTCATTCTCCCTTCTCCCCTATCTCCCTCCCTCTCCTCCTTTACCCCAGCCCGCTGACCCCAACCCAGGATCAGGTTCCCATGCATCCTTTGCTGTCCAGCACAAGTGCCAGCTGTGTGTAAACCCACCTTCTCGGGAAAACCTCGCCACAGCCCTGACCCTCTCCTTTTCACGAGAAAGAGACATGGGTCTCAGAGACGCACAGTGACTTATCTGAGGTCACGCAGCCCAGAGCGGGCAGAGCCATGGCTCAAACTGGTATCTGTTTCCTTGTTCAGAGATTTCCCTCTGACGGTGGCCATCAGTGAGGAAGGACCGCCCATTCAGATGCTACCCCTGCAGCCATGCAAGAATGGGGCTCCACCTAGGTTTCTGTTTGCCCCTCAGAGTGCATGTTTTAGCTGAGGCTCTGCTCACACCTCAGCTCAGAAGAGGTCCCCGTGAGGATGGAGCATGAGCAGCCAGATCCTGGATTAGATCTCTTCTCAAAACCAGAGGAGACGTGTGGCTTTGCCTTCCAAATCTGTAGCTTAAACCGCCATCTGTGCAGGTCCATATAGATATCCCCGGGCAACATTTTTAAAAAATAGCACAGGCTTTGCCAAAGGCAACCTCATAATGCCCCTTCATGGCCCTGTTGCCTCGACTTCTGCTGGGGACCTGGGCCATTTTTCTTCCATCCCCTGACAGAGGCTGCGAGTTTTCACGGGCAATGGTGATGAGGTTTCCAACCGACTTTTGACCAAACGGATTTCCAACTGCATTTGAAAAGGAAAATATCTTTCCAATGTACCAAATAATGAAAAATGACTGGGCGAGTTTATAACTGTTGATTTAGCCACCAGACTCCCCCCTTACCCCGCCAGCCCTGACTCTGGTTCTCGGGAGGTTTTCATCGAGCATTAATTCACTCTCTTTCTCGGCGCTCAGAGAAATAGGCCCTTCTGAATCCATTCGGCAGCGCATTAGCTTCAAGGCCTGTTGGAAACGGCTTAGCATCTGCTCTTAATAGACGTCGCAGTGAACGAGACGGGCAAGGGCTGAACGAGGACACACAGCGTCAGGAGACAAACATCAGCTCTCGGGGCAGAGCCTGGATTGGGGGGCACCCCTGCCACAAGGAGTGGAGACCCTCGGGGTGGAGCTAAGCCACGCTTGATCCCTTCAACCCACCCATGAAGCCACAAGAAAAGGTGTCCCTATTGTGCCGCACCTTCGGATAATGCAGAGAGAGCTCTTAAAAATCAAGATGCCCGATGCTGAAATTTAATGAAACATGGAGGGTTCCCATAATACTCTCTGCCCCCTCAGATGCCTAACCTTTTGCACTATCAACATCCCCCCTCAGAATAGAATACTTTTTACAATTGATAAGCCTACAGTGGTACCTGATTATCACCCGAAGTCCGTAGTTCAAATTAAGATTCACTCTTGACATTTGTACAGTCTATGGATTTGGAAAAATTTATAATGATATCCCCACTCTTATCATCTCATACAGATTATTCTCACTGCCCTAAAAATCGTCTGTGCTCTTCCTGTTTATTACTCCTCCTCTTTTAATCCATGGCAACCACCGATCTTTTAATTGTCTCCATGTTTTTTTTTCCTTTTCCAGAATGTTAGACAGTTGGAATCATACGGTATATAGCCTTTTCATATTGGCTTCTTTCACGTGTAAGTATGCATCTAAGGGTTGTTTTTTTTTTTTCATATTTTTTCCATGGCTTGATTGCTTGTTTATGTCTAGTGCTGAATAATACTCTACTCTGTGGACATACCAGAGTCTATTTATCTCTTCAACTACGGAAAGAATCTTGGTTGCTTCCTCTTTAAAAAAAAAAGGGTTTTTTTTCAGTATAGTTGATTTACAATTTTGTGTTATCTTGGTTACTTCCAAGTTTGGGGGGGATTATGAATCAGTTCAGTTCAGTCCAGTCGCTCAGTCATGTCCGACTCTGTGACCCCATGAATCGCAGCATGCCAGGCCTCCCTGTTCATCACCATCTCTGGGGTTCACTCAGACTCACGTCCATCGAGTCAGTGATGCCTCCAGCCATCTCATCCTCGGTCGTCCCCTTCTCCTCCTGCCCCCAATCCCTCCCAGCATCAGAGTCCTCTCCAATGAGTCAACTCTTTCCATGAGGTGGCCAAAGTACTGGAGTTTCAGCTTCAGCATCATTCCTTCCAAAGAAATCCCAGGGTTGATCTCCTTCAGAATGGACTGGTTGGATCTCCTTGCAGTCCAAGGGACTCTCAAGAGTCTTCTCCAACACCACAGTTCAAAAGCATCAATTCTTCGGCACTCAGCTTTCTTCACAGTCCAACTCTCACATCCATACATGACCACAGGAAAAACCATAGCCTTGACTAGATGGACCTTTGTTGGCAAAGTAATGTCTCTGCTTTTGAATATACTATCTAGGTTGCTCATAACTTTTCTTCCAAGGAGTAAGCGTCTTTTAATTTCATGGCTGCAGTCACCATCTGCAGTGATTTTGGAGCCCCCAAAAATAAAGTCTGACACTGTTTCTACTGTCTCCCCATCTATTTCCCATGAAGTGCTGGGACCAGATGCCATGATCTTCGTTTTCTGAATGTTGAGCTTTAAGCCAACTTTTTCACTCTCCTCTTTCACTTTCATCAAGAGGCTTTTGAGTTCCTCTTCACTTTCTGCCATAAGGGTGGTGTTATCTGCATTTCTGAGGTTATTGATATTTCTCCCGGCAATCTTGATTCCAGCTTGTGTTTCTTCCAGCCCAGCATTTCTCATGATGTACTCTGCATATAAATTAAATAAGTAGGGTGACAATATACAGCCTTGATGTACTCCTTTTCCCATTTGGAACCAGTCTGTTGTTCCATGTCCAGTTCTAACTGTTGCTTCCTGACCTGCATACAGATTTCTCAAGAGGCAGGTCAGGTGGTGTGGTATTCCCATCTGTTTCAGAATTTTCCACAGTTTATTGTGATCCACACAGTCAAAGGCTTTGGCATAGTCAATAAAGCAGAAATACATGTTTTTCTGAAACTCTCTTGCTTTTTCAATGATCCAACGGATGTTGGCAATTTGATCTCTGGTTCCTCTGCCTTTTCTAAAACCAGCTTGAATATCTGGAAGTTTACAGTTCACATATTGCTGAAGCTTGGCTTGGAGAATTTTGAGCATTACTTTACTAGCGTGTGAGATGAGTGCAATTGTGCGGTAGTTTGAGCATTCTTTGGCATTGCCTTTCTTTGGGATTGGAATGAAAACTGACCTTTTCCAGTCCTGTGGCCACTGCTGAGTTTTCCAAGTTTGCTGGCATATTGAATGCAGCACTTTCACAGCATCATCTTTCAGGATTTGAAACAGCTCAACTGGAATTCCATCACCTCCACTAGCTTTGTTCCTAGTGATGCTTTCTAAGGCCCATTTGACTTCACATTCCAGGATGTCTGGCTCTAGGTGAGTGATCACACCATTGTGGTTATCTTGGTTGTGAAGGTCTTTTTTGTACAGTTCTTCTGTGTATTCTTGCCACCTCTTCTTAATATCTTCGGCTTCTGTTAGGTCAATACCATTTCTGTCCTTTATCGAGCCCATCTTTGCATGACTTGTTCCCTTGGTATCTCTGATTTTCTTGAAGGGATCTCTAGTCTTTCCCATTCTGTTCTTTTCCTCTATTTCTTTGCATTGATCGCTGAAGAAGGCTTTCTTATCTCTTCCTGCTATTCTTTGGAACTCTGCATTCATATGCTTATATCTTTCCCTTTCTCCTGTGCTTTTCGCTTCTCTTGTTTTCACAGCTATTTGTAAGGCCTCCCCAGACAGCCATTTTGCTTTTTTGCATTTCTTTTCCATGAGGATGGTCTTGATCCCTGTCTCCTGTACAATGTCAGGAACCTCAGCCCATAGTTCATCAGGCACTTTATCTATCAGACCTAGTCCCTTAAATCTATTTCTCATTTCCACTGTATAATCATAAGGGATTTGATTTAGGTTATACCTCAATGGTCTAGCGGTTTTCCCTACTTTGTTCAATTTCAGTCTGAATTTGGTAATAAGGAGTTCATGATCTGAGCCACAGTCAGCTCCTGGTCTTGTTTTTGTTGACTGTATAGAGCTTCTCCATCTTTGGCTGCAAAGAATATAATCAGTCTGATTGCAGTGTTGACCATCTGGTGATGTCCATCTGTAGAGTCTTCTTTTGTGTTGTTGGAAGAGGGTGTTTGCTATGACCAGTACATTTTCTTGGCAAAATGCTATTAGTCTTTGCCCTGCATTCCGCATTCCAAGGCCAAATCTGCCTGTTACCCCAGGTGTTTCTTGACTGTCTACTTTTGCATTCCAGTCCCCTATAATGAAAAGGACATCTTTTTTGGGTGTTAGTTCTAAAAGGTCTTGTAGGTCTTCATAGAACCGTTCAACTTCAGCTTCTTCAGCATTACTGGTTGGGGCATAGACTTGGATTACTGTGGTATTGAATGGTTTGCCTTGGAAACGAACAGAGATCATTCTGTCATTTTTGAGATTGCATCCAAGTACTGCATTTCGGACTCTTTTGTTGACCATGATGGCTACTCCATTTCTTCTAAGGGATTCCTGTCTGCAGTAGTAGATATAATCGTCATCTGAGTTAAATTCACCCATTCCAGTCCATTTTAATTCTCTGACTCCTAGAATGTCAACGTTCACTCTTGCCATCTCTTGTTTGACCACTTCCAATTTGTCTTGATTCATGGACCTGACATTCCAGGTTCCTATGCAATATTGCTCTTTACATCATTGGACCTTGCTTCTATCACCAGTCACATCCACAACTGGGTATTGTTTTTGCTTTGGCTCCATCCCTTCATTCTTTCTGGAGTTATTTCTCCACTGATCTCCAGTAGCATATTGGGCACCTACTGACCTGGGAAGTTCCTCTTTCAGTATCCTATCATTTTGCCTTTTCATACTGTTCATGGGGTTCTCAAGGCAAGAATACTGAAGTGGTTTGCCATTCCCTTCTCCAATGGACCACATTCTTCAGTGGACCACTGTTATGAATAACAGTGCCATAAATATATTTTTTTAAAAGATGCCTAATGCAGATGAATCCTAGCCAAATCCCTGATCAGTTATGTCAGAATCTCTGGAAAGGATCTGGAAATCAGAGTTTTGTTTGGTTTTTAATTTCTGCAGGTGGTTCCATTGTGCAACCATGATGGAGAACCAGTGAGCAAGGCTGGTGGACCAGCAGTTCTCAGAGTGAGTCCCCATACCAGCATCAGCAGCACCACCTGGGACCTTGTTAGAAATGCAGATTCCTGGGCCCTCCTCCTGTCAAGGCCTGCCTTAGGTGTGACTGACCTCATCACACACTTCTGGTGTGGTCTGTCATGTTTTAAGCGATTCACATGTTGGAACAAGTTTGGGGGCCACTGAGCTGGCCCTTGTCAGAGTAGGGAATGTCTGTTGACATATACATGGATCTCTTGGCCAACAGTCCATTCATTCACTCACTTACTCATTCTGCCAGTTGCTCATGGCTTCCACCATACTGATTATCCTTCCTAGGAGCCTAACACTGGGCCAGGAATTGGGCATCCAGCGATAAGGCAGATGTGGATTTTTGCATTCGAGGAGCTTTCAGTCTCCATGTGGAATTTCTTAGATAATAAAGGCAAAGGAGGTGATTGTCAAAGTTAGGGAAGGGTTTGACCTGAGCTTTCAGAGAACAGCCTGTTTCCCTCTGCTCTCTGCCTGCACGCATCCCCTGTGAGCGGCTAGCATCACTGCTAAGAAATTCACGTGTGCGTTTTCTTACTGGGGCTTCCCAGGTGGCGCTGGTGGTAAAGAACCCACCTGCTAATGCAGGAGACATAGAGATGTGAGTTTGACCCTGGGTTGGGAAGATCCTCTGGAGGAGCGCATGGAAGCCCACTCCAGTATTCTTGCCTGGGGAATCCCATGGACAGAGGAGCCTGGTGGGCTACAGTCCCTAAGGTCACAAAGAGTCAGAAGCGACTTAGCACGCACGTTGCTTTCTCTTAATGACCCAGAGCAGACCGTTCTTGTTGAAAGGTCCTTAGGTGACAAATAGTAGCGTGATTCTTTCCAACCTGGCCAGGGACCAGTCAGTTTCCTTCATCCCTTATAGATGCAGAAAAATGCATAAGTCAAGACTATGGACTCTGTCTCTAGCAGCCTAAGTTTGCATCAGGTTTGTAGAACTACTAGCTGGTTGCCTTGAGCAAGTTGCCTCTTTTCTGCACACCTCAGTTTCTTGATCTGTTGAATGGGAATAAAAACACTATCGACCTCATTGGGTTGTTACAAGAATTAATGAAAATTGGCAGAGCACTTAGAACAATGTCTGGAACACAAGTCTTGTTAAGTCTCTGTTAGCTAAATCACAAAGCTTACTTTTGAAACAGTTACTCGAAAATAAGATCCATTTTAAAGCCAGATTGCTTTGCTTGTTCCATGATTGCCATAGGGGATTCATTTTACAAAGGGAATAACTTGAGTAGCCGTGTATTGAATTTGCTAAGATTGAAGGAGCCATGCTGCCGGCTTCTGACGGGGGCAGGAAGGGAACTTTGCTAGGAGGTATGGCAGGTTGTTGTGAAACCCCTGTCTCTGAAGGGTCTGGGAGTTCCTTGAACTCCCTGATTTTGCCTCCATGCCCATCTGTCTTTTTCCTTCCTTTGCCCCCAAAGTCCTTGCAACACTGGGAGGTGAGAAGGGGTTTCAACTAAGACCTAGTGAGGGATAACATGTCCTGCTTTCTTAACATTTCAGGATGGAAAATATTAAGAACTTTTCTGAATCCGCAAGCCATGCCTGCTGTGAAAAAAAAAAAAAATGTCTTCCCTGTACATCTCTCTTTACTTCCTGTACCTTTCCCTCCACTTCCTGCTCCACAGGAAGTGTTGAAACAGGAAGTGATCACCTCCCATCTCTTGGGCATCTTGGCCAAGGTGCTGTAAACATAAACACTGCCCTCAGCAGAGTGCTAGGCAAGGGCCACCCCTCACTGCCTCGCACCCAGCGACCCGGGACCACCTCTGAGCGTCACAGCCCAGTGGATGATCTCAAAGTTTTCACAATTATTACAGGTGTCAACAGGATGGAAATTAAGCCAGAAGCTGGGCTGAGATTCTGCCATCGAAATCCAAAAAGGAGCATTCGGCTTCCCAGCATTTCTTGCCAAAGATGATCTCAGAGTCATCTGTTCCCATTCGCAGTGAGCAAAGGCCTTGATTTTAATAAGGGTGTGGCTCCCCTTCTCCTGCTCCTGAAACAGGGCTGGGTGTGGGGATGTTGATGGTCAGAACCGGGGCGAATCTGGAGAAAAGTGTCCTCGTGTTGGCAGCTGGCGACATCTGCTACCTACAAGGGTTTTGGCATCTCTCCTTGTGTGGCTCTCCTCTCACGCAATCAGATCTCTCCTGAGGGCCCCTGCCTGCTCCCATCTCTACTGACTCATTTACTATTATTTTTTTAAGGTTGAACATTTATTCTGGGAATGCAGAGTTGAATGAGACACAGTCCTGTCTCGCAGAGCTCACAGCTGGAACGCAGGATGGGGGCAAGCGAACAAATAAACAGACAGTTAAACACAGTGGTAGGAAGCGTGACACTGGAGGCAGGGGCACGTAGCAGCCTGAGAAGAGACATTAACACGGCCTGGAGACCTAGGGAAGGTTACGTGCGCAGAGGGGTCCTGCAGAGCATCTCTCTCAGAACTTCCCTGCACCGCTCGAACCTCATCAATTCAGTGTGCCAGCTGTTGCAGGCGTCTTTGGATCTGAGGGGTTGTTCCAGAGATCCACGGCATACGTTACAAGCACTCAAGAGTTCATGCATCAACCCCAACACAGAACAGCCCTCATTCTTGGGAGATGATATGTTAATACCCAAGCTCCCTCACTCCTCCAGTGAGATGATGCTGAAGCTTGTGTTTTATGGTGTTTTCTAAACTTTCTCTGCAGGATCAAGCTCCAGCCACCCTCTGTGATAACTGGCTCTATGATATACCCTTTTGACCTGCCTCAGTTGCTCATTCCCCTATGTGAACACCTTGGGATCCCTTTCCCAAAACACCCCCTGCTGTTGAATCCTCCGTGTTGGCTTCTGGGAAAGCTCAAACTAAGTGTGCGGGGAGGAGAGCGATGTGGTCAGGTCTGGGTTTCTGAGAAGAGTTGCTCTTTTTATGCACATGGCTGGGAGGAGTCTCAGAGTGGACAGGTGAGACAAGACAGCACATTATGATCTGCCTGGACACCAGGGTGCAGCCTGACCTTCCAGACCTGGAAATGCTACGAATGTTCCCGCTCTGTGTCCCGGAGAGCATTCCTTTCCTCCTTAAACCTCACAACCTCCATGATGCAGTTTCTGCTGAGGGAAACCCTGAGGTCTGGGGTTAGGGAGCAGGTGACTGGCTCACGGTGACTCTGCGGTCACTGGGTAGAGACAGGATTGAGGCCAGGAAGACCCAGTATTTGGGCAGCTGGACTGGCATGTTCTGAGACAGGAACTCTGGCCCAGAGGAGGGAGTGATCTACTGCAGGGGATGTCTGGACCCAGGACGACTCTGAGTCTGGTGGGCCCTGAGAACCTGCTCTATCATGCACATGCCAAGGGTGTCAGTGGACATCCCCAGTTGCTATTCTCCGGGGTCCTTCACACGGCCAGGCCCCCAGGGTGATTCATGGTTTAAAAGGGAAATTAACAGTCAAAGTGTGTGTGTGTGTGTGTGTGTTAGTTGCTCAGTCATGTCCAACCCTTTGTGACCCCACGGACTGTAGCCCACCAGGCTCCTCTGTCCATGGGATTCTCCAGGCAAGAATACTGGAGTGGTTGCCATTTCCTTCTCCGAGGGAGCTTCCCGACCCCGGGATCGAACCCAGGTCTTCTGCATTGCAGGCGGATTCATTACCGCCAGAGCCACCAGGGAAATCCACTAACAGTTAATAGAGAGGAAGAAAGAAGGGGAGAGTAGAAAGAGGGGAAGGAAGGGAAGGAAAGAGGGAGGGAAAGAAATCTCAGAAGAGCCAGGGCACCTGGCAAGTGAATTAGAATGTGAATGAGCAGGGTGTTTTTTTTTTTCTTTTTTTTTTTTTTAAGAGAAATAACGTTATTTATTTACTTTTGGCTGGGCCTTAGTTGCTTCACGGACTTTTCCCTAGTTGAGGCGAGCGGGGGCCACTCTCTAGTTGCGGCGTGGGGCTTTCTCAGGCCAATGGCTTCTCTTGTTGCGGGGTATGAGATCTGGGGCACGTGGGATCAGTAGTTGCGGCTCACAGGCTTAGTTACCCCGTGGCATGTGGAACCTTCCCAGACCAGGGATTGAACCCGGGTCCTTTGCCTTGGCAGGTGGACTCTCAACCGCTGGACCACGAGGGATGTCCATGAGCCAGCTTGGACTGGTTCCAAACTCCTGAGAACTTTGCATCTGGTGGCAGGTTCCTCCATGTCTCGGTGTTTAGGATGTCTCATTTGCCCAGTGGGAGCCTGCTTGATTTATTCCTGAACAACAATAGAAGCAGCGTCAGTGACACAATGGCGCTTCTGTAGGGTTTGCTCCATGTCTGGCCCTGTGCTAAGCACTTTGTGATCTTGGTTCACTAGAGGCTCAAGATGACCCTGGGAGAGAAACACTAAGCTAACGCCATGTCACGCTAACCCTAACACTGTCTCCTTTACACACTAGGACACAAGTGTGCTCAAGCCGCTTCTGCAGGGCCACAGGGCTCGGGGCGGCTGCATTGGAAAATGAGCACAGGCAGGGGTTTGTGGCCACCGGGCCACACCATCTGTGCCTGCCCACCAGGCAGCAGGCTGACGGGGCCCCTGGCAGTGAGATGGGAGGACACCTGCAAGAGCCTGGCACAATGCTGAGCACATAGTAGGTGCTCCGGACCCACCCTTTGCCTGGCCCACTTGCTAGTTTCCTAAGAGCTAGCCCTCTGAATAGTGGCTCAGATAGTATGGAGTCCACCTACAATGCAGGAGACAGAGGTTCGATCCCTGGATTGGGAAGATCCCTTGGAGGAGGGCATGGCAACCTACTCCACTGTTCTTGCCTGGAGAATCCTATGGACAGAGGAGCCTGGCAGACTGCAGTCCATGGGGTCACAAAGAGTCGGGCATGGCTAAGCATGCACCCCACTCCCAGGGCGTCTTTTAATTTTTTTCAAGATTTTGTTTTTAATGTGGACCATTAAAAAAAATCTTTATTGAATTTGTTACAATATTGCTTCTGTTTGGCTTTTTGGCCGCGAGGCACATGGCATCTTGGCTGCCCGCCCTGGGATTGATCACATACCCACCCTACACTGGAAGGTGAAAGTCTTAACCACTGGACTTAAACACTTAACCACTGTCCAGGGAAGTCCTGGGCATCTTGTAATTTAACTACAGCCTCGCTCTGTCCCTCTTAGGATGGCCAGTCCCAACAGGACCTCTCGGCTCGCACCCTGGCCAACCAGTGGGGGCCCAGCACCCCATTATCATTCCACTGCCTGCCGATGGAAATTATAAGCACTTTGTGTCAACCCCAGCAGGCGGGCCGGGGGAAAGCGATTGAGGTCAGGGGAGGCAGACAGCCTACCCATCACGGCCGCCACGGCCATTCCTCACGCAGTGACATGCAATCTCCCGCCGAGGGTCACCTCTGGAGAAGCGATTCCTTCAAGCCCAGAACAAGTGCCAAATTGCAGCTTTGCTGAATAATCACGTGGAACACATTGAAAATAGCGGCCTCCGTAATGAATGGTTAACCAAAGCGGCCCCTTCCTCCAGCATAACCAAGAACACGGTCACTGTAAATACATTAACTTATTCATGCTCATGGCCCAGGAGCCGGCCACACAGGCAGCAGAGAGCACACCCCAGCCAGCCTGCGAGGGAGCAGACGGCGAGTGGGAGGACTTTGTCAGCCAGGAAGAGGAAGAGGTAAGCGTGGGCGCCTGGCATGGAAGAACCCATGGCTGGGCCTGAGGCCCATCCCCGGGGAGACCTCACTAGACGGGGACTTGTGATTTTGCATGGCTGTCACTCTGCACCCCATGGAATCTGTGAATTAAGACTAGATCGAGGAAAGAGGCGTCGGTGTGTCTTCCTGCTCACATGGACGTCAGTGGTGTGGCAACTCCGAACTCTGCTGGACAAGAGTTGGGGAGGGGTGTGGGGGAGGGGAGGAGAGAAAGAAAGACAGAGGGATGGAGCGGGAGGAAAGAGTGACGGTGAGAGGCAGGAACGTGAATGAAGAATGGAGAAGTGGTTTGAGGATGGGGAAAAGGATGACCGGAAAAAGTGATACAGAAAGGAAAGATTCTTTGTTATATTCTTTTCCATGATGGTTTATGGAAAAAACCATAAGTTGCTGTTCAGCACAGGGAACTATACTTAATATCACACAGGATGTATAGTTACCCGAGCTGAACAGCAGGGGAGCCTTGTATGTCCATTCTCAATATATTAGCAATAGTTTGCGTCTACCAAGCCCAAACTCCCAGTTCATTCCCCCCACCTTCCCCTTGGCAACCACAAGTGTGTTCTGTACCTCTAGGAGTCTGTCTCTGTTTTGTACATAGGTTCACAGTGATAAACCATATTGGAACAGGGTAGAAAGAATGTCTACACGTGTATGACTGAATCACTTTGCTGTACAGCAGAGATTGGCACAACATTGCAAATCAACTATACTTCATTTAAAAGATCAAAATTTAAAAATAAAGTAAATAAAATGAAAAAATCATGAAAATTGTAAGATTTATATTACATGTGTTTTACTGCAATAAAAAACAGACCTATTAAAGCATTTTATATTCCTTTTATAGAATATTTCTGTCAGCTTTTCCCAATCTCAAAGTACAGGATTTGATGTATTTTTCCCACATTATGGACTGTTTGTCAAAATTATGGTCATGGGTTATCCACATTGTCACCTTAAACTGCGAGTTAACCAGAGAACTGGTTAAATTGTATTATAATGTACCTTGTGATTGTCATTGATAAATATTAGGATTTCTTTATTTTTTCTAAACTTATTTTTAGCTGCAAAAAAAAAAAAAAAAAAAACAGAAGGAAAACACGCTGGAGGAGATGGAAGAAGAGGATGGAGAGACAGAACATGCAGGGAGAGAGAAAGAGAGGTGGAGAGGGCAAAGGTCTGCTCTGCAAGGCGGGGTTTTGTTTCCACCAAGAAGAAACATCATTCTTTGTTATCAAAAGCCTTGAGTGACACCAGCAGGCCCCGGACCCCCTCTCCAACACAGCGGCACCCAGACTAGTGCGAGCATGCACTCACTGACACACACACACACTGACACGAAGCCCATAGCCCATCCCCTGCCCCCCACCCCGCCCCCAGCGCTGAACGCAATTCAGTCCCAGAGCAGAAAGAGCAGTAAGCGGTCCTGACTAAAGGAAACAGGCCAAAACCAGATGGGGGCTGGGTGGAGGGGAGGGGAGGGCGGAGGAGGCAGCCGGGGTCAGCGGCCCAGAGAGGACAGAAATGCACGTGGAAGGAAAGAGAGCCTGGAGCGCCCTGGGGCAGGGCTGAGGCCCCCACCCAGACTTGTCCCCCTTCATCCCAGCATCAGGGTCCAATCTTAACGGGCCATGGCCCCCCAGTCCCTAGAGAGGACTGTAGGACCCCAGCTCAAGAGGCCGGGACACCCCTGCAGAGACTGGGCAGTCTGGGCCGCGGTAGGCTCCCAGAGTCTCCTTCTGAATTAGGTGGGTAGCTTCCGGCCAACCTTTAGCCTTTTAGCCTCACTCCCTCCCACCGCCCCTGACACCTCTCACTAATTTGCCAAAATTAACAGACTTATGGCAGCGTGTTGGTTTGGATGAACTTTTCATATGTACTTTGCGAGAGAAAAACATCTCCCTCTTCCCCGACTTACTGTTTGCCCATTAATACGCTCCACATTCCCTAGTGCTTAATGACTGTTCAAATTTTCTCTCTTCATCGAGAATGCTGTTGTTGTGATTAAGGGTGCCAGGGTTCTCGCAAGTACAAACACACCAAAACCATAAAAAGGGCAATTAATTCTTAAAAAAAAAAAAAAAATTCAAGAGTGTGGGAGACAATGGATGCTCTGTTTACAGAAAAGCAAGAAAGAAAACAGATATTTGTCAGAAGTGTCCTTACAGGGCAGTGATGCCTCCTGTAAACCATTAGAAAGGTATTGTCCAGCAGATACTTGGTCATTGAGAGGCTGTGTGTCAACCACTTGTGATTAAGCCTGATCCTGGGCTGGTCACTGGAGGGAACCACAGAGAATGGGTGGGAGGGGGGATATTCTAGCTAGAATGGAAGTTCCACCTCTAGATAAGGCACCTACTTCCTCTGAACTTCACTTTAGGGGTTACACACTCAGTCATGTCTGACTCTTTGCAACTCCATGGACTGTAGCCAGCCAGGCTCCTCTGCCCATGGGATTTCCCGGGAGTGGGTTGCCATTTCCTTCTCCAGGGGATCTTCCTGACCCAGGGATCAAACTCACACCTCTTGTGTCTCCTGCATTTGCCAGAAGATTCTTTTTACCACTGCGTCACCTGGGGAACCTCAGTTTTCAGTTCAGTTCAGTTCAGTTGCTCAGTCATGTCTGACTCTCTGCAACACCAGGAACCGCAGCACACCAGGCCTCCCTGTCCATCACCAACTCCTGGAGTTTACGCAAACTCATGTCCATTGAGTCGGTGATGCCATCCAACCATCTCATCTTCTGTCATCCCCTTTTCCTCCTGCCTTCAATCTTTCCCAGCATCAGGGTCTTTTCAAATGAGTCAGTTCTTTGCATCAGGTGGCCAAAGTCTCGGAGTCTCAGCTTCAGCGTCAGTCCTTCCAATGAACACTCAGGACTGATCTCCTTTAGGATGGACTGGTTGGATATTCTTGCTGTCCAAGGGACTCTCAAGAGTCTTATCCAACACCACAGTTCAAAAGCATCAATTCTTCAGCACTCAGCTTTCTTTATAGTCCAACTCTCACATCCATACATGACTACTGGACAAACCATAGCCTTGACTAGATGGACCTTTGTTGGCAAAGTAATGTCTCTGCTTTTTAATATGCTGGCTAGGCCTAACCTCAGTTTACTCATCTGCAAAATGGGAAACTGAGCCCCCTCACCTCGCCGCCAGGATGGCTGTGATCATTCAAGAGGAAAATGTCTATCAAGGGCATTGGGTGCCTGGCACATAGGGGTACCAGAAAGAGCTGGTTCCGTGCTCACTCGTGTGTTTATGGACCACTCCTCTGGATCAAGCCCCAGGCTGGATTCTGAGGGTGAGATGCCAAGAAGGATGTACCAGTCCCTGCTTGTGTTGAGCTGATGATCTCTGAATGGGAGTCAGAAACTCTAAGCCTCTAAAACTGTGATGTTTCCTACAGTGACCAATGCTTGCAGAAAACCACAACACAGTAAGCAAATGAAAATGTCCTGGTGGGCTCCGTCAGACCGTGGATGGTGGCGGGATGGAGGTTGGGGTGGGGACAGGCAGGGGACTTGAGCACAGACTGAGCAGGGCAAAGGGTGGATGGGGAATGTTGTTGATATCTTTCTCAGTCGCTTTTATCTTTCCTAAAAATACGCTTAGTAAGTCCTGTAAGAGCAGGGAGAGACAGTTGTGCGTAAGCAACTGAGACATATTTCAGGAGTCAAAAAAAAAAAAAAAAAGAGGTCAGGACACACTCAGTGAATGTTCCATTTCAAAAATGTGTATGTGTATTCTGAGCACCTACTATGTGCCAGGGGCTGTGCTTGGTTGTGGGGCTACAGCCACAAGGAGAGCAGGCGTGGCTTCTGCCTCCTGGCACTTGGAGCTATGCGGGGCCGGGGTTCACACCGTAAACTAGCCCAGACCCTGTGGCCACATCCTCACAAACTCTGGCAGGGGCCTCAGTGAAGAGGCATGAGCTCTGGGACCTGCAACAGGGCCCTGACTGGAAGTGGCAACGGAGGTGAACTTGGAAAGACGAGTAGGAGGTCAGGGATGGCGGGAGGTGAGAGGGAAGGGCATCCTAGAGGGAGGGAACAGCGTGTGCATGGGCCAGGCCAATGGGAACATGAAACCCACAGGCTCTGGTTCAATGCCTGCCCCGCCACCTCCCACCTGTGTGACCTTGGGCAGGTAACTCAGGGTCTCTGAGCCTCACAGTTCTCACCTGTAAAGTGAGGCCTCGCTGAGACTCCACGGGACTGTCCTGAGGACCTGAGGGAGGGAAGTGTTTAGCAGAGTGAAGTCCTAAACCAAGCTGGGCTTCTTGCAGAACGATCGGATCTGGGGGTGGGGTGGGGTCCAGGCTGCGGTCCAAACACCTAGCATCCAGATCCTGTACTGTCCCCTGTCCCATGCTGACATCACCTCCTGTGATGTCCTGCACCATGAATGCGGGGTCCCTGTCACTGTCTCAGGAAAATAACATTCAATCTGCTGAATGGACATTGATCAAGCCCCCCCAGGTGCCCACCAGTGGACTCAGGAGCTACGATGACCTGGTCCCAGTTTTGGTCAAGGTCAGTGTGAGTGACTTATGTCCATCCAGTGACCACAGAAACAAATCCCAGATGGTTCTCCACAAGCCCCTTCACTCAGCTGGTCACTGACTCCCCAGTCCAAGCCTCACCCCGTCCAGTTGGATCGGGGTCAGGTCACTCCCACCTCCTTGGGAGGTGTCCCTGGCAGCTCCGTATTCGCTCTGCCCATGCCCCCTCCATCACCAGCTCTGCCCTGGTGCCATCTGCTCCTGACTCCAGGGTGATCCCGTGGTCCTTGCCTCTCTCGGCCTGGACTCCCTCCTCAACTTCAGCCTCGCTGTCTCAGCTGCCCCCATCTCACCTCCGCTCTGTTGTCTAAATGACACACGCTTAACATGTGTCCTGACCACATCTGACCCGCTCCCACCCTCTTCCACCACACCATGCCCTCCTTTCAGCAAAGGATGGTGCCAACCTTCTTCTGTCCGTGTTTCAAGAAAAACCCTTGGCCTCACCCCAGATGCCTCTCTTTTGCTCACACTCCTCATCGAGCTAGTGCTCTTGGTTCCAACTTCATCATTTGTCTGGAGTCCAGGCACATCTCACTAGCCCCAGAGCTACTACCCAAGCCTGGGACACTGTCACTTCTTGACTGGGTTATTGCGGCAGCCCCCAAACACCTTGCTGCTTTCTGCATTACCGCCTTACCATAGTCTAACTGAAAGCTAAGGCATATATCAGATCATGTTATTCCTCCCCTCCAGGCCCCCTCAATGCATCCTGGCTGCCTCAGAGTAGAAGCCTGCATCCAGTTCCCCCATCACAGATGCCTCACTGGCGTGGTTGGCCCCAGGGCCTTTACACTTGCAGCCTGAAATGCTTCTCCCCAACATGGCCACTCCATCACCCTTTCCAGATCTCTCCGGGCTGTCAGCTCAGACAGGATGACAAAATTAAAACACTCCCTAGACCCAGTTCCCCTACTGTATGGCCTGCAGGGCACTCGGCCCCTTCTGACCTTCAGTATCTGTTCAGTCACTCATGGTCTCCTTCCTTCTCTCCACCGGAAGGCTGGGTTCTTGAGGTTTATTGGTTGTGTGGGGTGCCACTGAGTAGATATTTGTTGAATGGATGATGTCTGTGACTCAATGATTGATTCACTGGCCCTTTGGATCTTAGAAAGATGGCAAGGGGCAGCTTCTAGTGAGACCCAGAGCATCCCGTCTGCCAGGGGTCTGGCTTCCCCCGAGCTTGACTGAAGTGTCTAGGGGCTGAGCAGAGAGGGAAAGAGGTGATGGGGAATCATGCTTCCGGCAGAACCCACGCAGATCCCAGCCTTGGGAGCTCCCTCCAGGCACCTGATACTCCTGTTCTCATCCGTAAAATGGAGCATGCTGGGGACTAAATTGTGTCCCCCGGTAAACATATGCTGCTGCTAGGTCGCTTCAGTCATGTCCGATTCTGTGCGACCCCACAGACGGCAGCCCACTAGGCTCCTGTCTCTGGGATTCTCCAGGCAAGAACACTGGAGTGGGTTGCCATTTCCTTCTCCAATGTATGAAAGTGAAAAGTGAAAGTGAAGTTGCTCAGTCGTGTCTGACTCTTAACGACCCCATGGACTGCAGCCCACCAGGTTCCTCCATCCATGGGATTTTCCAGGCAAGAGTACTGGAGTGGGGTGCCATTGCCTTCTCCAAAAGATATGCTAGCTTCCCCCAGTGACTTAAGTTGTAAAAAAAAAAAAAAAAAAAAAAGCCTGCAATGCAGGAGATGCGGGTTTGATCCTTGGATCAGGGAGATCCCCTAGAGTAGGATAATGGTGACCCACCCCAATATTCTCGCCTGGAAAATCCTGTGGACAGAGGAGCCTGGCAGGTTACCGTCCATGGGGTCATAGGGAACAGAACACGACTGAGCAACTAAGTGCACGCACAAACGTGTGCTAAGTCCTAACCTCTGGGCATGGGATTTTATTTGGAAATAGAGTTTTCTGCAGACATAAGTAGCTAAAAGGTCATATTGGGCTCAAGTGGGCCCTAAATCCACTGGCTGGTAAGTTTATAAAAAAGGGGAAATTTGGAAGCACACGCACGCAGAACACAGCGTGGGAAGAGGGAGACAGAGCTCAGGGGGGTGCTGCCTCAAGCCACGGAACAGCTGAGGCTACCAGAGACTGGAGGAGGCAAGGCACAATCCTCCCCCTGGAGACCGCAGAGCCAACACAGCACTCCGGACGCCTTGGCTTTGTTCTTCTGCCCCGCAGAAGGTGAGACGAGACTCCCGCTGTTTGGAGGCACCCAGTTAGCGGCACTTTGTTGCAACAGACACAGGACAGAAATGCAGAACGACAACCCCCTGTTGCTAAGGTCTGTAGGATGCACCAAGGGCCCCCAAGGGCTCAGGTCACAGCAGCCCCTCCCTGAGTGTCCCTTGGCCCCTCTGACATGCCGGACGCCACTTCTGCCAGCTCTGAGGAAGGGAAGGGGGAGGACAATGAGGAGGATGATGCTTGAGTGACAGGCTGAAGCTGCTGTCTGATCACAGGGTCCCCAAGATCTGGGCACACAGGGGACCCACAGAGTCTGGCAGCCGGCCCCTCTCACCTGCAAAGGGGCCAGATAAGCAACAACCCTTGAGAGCCCTCAAATCTCCACTGAAATCTCTGCTCTGGACCCTCAGAACCATGCCTCCTCCCCAACAGCCCCAACAGAAATACAGCCAGATTCTCCATCGGATTCTGCTAAACAAACCCAGTCTATCCATTCACCACACCCTCCTCCCCGCCGCCCACCACTGCAGCCCACCTCCACTGCCTCCATCCACTGACATTTGGACCCCAAAGCTAATTGCAGCGGCTTCATCTAAAAGGAAACCACAAACACGCTCTCACCCACGTTTTACGACTTTATAACTCACCAAATAAACCTGATTCCTATAACCATAAAACAAAGCAGAAACGAGTTGGACATGTACCAGCCAGGAGAAGGGTGGAGGGGAGGGGGTGGAAATTGCCGGAGGGGCCTCTTAGCTGTGGAGCTGCGGTTCTCTGTGTGGATTTCGGCGCCGCCGCCTCGCAGAAACTTAATATTCCAATCAGCACCCAAGCAAGGCATTAGAAGCCAAGGAGTGCATGAATGCCCCCATAGCTGGGGGAATATTACTCACCAGGTCATGGTCGGCTGCGTAAAATACAACCCTCATATATCATTATAACTGCCAGCCAACGACAGTTATAATTGAGACGGCAATAACTAGGAGAGAGTTCTTTAATTTAACATCCAATTATTACAAGTTATCACTTCTTAATAAATGTAATATAACAGACAATCAATGTTGCATGCGACGGCCCAGACTGCAATGGGATGGGAAATTTATATCCTGGGGAAAAAAATATACTCTGTGTAGTGTGTGTGCGTGTGTGCGTGCGTGCGTATGTGTGTGTGCATGTGTGTGTGTGTGTGCGCGCACGCGTGTGTTTCGGCTTTCTGAAGTCTGCAGCGGCTGTGATAAGTGTTGCAAGACTCCAGCTATAAATAGCCGAGTTTGCCTCAATAGCTGACATCGCCTCATTTGCATATGTACAATAGCTCCAGGCCAAGGCAGAGGAAAGAATAAGAAGAAAGGGGAAAAAAAGACTTTCTTTTCTTCCTGCTACCGGCTCTGAGGGTGGCAAGTGGAAGCAGCTTCTGAGACCCAGAGTGTGCTGGGACCCAGCAGGACAGCTGCCGGAATTGTCCTAAACTTAACAGTCTGTCGGTTCCGACTGTTCGTGACCCAGTGGACTGTAGCCCACCAGACTTCTCTTTCCATGGGATTCTCCAGGCCAGAATACTGGAGTGGGTTGCCATTCCCTTCTTCAAGGGATGTTCCCAACCCAGGGATACAACCCATGTCTCCTGAATTGACAGGCAGGTTCTCTACCACTGAGCCACTAACTTGGCAGGGAATACTTAAAAAAAAAATTTTTTTTTTTTGATGTGTGACAAGTACACGGAAAAGTGAGTTAGTTGTGAGTGAGAGTGCAGCTGGGCGACTTTCTACAAAATGGATGTACCCTAGGATTAGCAGCTGGGTAAACAAGTAGGAAAGACCAGCCTCCTCCCCAGAAATCTCCCTCCAGGCATCACCCTCTCCTGGCACAGCCAAGATAACCTCCCCCGATTTCCTCCTCCACAGATTATGTTTGCTCTTTTTCCAACTTTGCAGAAACAGAATCAGACAGTGCATTCTCCTGTGTCTGGCTTCTTTCGCTCGATTTTATTTTGTGAGTTTCAGCCGTATATTGCATGTGGAAGTGCTTCGTTTCTATCTCTAGATAATACTCAGCCTTGGGAATACACCAGGGTTTATTTATCTGTTCCTTAATTGGACATCTGAGCAGAGTTCTCAGTTTAGGGCTCTTACATGTACAGCCGCTACAGACATTCTTTTGACAAATGTATGTAGCTGGTCCTCTGGGGTGTGGGCCTGGGAGGAGGATATCTGGTCTCCAGGGAAGGAGCAAGTTTACTTTAGCAGATGCGGCCAGATAGCTCTCCAGGGGGGCTGTACCGTTCTGCTTTCCCAGCGGCAGTCTACGAGCATTCTGAGTGCTCTACATCCTCACCAACACTTGACGGGATCCGTCTCGTTGGCTTCCACCATTCAGGTGGGTGTGTAGTAGGATCTGGGTGTGTCTTCATTCTCCTGGTGACTAGGAAGATCGTCACTCTGGGCGGTGACTGCGGTCATGAAATTAAAAGATGCTTGATCCCTGGGAGGAAAGCTATGACCAACCTAGACAGTATTAAAAAGCAGACACATCACTTTGCTAGCAAAGGTCCTTCTGGTCAAAGCTATGGTTTTTCCAGTAGTCATGTACAGATGTGACAGTTGGACCATTAGGAAGGCTGAGCACCTAAGAACTGATGCTTTCAAATTGTAGTTGTGAAGAAGATTCTTGAGAGTCCCTTGGACTGCAAGAAGAAATCAAACCAGTCAATCCTAAAGGAAATCAACCCTGAATATTCATTGGAAGGACTGATACTGAAGCTGAAGCTCCAATATTTTGGCTACCTGATGCGAAGAGCTAACTCATTGGAAAAGAGCCTGATACTGGGAAATATTGAGGGCAGGAGGAGAAGGGGAGGACAGAGGATGAGATGGTTGGATGGTATCACTGACACAATGGACATGAGTTTGATCGAACTCAGGGACATCGTGAATGACAGGGAAGCCTGGCATGCTGCAGAACACGACTTGGCGACCGAACAACGACAACCAAGTGGCTAGTGAGGTCGCCCACCTTTATGTACGTTCACTGGCCATTTGTCTGTCCTCAGCGGTGAAGGGCTTGTTCTAGTGTTTTGTCCATTCTATTGGGTTGTTTGTCCTTGTCTTTCTCTGGATACAAATCCTTGTTGGTTGGAAGGATTGCAAATGTCTTCTCCCCCTCTGCTGTGCAACTTGCCTTTTCATTCTGTTATGGTCTTTTGGTGAAGAGAGATTTTCAAATTTCAATCCGGTCCAATTTGCAAAGATTGGCTTTTACAGCAGTGCTTTTTCTGTGCAGTACAGAATTTTGATCCTCTTTAAAAAAGAGGAATCTGCTCGAAATAAATTTTAGTTAAGCTTCTAAGAGAACAAATCCGTTGGGCATTTTGTGGGGTTGTTTTTTTTTTTTGCCCCGCCTATTAATCCACGCGCCTCAACTTGGTGTACATGGATCCAGTGAGTAAAGATTATGGTAAATTATTCATTCACTGTGCATCCGTCTATCCATCCATTTACTTAATTATGGAGATTTGAGTGCCAGGCACTGTGCTTCTAAGAACTTGAGTCACACAGATGAATACAACAAACAGACATAGTTCATGACCTCAAGAAATATGAAATTCCCAGAAAGAAACATAGGGTAAAATTCACAGTGACCTTGACTCTGGGAAAGACTTTTTTTTTTTTTGGCTGTATTGGGTCTTTGTTGCAGCGCATGGGCTTCTCATTGTGACGGCTTTTCTTGTCGCCGAGCACAGGCTCAGATGCCCTATGGCATGTGAGATCCTCCCGGACCAGGGGTTGAACCTGTGTTCCCTGCACTGGCAGGGATTCTTAACCACTGGACCACCAGGAAAGTCCCTTCTTAAATAAGACATGAAAAGAATGAAAACACATGAACTATAAAAGCAAAAATAAATCCATATATTGGACCTCATCAAGATGAAAGAATTTTGCTTTACTAAAGACACTTTAAGAAAGGCTGAAAACAAGTTTTCCAGTAATCTCTTTCCTTATTCATCCATTCAGCGTTTAATGAGCACACATTATGTGCCAGGGAGCATGGTGGGCCCTGTGTAATCACACCCGGAAGAGAATGGTCAAGGAAGCATATTATGGGACCCTATGCGATGGGGGCTGTGGTCGAAATCAGGGCCAAGGTTGTGGGGATGGTGAGGAGGACACCTGGAAGGCTTCCTTGAGGAGGCGATCTTTAAACTCGGCTCTGAAGGCTGAATACCAGAAAACAGTCACAGGCTAGGAGTTAGGAAAGAGGAGGCAGGTTCCAGAATGGAAAGTCGCTTTAAGACCTGGAAGGAAGGAAGGAAGGAAGGAAGGAAAGTCGCTCAGTCATGTCTGACTCTTTGCGACCCCATGGACTGTAGCCTATCCTCTGTCCATGAGATTTTCCAGGCAATAGTACTGGAGTGGATTGCCATTTCCTTCTCCAGGGGATCTTCCTGACCCAGGGATCGAATCCAGGTCTCCCGCATTGTAGACAGACGCTTTACCGTCTGAGCCACCAGGGAAGTCTAAGCTAAGACCTGGAGGGGCTGCCAAAGGAAGGACAAGAGGTGAGCCTGGAGAGGAGGCGGCTCGGCCACGTCTCAGAGGGGTCCACGTGCCGTGAGAAGGGCTGGGATTGCATTGCGAGGGCAACAGGAATGTCGGGAAGATGGGAACATCTTAGAAATAAGAGCAAGTAGAATTTCAGGGCCGGGCACTTGGCATTCAGAGCCCTGTTCATCCTCCCCTCCTCCAGGCATCCCCTGGGCGGGGGAGGGGGGCAGCCCTCAGGGGGCGGGAGTGACGCCCACGAGCCCCAGACAGAAGGTCCCCACGTGGGGTGTCGGCTCTGCAGCTGAGCCTCCGCAGCCACACCCGCCCTCCTTCTGGGGGAGCCGGGAGGTGGTGGGGCTGGTGGCCGCGGGGGAGGGTCGCGCCGCACTTGCGCTCCGCTAGGCAGCCTGCCGGGCAGACTAAGGGGCTCCCCGCCAAGGGAGGTGTGATCTCCCCCCACAGCTCGGCGTCCTGGAGTGCGAACTTCAAACGCCCGATTCCCAACATTTGGCCGATTTTTTTTTCCCCTTACCCCAAAGCAAATGCGGCTCCAACGTGGGCTTCTGGCGCCCGACCCTGGAGCAGTTGGCTGTTTTGCCGGGATGAGAGGGGCTCACTCAGGGGGACCAGGGAGGGGCAATCTAGTTGGGGAAGAGGGAGGCGAGACCTCGGGCAGGGTCATCGCGGGTGGGGATGTGGCTGCGGATGGATGGAAATGCTAACAGAGGCACAGAGCAGGCAGTGTGGTCAGAATGAGACCAGGACCTGCCATCCCCTCTGTGCCCTTGTCAGCACACTCACCTCCCCGAACGAGGAAGATCCCCTTTCCCGTCTTCTAAGGGGGTGAGCCTCCCCACACTCCCTGCGGCTGGGGCTGAGCATGGGGCCTGACTTGGACCCACATCCGAGTGGAGAGCAGAAGCAGGGAGAGAGAAGGGAGAGAAAGAAGGAAGGAAGAGGAGGTGAAGGGAGAGAATTCGGTCTTGACAGAAGCAGCACAGCCTCTCACACAGCAGAGAACCATATCTTGCTGCCCCCGGGCCCGGATCTCACAGAGGACACAGCTGCAAAAAGGGCCAGACACAAAAGGGAGAGACTGTACAACCCCAGCTGCGTGGGTGTCAAACCAGGCCGCAGTGGGCTCTGCAGGAGCCGTTGGAAGAACGGTCACCCCTGGGGCCAGGCCGCAACTGGGGATGCGGGTGGGTGTCGGGGATATGCTGCGATCTTGATCTCGCTGACGGTTCGGGGCAGCCACGTATGAGAGAGTCTATCGAGTTGTAACAGAAAGATGGGTGGGCTTCAGCATACACGTTCCGACGGGTGCATCTTAGAGCTCCATCCCTCTTTAAAAGTGGATAACAAGACAGAAAATGGATGTATGGATGGACAAAGGACAGATACTCATTTAGTGGATATGTATGGACTCTTCATGCGAGCAGGACTCTGTGGGGTTTTGGGGGTGCCCAGAGACAAACCAGTCTCAGCCTTTTCTTCCAAAGAATTCACAGTCAGACCGACCGGGAGACAGGTGCGCGCAGGCAGGCGACGCAACAAAACAACAGGAGGGCCGCGGTTGGAAAGAAGGGAGGGGCTGGACCAGAGGAGAGGGGAGATATTTGCCAAGAGCATCAGATGGGCAGAATGGGATGAAAACACAGAACCAGACTGAAAGCAGAAGCCTGAGCAGAAAGAAATGTGAAAAATAGAAATGGATGGGTGGGTGGATAGAGGAATGGATGGCTGGGTGGACAGAGGAATGGATGGTTGGGTGGATAGAGGAATGGATGGGTGGGTGCATAGAGGAATAGATGGGTGGGTGCACAGAGGAATGGGTGGGTGGGTGGATAGAGGAATGGATGGGTGGGTGGATAGAGGAATGGATGGGTGGGTGGATAGAGGAATGGATGGGTGCATAGAGGAATGGATGAATGGATAGAGGAATAATGGATGGATAGATAGAGGAATGGCTGGTTGGCTGTCTGGATGGATGGATAGAGGGATGGATGGATGAATAGATAGAGGGATGGATGGGTGGATAGAGAAATGGATGGATGGATAGAGGGGTGGATGGATGGATGGAGGGAAGGAAGGAAGCAGGGATGGATGGGGATTTTATTTTACTCCTTGAAAGTTGAAATTGCCTTACACATAGTACATGTTTAATTAGATGTTGAATGAGCAAGTAAATGAATCTGATATGTTCCAGTTTTTCTAGCAAGGCTTATAGCAAGGTAACTAGGCAAGGATCTTAAACATTTTGAGCTTCTTTTGGATCTGAACATCTACTTGCTCAGATCCAGCCTACAGAATAGTCAGGGATCCAAGAAAGACCGTGGAACAAGGGGTTTGTTGTGGCTTTATTTATAATGGCACAGGTTAGGTGGCAACAACCCCTGAAAGGTAACAACAAGGGCCTTGATGCAGCCACACAGGAATATGTAGCTCAACAGAGAGCTTCCCTGGTGCCTCAGACAGTAAAGAATCTGCCTGCAATGCAGGAGACCCAGGTTCTATCCCTGGGTGGGGAATATCCACTGGAGAAAGAAATAGTTACCTGCTCCAGTATTCTTGCCTGGAGAATCCCATGGACAGGGGAGCCTGGTAGGCTACAGTCCATGGGGTCATAAAGAGTCAGACATGACTGAGCGACCCACTTTCACTTTTTTTCACGTAGGGCAAGGCAAAAAATGTCATCAATGACTTGAGAAGATGTTTAGGGTGGGAGAAAAGGGCAAAATAAAATTATAAGGATATAAAAGTAGTTATACCATATGAAAGCACTAACGTTTGTGTTGTTTTTTTTTTAAAGAAAGGACTTAGAAAAACATCATGTGGAGGCTTTTCTTGCGGCTTTCCCTAAGAGGCAGGATAATTTTGTTTTCTGCTTTGTTACAGATTCTGCACTAACCACCGTGCAATGACAACAGAGAGCTTTAGTTATCGGACAAAGAAAGGCCCTTCCTGTTTTGCCAACTTCAAGGAAAAAGAAAAAGGGAATTTGCTCTAAAAAATGATGACGGTGTCAGTGATGTAATAATGACAATCAAGTCAAAAATATTCTCACCCTGAAGTTGCTCCTTTTTCAGTTCTCATGAACACTTGTGTCCCTCCCAGCATCAGTATTAAAAGGCTCAAGAAACAGATCTGTTTGTCCCTGGAAACAGAGCTTTCATTCATAACTACACGTCTGCTGAGCACCTACTATGAGAGTAAGCCTATGGGCTGCAAACGATTCTCTTTGCTGGGAGTGTGCATTTTGTTAGGTGTCAAGCCTGAGTAGCTGGACTGTCACCCCTGTTTGCCCAAGCAGGGGGTAAGAAGACTGCCTAGCATCTATGGAGTCCTGATTCCGTGCCAGGGCCCCGACATTCATCACAGAGACTGACCGCAAGCCAGTCCACGAGACCAGCTCTGTGTGCATTTCACCAGCCAGGAGACTGAGGCTCAGAGAGGCCAGGGAGCTTGCCCCAGGACACATGGAAAAGAGCCTGTGGTCACACCTTCAAGGCCGCCCTCTTCACGCCCCCTCTCTAAGACCTGCTTTCTCGTTGCAATTACATTCATTCAGAAAAGGCAAAGAGACGATGAAAAGATAACATAACGTCATGCTGTGGAAAGTTTTGTGGAAGAAACCCAGTGGGATGAAAGGCAAAGGGTGACCGATGTGCATGGGGGCCAGATTAGACAGAAGGGGCTCCATGAAGTGTGAGACATGAGTGAAGGAGAACACCATGGGGAGAAATACAGGGAGTATTCCAGGCAGCAGGTATGCCAAGTGCAAAGGCCCCGTGGCAGGACAGAGCTCAGCACAGACAAGGAACAGGGGAGCTATCACAGCTGGAGTGAGGTGGGCAAGAGAAAAGGGATGTAATTAGTGGTGAATGTGTGGTAGTGAGTTCCCCATCCCTGGATGCAAACAAGAAAAAGTAACTCAATCACTGCACACATATAGGCTTCAAGTAGGGAGTATGCTAGATTATCTGTATTATAGTAATAGCCGGAGCAAAGGTCATTCACTCATCCATACATATGCTTATTCAATCAATCATCGAGCATCTACTATGCACCAGACACTGGGCTTTTAGCAAAGACACAGGAAAAGTATAATCAGCATGGCCTGTGTCCTCACAAGGCTTATCGTGAAAATTATAGCATGACCATTTTGGAAACATTCACTCCGGTAAGGACATCGTGGCTGGCGACTCTGAGATGTTCATATCTTTTAACTTCATTAAATTTTCTTCAAGAAAAAAACTGGCATGCTCCCTTCATAGAGGAGGAGACTGAGGCGGGGAAAGTTGCAGAGACCTGCCTAAACGGTGTGTTAATGACAGAGCCGGGACAAAAGTCTGGATTTGCTAAAACCTGCATGGCAGCTTCCTTCCCAGTGAAGGAATGCACTAAGACCCTTACAGGAAACACTGGGTTCCTTGGAAACACCTCCCACTCCTGTCCCCCACCACCAAAAAAAACCCTCATGCCAATTTGCCAGGTCAGAGGATGCGCTGGGAATTCCCAATCTTCCTCTCACTCGCCAGGAGGAGACCCAGAGCCTCGAGCCAGGCCACTTCCCTCCCAGCTCCCAGCTTAATGAATTCTCTGCTAAATTAAAGTCGTACTTCATTTTAAATTAAAGGGATTTTTAAAAAATAAAATATCTACAACATTTAAATATCATTAGTAATTACATTTTATTTTATTTTGAGCTGGTTGGAAACATTTTATTTCTAATTAGGTACATTTGTTTTTAATATCCAGTTTACTAAACAGAAAGACCTCTCTAGTAATGATTGGAGAAGGGGTGGGGGGCTTTGCTGGGTCCATCGGGTGATCCAGGGCAGGGGTCTGGGCTCTGTGGAGATCAGAAACCATCCCCCACTCCAGACCCAAACTCACAACTCTGGAGCCAGTCTTCCCTCTGGTCATCAGAGAAGCCATGGAGAAAATGCAGAAGTGAATGCTAGTTAAAACTTATAATAATAATCACAGCGAACTAAAAAAAAATTTTAGCGTTTACTATTTCTAAGGCACTTATGCTAAGCACTTCACTACTGCAAACGCCACTGCTAAAGATTATAATCAGCTAACGCTTACTGAGCAGTTGCCATATGCCAGGCGCTTTGCGTGTAGGATTTCTTTTAATCCTCGCAAGAAACTTTTTAAGGTAGATTTCAATGCCTCAGTCTCAATTCTATAATCCAAAAAGCTCTGGAAACTTCAAGTCTTTTCAGTAACGCACCTGGCAGCCGTCCCGACCTCAGGATTGCGCCTACGGGGAGCCCACAAGCTCTGCAGCCCCAACGCCCCTGGGATGGTCCTGGACACTGGCCCAGCCCGCAGGTGAAATCTCTGAAATCTGAACAGGCTCTGGTCCCCTCAAGAGACTTGGACGAGGGATTGTGCACCTGCATTTCTTTTCTTCCTATTTCACAGGTGAGGATACAGGTCGGGTGGTGAAATAACGCACCCCAGAGTCATACAGCTCAGAAGTGTGGATTCAAACCCACATCTGGCTTCCCACGGGCTTCCCAGGTGGCTCAGTAGTAAAGCATCTGCCTGCCGATGCAGGAGACCCGGATTTGATCCCTGAGTCAGAAAGATCCCCTGGAGAAGGAAATGGCAACCCACTCCAGGATTCTTGCCTGGAGAATCCCATGGACAGAGGAGCCTGGTGGGCTACAGTCCATGGGGTCGCAAAGAGTCGGCAGGACTGAGTGACTAAACCACCGATACCACTTCCTGTTACATTGTAAGCAGCAGCTGTGATGGTCCTTCACAAACATATTTCTCCTTCCTCTGTCCTGGTCCCAAGTAGGACCAGGACCCAGGACTCAGGCTTATTGCCCCTTCCCTTGTTCAGCTCGCTGGCCAGAGTGTTTGTTGACTGGCTAAGGAACCTCACAACTTGCACCCTGAAAGGATGACCTTGAAGTTATCTAATTACTGAGCTGGAGGGGGACCTCAGATGTTATGGGATCTACAGTTCAAACCTTGGAGAGGTTTTCATACAAAATGCTGCTCTCTGAGCCCCACTCAGACTGGTGGAATTAGCGTCTCCCAGACACCTCCTTCATGATCTGATGGTGAGCACCTCAGCTCCTGGGCTGGCATTCTGCAGCTTAATCACCTCAAATCCCCACCTCTGTCTCCATCACTTGTATTAATCCTCTGTTCAGCCTCCCTGACAAAGATTCTTGGCCTGTTTTATTTGCATACCTCCAATAACAAGAAGCTCACTCACTCTCATAGCTTTTAAGCCCGTGCTCGAGCCTGATGAAGCACCCCAGTGCTGATCTCTAGCATACGTACTTGCTCAATGGCTCAGTTGTGTCCAACTCTTTGTGACCCCATGGATTACAGACCACCCACCAGGCTTCTCTGTCCATGGAGTTTTCCAAGCAAGACTCCTGGAGGGGGTTGCCAGTACCTTCTCCACTGGTCTCCGGAGCCTTGCAAAAGGAGCGACTGTTCCTTCACAGGTTAACTTGATGGAGGGCAGATCAGACAAGTATGTGCGTGCGTGTCAGAGGCTGGAGCCATACTCTAATTCATTTGGGAATTATCACAAAGGTAAAGGGATGGGGATGGGGCTTCAGATGTAGCACCACTGCACATGTGCGCGTGTGACCAGTGGGTTAGACGGCATCAGGGATAGTCCTCCAGATGGGCGGTCAGGAGGTTCCGGCGCTGCCCATCATTTCCTGTAACCTCAGGCGATTTGCTCACCCTCTCTGAGCCTCCCTTCCCTCTTCCCTGCAAGGTAACAAATAATGAATGCGTCTCAGGGGTGTATAGGCTGAGTCCCTGCAGGAGAAGGATGCCATGTGGCAGACAGGAGCCACTGAATAAGGGGACGTATTTACCACGTTGGGGACAGAGTATCGGAGAAGGCAATGGCACCCCACTCCAGTACTCTTGCCTGGAAAATCCCATGGACGGAGGAGCCTGGTGGGCTGCAGTCCATGGGGTCGCTAAGAGTCGGACACGACTGGCGACTTCACTTTCACTTTTCACTTTCATGCATTGGAGAAGGAAATGGCAACCCACTCCAGTGTTCTTGCCTGGAGAATCCCAGGGACAGGGGAGCCTGGTGGGCTGCTGTATCTGGGGTCGCACAGAGTCGGACACGACTGAAGTGACTTAGCAGCAGCAGTTAGCAGGGCAGAGTATAGGAAACCACCAGAAGTGGGGTGGCACCCGGGGTTACTAATAGCAGGAAGCTATTCCCACCCCAGACATGAAAGGGTGAACTAAGGAGGGATTCCAGGCATCTGGAGAGAGAGAGAGAGAGAGATAAGTGGGAAGGGCTGTGCTGCAAGAGTGGCCAAAGTCTTCGGACAAGTGAAGATGCCTGTAACCAACTCTGCCGGGAGGAAGGACCCCGGCCGGGAGGAAATACCTACGCCTCTCCCTAGTCCCGCCCTCGGATCTCCCACCGGGACTCCCTATTGGCTGACGCCACGGGCGGCTAAGGGAGGGAGACTCCTTGCAGCCCAGGGAAGACAGCTTCCTGGGGTCTGTAGCAGGAGGGAGAGGGTGCAGAGAGGACCCAAAGGGGCAAATGAACAATGTTTGAGCGCATCTGTGCAGCAGACTTAACGAGAGCGTGGACTGCAGAAGCTGGCGTGGTCCCCGGGGCGTACTCAGCCACGGGAGCTTGAGTCCCCCGCCGCTTTCCACCTCTGCGGCTCTTTGTGGTTGTCTAGTCGCTCAGTCCTGCCCCACTCTTTGCCACCCCATGGACCGTAGCCCCCAGGCTCCTCTGTCTGTGGGATTTCGCAGGCAAGAACACTGGAGTGGCTTGCCACTCCCTTCTTCAGGAGATCTTCCCGACCCAGGGATCGAACCCTTAACTCCCACTTGGCAGGCAGATTCTTTACTGCTGGGCCAACTGGAAAGTTCCTGCTGCTCTTGGTATTGACCAAAAACCCCAAGTAGAATACCTGGCTGGAGGCACCTTAGGTCCTCCCCTTCGGAGCTGGTCGGGGGGCAGGGGGACCCACCAAGTGGCCAGTTCTGGGCTCTGTGCAGACACAGGGCACACAGCTGCTCCAGGAAACCGGCAGGCTTGAGGCCAGGGGCCTCCGGGGCTGTTTGTGAAATTCCGGCTGCGCGGAGCTGCGAGCTGTTGAAATCAAGAGGCTGACATTTAACATGCAGCAGCTTCCTGTGATGGATAAATATTAAACACAGCACGACCGACAAGACTAAGTAAATACCTATTAGTCTCGGCGATGGAGTCTGCAGACACAAGGAGAGGATGTCCTAATTGTTCACCCTTCTTGTAATATTAAATAAGCACCCCGCCAGACTTCAGCCAGGATGGGCTGTCTGACTTGGCTCCTCTCTCTTTCTCTCTTTATTTTAATTATATTAAGTTGAAAAATCTTCCTTGTTTTGAGGCCAGCCCCCAAAATGGATCTCGCAGGTGGAAAACTAACTATTTCCATGACCCTCCTTCAAAGACTAGAATAGAAGGGGAAACAGAGATGGCCTAATTCAAGCCATCACTTGACGGGCGCTAAACAAATAAATAAAAGATGAAGGCCAAGGAGGTATGGAGGAACATCATCCTAGAAGCGAGCTCTGACTTCTTTCATGTATATTGTAAAGTCTAATTCATATGTGTATATAAATATATGTATAATTGTTATTATATGCATTGTAATTATTCCTAACATATATATTTATACATCCACACACATCTTGGCAAGGAGTTACCGGTCCAGGGATGAGCACCACGCATTTGATCAAACAGCAGGTGTTCACTAAGCACCTACTCCAAGAGAGGCACTGTGCGAGGCCCTGAGATAGAAAAGCAAATAAGACAGAATGGGTTATTTTGTTACTACACTGTCAGCCTATCACAGCTGCTCCCGGAGGCAACCTCAGGGCCCAGGGCTTCTGGAGAGAAGAGGAAGGAACATGGAGAGGAGAGAACTAAGCCATGCGTGAGCGTGCCCTACTCTGCCTGAGCTCCGAGCTCTAGGCGAGATTTGTTTGGGGTGGCTTTTGTTCTCACCCCAAGAGCAGCCGCACTCCTTAGTCTATGCTATGTTGGTGTACGCACTGGTTAAAAGCTCTCAGACTTAGGTTAGACAGACGAGTCCCATTACTGACTCTGTGACCTTGGTCAGGTGACGCAATCTTTCCAAGACTCAAATGCCTCACCTGTAGAACCCAGGAAAAGGCGGCACTTTCTCTAGCAGCCACTGTAACAATCCAAGTGCTCAGATAATGGTGTGCGCGTGTGCTCAGCTGTTTAGTCGAGTCCGACTCTTTGTGACCCTAGGGACTGTAGCCCGCCAGGCTCCTCTGTCCATGGGATTTTCCCAGGCAAGAATACTGGAGTGGGCTGCAATGCCCTCCTCCAGGGGATCTTCCTGAGCCAGGGATCGAACCCACGTCCTCTGCGTCTCCTAAGTTGGCAGGTAGATTCTTTACCACTATCACCACCTCGGTAAGCCCCTCCCCAGGTAATGATGCATGCTAAGTTGCTTCAGTCATGATCAACTCTGAGACCCTACAGACTGTAGCCCGCCAGGCCCCTTTGTCCATGGGGATTTTCCAGGCAAGAATAATTGAGTGGGTAGCCATGCCCTTCTCCAGGAGATCTTCCTGACCCAGGGATTGAACCCAGTCTCCCGCGCTGCAGGCAGATTTTTTACTGACTGAGCCACCAGTGAAAGTGAAAGTGAAGTCACTCAGTCGTGTCCAACTCTTTGTGACCCCATGGACTGTAGCCTATCAGGCTCCTCCGTCCATGGGATTTTACAGGTAAGACTGCTAGAGTGGATTGCCAGGGGATCTTCCCAACCCAGGAATCGAACCCAAGTCTCCCACATTGCAGGCAGACACTTCACCATCTGAGCCACCAGTAGCTATTATTATTAAGGTTTGTGCTTGACTAATAGCGTTCAGCTTCCTCCAAACCTGACTTCTCTGTCTGATCCCTCTGAGTGTCATCCAAGAGGTCAGGGCGAACCCATCTGAGGACTTGCTCCAAAGGAACATTTAGAAAAGGGAGCACCCAGCAGGGAAGAGGTTTGCCAGGAATCCCAGCAAGCAGGGAGGTGCAGAGTCAAGAACCCCAGGCTAAGGCTGAGAGCTGAAAGCACCACTGAGCAGAAAGGAAAGGAAGTCCATCTCTGAGCCCTGCTGGAAACTGATAGTAGACCTGGAATTCACACTGAGACTGCTTCACCTCACAACATGGGTGCTTTACCACATCACTGCAGGCTCTTTGCAAAGCTGAGGTCCATGAATCCACCCGCTCTGTTGTGCCGTGTCCTTCATGCCGATAACTAACCTGCTCCATTCCCACGCAAGTTTATTTCAAGGTTAACACTTGCTTTTCATGGGTGACTTTCTGCGCTCTCTCTCATCAGAAATCCCTGCCTGTGCAAGGTAAGTCTGGATGGCGGGGAGTTTTGGAACACAATTCAGTGCTTATGGGTTTGAAGCTGTTTGTCACTTTGTGTCCCTTCCAGGGTCTCTGATCTCTTCTCTCCTTTAAAATCTTGCCTCTGACTCATGTTAGAAGCAGGGGCAAGCTCCCCAGTTGATGAGCAGATCCAAAACTTTTGCAAATGTCCGTACCCATTGAGTTATCTTAGAATATATCCAGGCCTGTATAGGGTCACCGCCAAAGCCCCTCAGTGGGTGGAACCGTGGGATTCTAGACCAAGTGGTTCATTATCGTGCCTGATATATCAGTTATCTATTGACGTCATGATGCTGTGTAACAAATAGCTGCGAAATCTCAGGCAGGCACAGCAATGAACTTGTGTGTGATCCCCATCGCCTCGTCCCAGTGGTGGCAATTTGGTTCCATAAAAGCTTCCTATTTTCCGGGAGCTGTTACTGGGAGGTCAGGGGTCTCCACAGGGGTCTGCTAGGACTTACGACATTTTCCAGAGACACGCCAGCCAGGTATAAAGGCAAAGACGCTGCAGCCACACAGACCAGCTCTTGTAAAGGCGCTAGTCAGGGTTTCTAACAGGTTAGTGACAGGGGCCCCCCAGTGCGATTCGGGGGCAGCCTGGGACAGAAGAGAAGTGGTGGGCTTAGAGGTGGCTTCCCCTGGACCCTCCACTTACTTGCTTCATGACTGTCTGCATGCCACTTCATCTCCCTGAGCCTCGGCATCCCCCGGAAGTGAGAATGACACCCGGCGGGCACGGTACAAGGCACACTGGATACATGGAGCCAGAGGGCGGCCAGGTACCATTTTTGTTTTTGTTTTATCCTTCACTCCCATCCCCTCTTCCTGACTCTTCACAGAAGAAAAAGCGCCTGTGCA
The DNA here is from genome assembly GCF_023091745.1 of Budorcas taxicolor. Lineage (NCBI taxonomy): Eukaryota > Metazoa > Chordata > Mammalia > Artiodactyla > Bovidae > Budorcas > Budorcas taxicolor. The sequence goes on from NC_068926.1 coordinate 67,072,685, forward strand.
TTTCGGCCGGGGCCCAAGCTTCTGTTTAGTATGCAGCTGACTGTGTTTTCCCCAAACTCTCTTTTGAATTTTAGATTATAGGTTTGATTAAGGATTCAAGATATTAGAATATGAGAGTGCAAGTAACGTCCTATTTCCTGCTGTGGTCTCAGGATTTCTCCTCCCCCGCCCCCGTCCTTCCACCCCGCGGACTTTGCTGTGTGGTACCCGGGACACAGCAAGCTTGCACAAGCTGCCCTCACCCAAGCCCCTTCTTACAGGTCCAGGTGAGCGTGGCCAGTTTGTCAGAACCTTTGTAAAATCAGGCCTGCTGTCATTCATTCATTCAATTTGCTAAGTAGGAACGAGGCACGTGCCATGTGCAGGCAGTGTGCTGGGAGCAGGGAAGCAGGGGATGACAGCCAACCCCAGCCTGCCCTCCAGAACTCAGCACCCTAAATGCCATGGTGATAAAAATGAAAGACCTTTACTGAACGCTTGCTACAAGCACTGCCCTGTACTTTCTGATCTCTGTCTCGTAACAGCCAAGCCCCGGCCACCTGCCCACACATCCCCAGGTCCCTGACTCAGGCAGGACAGGTTGGGGTACCCAGGAGAGAAGGGATCACTGCCCAGGGGGCAGAGGTGGCCACTTCCCTGTGCCAGGCCACGTGCTCAGGGAGGCCCGAGTAGGAGGGAGGATCCTTTAATGACTGCTCACCATAGAGGGAGCGCTTCCCAGCCCTACACCCCCACCATGGACCAGAGCAGATTGGGACAGTCTCTGGGGTTTGGGAAGTAGCCTCTGGTCATCCATGAATGGCTCTGTGCCTGATGACACATGATATCACTTTCCGCTTGGGAGGATGAATGGACATGGAAAGCTTCCCTCACCATCTGCTGGACCTAGTGCCAGCTTAGGGGGAGGCTCAATGGGTAGACTGATCATCATGTATGTGGTAATAAACATCCGGGTGTCTGCTCATGTGCCCACTTTACAGAAAGGCAAACTGAGACTCCAAGAGTTTAGCAACTCGTTATCATTCTCATAGCAAGCAAGCCAGCAAGAGGTTGGGTGGGGACTTGAACTGATTGACGTGAATGGTCCAGGCCTTCGCCTCCCCCTCCCGTGTGCCCAGCAGTTGGGCCTTGGGTAGGGGGAGGAGAGGGGACTGGTGTCGTCTTGATGCTCAAAGGCTAACAGTGGAATCAAATTGCCAGGAGTAGGAGTCTGTGATTATGTTTACTTTTAAAATTCTTTCTTATTTCATGGGTTTTGACACATGTACACACCATAAAACCATCACCACCTTCAACATCATGAGCGTATCAGTTACCCCCAGAAGCCTCCTCCAGCCCCTCTGTAATCACACCCTCCCTCCAGACTCCCACCCAGGCAACCACTCATCTGCTTTCTGTCACCGCAGATGACTTCGCCTCTTCTAGAATTCTGTGTGAATGGAGTCTTACAACATGTAATCTTTGGTGTCTGGCTTCTTTCATTGGGAACAATACCCTTGAAGTTCATCCAAGTTTTTGGAAATGTCAATAGCTCATTCCTTTTTATTGCCAAGTAGTATTCCGTTGCGTGACTGTGCTAGTCTGTTGATCCATTCACCTGCTGATGGGAATAGTTTAGATTGCTTCTAGTTTTTGAGCTATTTCAGAGAAAGCTGCCATGAAGGTTGGTGTTGTCTTTTTATGAGCACACGTTTTCAGTTATCTTGGGTGAGTACTCAGGAGAGCAAAGCCTGGACTATCTGGTAGTGGGATGTTTAAGGATTTTTAAAACTGCAAACCATTTTCCAAGGAGGCTGTGCCCTTTACATTCCCAACAGCAGTGAATGAATGTTTCCGTTTCTCTATATCACCAGTATCTGCTGTGAACAGTTTTTTAAGTGTTCAGCTTTCAAAGAAGTATGCAGTGGTATCTCATTGGGATTTGAGCTTGCATTTTCTTTCTTCTTTAAATGAACACCCCACCCATTAGTGATTTTTTCTAATTCAATCAGTGAGGGGAATAGGTAGATGTTACAAGTGGTTCAAAAGAGAATCGGAAAAAGAGCAAACCTGTTTACAGATCAGGAATATTGACACGAATGTGCAAAGAGAGGCAAAATCTGCTTCCTCAAGGGGCTTGGGAGTCAACGGAGCCTCTACCATAACGGATGGAAAATTTACATTTTCTTAATGATGATTGTTGAGCATCTTTCCACCGGCTGCTTTGCCACCTGTATGTCTTCTTTCCTCACCTGCCCATTCAAACTCTGACACTCAGAGAGCAGGTAACCTAGATCCCAGGGGCTTCCCAGGTGGCTCAGCAGTAAAGAATCTGCCTGCCAAGCAGGAGACATGGGTTCTATCCCTGAGTTGAGAAGATCCCCTGGAGAAGAAAAAAGCAACCCACTCCAGTATTTTGTCCAACCCATGGATAGAGGTGCCTGGCAACCTACAGTCCCAGGGTTCACAAAGAGTTGGACACAACTTAGCAACTAAAAAACAACAACAAACCTAGATTCCAGGACTTGGGAAGAGCTGTCCAAGGTCCCAGAACAGGGGCTTGAATGCAAGTCTGCTTAGGCTTCCCGTCTTAGCTCACTGTCTGGCTTGTTCACTAAATGAATGAAGGAAATGGGAGGATGAAGCGAGTGAGCACATGAATTAGCGTGTCTGTGGGCCTCTCTATTTCTCACAAGTAATCAAAACTTCCTGTGCAGGTTATAGTGAGCCATTTCAGAGGCTCGGGGAAGGCAAGGCATTTACCTAAGGCCATACAGCCAGAGAATCAGCGTCCCCCTACCAAAAGAATCTCCTCTCCCCTTCTTCTTTTCCAATTGAGGCTTCTAAAGCAAGAACTGTATTCCAATTTTATATATATATATATATACATATATATATTCACATACAATACTTGGCTTTAAAGATGTGCACAGCTATATCTCTCACCTTGGCTTGCAAGCAGTCAGGTTTTATTTGGACAAATGAGGTTTGAGTGCACAGAGGAGATCTGGGTGAGGGGACAGAGGTCAGCACTAAAGAGGAGAAAGAAAACAGGGCTACTTGGTTAGGCTGTGTCGAGGCTTGTTTAGAAAACATGCTCAGTTCACTTTCCCCTGCAGCTAGGAACTTAATCTGGAGGGCTCTCTTCCCAGAATCATCCCAGGCTACGTGCTACCCATCAAACTGCCAGGATTGTTTTTCTTAGAGAACCAGTTTGGAAACAAAACCTTTGAAAATGACTTGCATTAAGGAGCCTTTTGGTTCAGGCTGAGAGGCACGTAGGGATGAACATGAGTTTGGAACGAGATAAAGTCCAATCTGGGTTCCAACCAGATATTAGTTAGGACTCTTTCTGTTGTAAATTATATGATCCAAATCAAACTAAATATATATATATATGCTGCTAAGTCACTTCAGTCATTTCCGACTCTGTGCAACCCCACAGACGGCAGCCCACCAGGCTCCCCCGTCCCTGGGATTCTCCAGGCAAGAACACTGGAGTGGGTTGCCATTTCCTTCTCCAGTGCATGAAAGTGAAAGGTGAAAATGAAGTCGCTCAGACATGTCTGACTCTTAGTAACCCTATGGACTGAAGCCTACCAGGCTCCTCCATCCATAGGATCCTCCAGGCAAGAGTACTGGAGTGGGGTGCCGTTGCCTTCTCCATATATATATATATATATATATATATGTATATATATATCTGTGAATATATAGAAACACATTGTCTATTATGTGTCGTATAATCTGTTCATGTAACTGGGAAGTCTGGGATGGAATGCTTTCAGGTAAGCTGAATCCAACAGTTTTTGTCCCCTTTTAAAATAATGGGGTTTTTTGCCATTACAGAATGAATCATGGTCATTTTAGAAAAAGTATTATTTATTATATTTTAAAAGTGCTGTATATGGAACTCTGCTCAATGTTATGTAGCAGCCTGGGTGGGAGGGGAGTTTGGGAGAGAATGTACATATGTGTGTATAGCTGAGTCCCTTTTGCTGTTCACCTGAAACTATCACAAGATTGTTAATTGGCTATACCCCGAAACAAAATAAAAAGTGTTTTAAAAAATAAAGTAGAATACACAATGAAGGGGCTTCCCAGGTGGCTCACTGGTAAAGAATCCTACTGCAGGAGACATGGGTTCAATCTCTGGCTTGGGAAGATCCTCTGGAGAAGGAAATGGCAACCCACTCCAGTATTCTTGTCTGGAGAATCCCATGGACAGAGGAGCCTGGTGGACTATAGTCCCTGGGGCTGCAAAAGAGTTGGACACGACTGAAACAACCCAGCACTCAAGCACACATGCAAGAAAAAAAAGGCCAATAAATTGTAAAAGACCATTCATTGTAAATAAGTTCCATCCCAATTTCAATTGCTAAAATGAATTTACATTTAGCAATATTCAGCTGCTAAAATGTGAAAATAAAAGAGAGAAAAAATGAATACAAACTAACAACAACTAAATAACCTATGTATATCCTGTTAATAACAAAATTCAGTATTTTTTCTCTTTTTATATTCACAGTTGCCTTCTATTTATGATAAGGGTTTTCGTTTAACATGGTTACATAAACTAGTTTTGGGAATAAATATGTTTATTAAACAAAATATTTGAATTTTACTTTTAATCATTAAATTTCATTTTATTTAATTAAAATACATGAATTTAGAATTAAATATGTGTACAAAATAAGTTTGTGGATTTATTTAAAGGAAAATATTAAGTAAATCACAGCAATCCTGATTCAGATACTACAGGCTGGTGAATGAACAACTAAAGATTGGGAAAACCAATTGCCAAAACAGATGGTTTGGCAAAGTGTGGATGCTGTGTAATCATCCAAGCTTTCTGAATATGGGGAAGAGAGCCCCCTGCGACTGGAGCACCCTAAATGAACACTTGGCACATTTTCATCTTTCTGATAGATGGAGAGATGGAGGCTGGAGAGGAAGGATGGTGAGTTCAGTTCAACTCAGTTGTATGTTTTCTCCTCTTCCTTCTTAGGACCAACCTCCAAGCCTTACTATTCGCTACATTATCCAGATAGACTCTCTTGCTGGGTCCAAACCAAAAAGTGGGTTATGTGCACGTCCTTTCTTACCACCACTTAGACATTCTTGAGTCCTAGACTTTGACTCATCTTTTCGTTGGCTGGACTGCTTCTTCAATTATTTCTTTTTCCAGAAGGGTACACGAGAATACGTTATTTTCCAAACCCTTCAGCATATGTTTCCTTCTGCTGTTTTCATACGTTAAAAGCAGTTGGGCTGGGTATAAAATTCTTGGGCCATAACTTTTGTTCTTTTAATATTCCTTTCAGGGAGAATTTATTATTGTGGGGGATAAATCATGGTCTTTCAAAGATAAAATGATTCTTTTAATGTTTCATTTTTTTTTTCCTGTCTAGATTCTTTTAGGATTCTTTAATGTGCCTTCAGAATCCAAAGTCAGATTTCATCTAGTCATGGTCCCCTTTTCGTTAATTTATCTATAATGTCTTTTGTAATTAGCACATGTACCGTTGCATATGTGTATATGTGATGCTGCTTTTCAAATACTTTCTCAAGATGTTTCTTTCCATTGCATCTTTGATTAATGCTGGAATTGAAATGTTCCAGCATTAATCAAAGATGGTTGCTGATTAGATGACCATTTTAACTAGAAATTTCTCCCCTAATGTAGCAATTAGGGTGATTTCTAGCATCTACTAAGTGCTCAAAATTTTAACCCCTGACCTGTTTTCTTCATAATTGTTTGGGGAAGAGTTGGGCTTCTCATTTGGATAAATTTTGTGTTTATTCATAAATTGTTGTTTCTCATGATCATGTTTTGCCAGATTCCTTTTATTAGGTCCAGAACAAAGTGCTTTCTGATCTCCTAGAACACAAAAGATACCTTCATCTCAATGAAAGAGACTTTTGAGGTTTGACCTGAATCTCTAGAGAAGCACCAGTCTTTCAGTCTCATACAAACTAACAGCAAACTCTCATGAAACATTGTGAGGTTACAGATGTGCGTTCTGAACTTTCCGTGAGTGAGAAGGCATAAAGCTTCAGCAACTGATAAATTCTTTCTTTCCACAGTGCAATTAAGCTGGCTAAGCAAATGTAAGCAGGATAAAAAAGTATTTCTTAAGAAAGAAATAACTTTTTTCCAAGTAGTTGTTAAAGACCCATCTACAAATTGCATATATGTTAATTATAAATCAAGTACCCAACAAAGGCCCATTGATAAATGATTCCTATGCAAATTCTAAATCCCTTAAGAGAGCTCATTCACAAAAAGATCTATGTGCTAATCACAAACCAAGCAACTTAAACATACCCATATACAACTGGTATATGTGCTAATTACAAGAGACATTTTAGATGTTCTCATTTACAAATTAAATACATGCTCAGTGTCCACTAAATAATTTAGAAAATTCTATGCACCAATGGTTTTTATGCTGATTACACGGCAAGTAATTTGAAGCACATATTAGCAAACAAGCCATGTGCTAATTACACAACAGACACTTTAAAAACACTAATGTACAAATGATTTATGTGCCCTTGACACACCGAACACCTTAGAAACCCCCAAGTACAAATGATTTATATGTAATTACACACTAGACACTGCAGGAACATCCATGTGCAAATGATTTATGTGCTAATTACACCAACACTTAATCTCAAAAATGTCAAACAACAAATTACTTGTATGCTAATCACAAATCCAAACGCTTACTTGCAATTGATTTATGTACTAATTATTAGCTGTGCTTATCTGTTTCCTTTAAAGGCTCATTGTCATCAACAGATTGACAGCTTTCTCCTGGTTGATACTCATTATAAATACAAATAAAATTTGAGTCCATAATGAAAAGATTTGGGGACCCTCTTTTTATCCCCTCTTCCTCCCTTAATCCTGTCCAGTCATTGCAGTCTGATCCCATTTGGGGGCTGTTGTGAATCTGAGGAACCGTCTCTTAGAACAAGCTCGCAGATATTACCCAAGGTAAGAATATGCTCTTCCCAGTGTGTGTTTGGAACCATCCAAAGAAATTAAAAACTGAAGCACAGGGGTTTATTTGCCCCTCGGTCTATATAATCATCTTTCACATTCAAGGGGGCTCTTGCTGTCCCCGTTCTGTTTATACATAAATGTCCTTCTGTTGTCTGTCGAAGCCACTTCTGTCTCTTTATGCGTCACCTAGCATGTCATAGCCGACGGAAACTGTCCATACCCATTAGCCATTTGGACTGAGATCTCATGAAAGAGGGAGAAATCCAGAACCAGGATTAGACTTTCCAGTTTTACAGACAGGAAAACTGAGGCTCAGAATAGCAAAGCCGTGTTTGACCTAATTCCAAAGTCGACCAGACTCTACAGCCCGTGATCCTCCTGAGCGGTCTCCCAGTGTCATTTCTTCCACAAGAGAACTTCCAACTGCCGTACTCCCAGAGGCCTCCTGAACCAAAAGACCCACACTGCCCGGAGGCCCCACTCACCCTTGCCACCCATCCCATCTCCTCTCCCCTCTTGGCTTCCTCAGGTCCCTGACCTCTCCCTCCAGACCAGCCTGGCATTCCAAACCAGACTGGGGGCCCCAGCACGCTTCTCACCTCTTTAAGAGTGAAAATGTATATCCCCGAGATTGCAGCTTAATTGACTGATTAATAACAGAAAACCTAATTGAATGCTCCCAGCTTGTATGTACGATGTCTTAATGTTAGAGCCTTGGGAATAAATGCACAGCAGGGGAATCTGAACTGCAGCACAAGCGCTAGAACTTTCATTTTAAGAGTCAATCTCATTATACAAGAAGCTGTTCCCTTGATCCCCCTGGAAAAGCTCAGGCTCTCAAACCAGACTCCCCTTGTACCAGCATCCTCCACTCTATCCTGTCTATGAGATGCAAAGGGGAAGATGGGTTCTCCTCTCTCTCTCTCACCCTCCCTCTCTCTCCCTGTCTCTTTCTCTCTCCTCTTTATTATTTGCTCTCCCCGCTGCATATCTGAGCAGCTCAGTGAATATTCATGAGATGCCATCTTGGGGTCTGTGAATTGCACAGACGTGGGCCCTGGGAGGTGATGTGTAATTTGAACTTGCTGGCGCTGAAGGGTGAAGGAGGCGGGGAGATGCCTCCAAGTGAGTCCTCTAGCTACAGTCTGCTCCTTTTAGCTTTCTCCTTCAGGGAAGCCAGATCTTTTGATGCTCAGAGAGCCGAGGCTGATGTTCTGGGCTCAAAGTGATGGGAGAAGACACCCCGGACCCCGGGCTGGCGCGCCTACCTGCTAGTCAGCAGCAGCATCTCTGAGGCAGGGCTGCAGCCTCCTGGGCATCCCTATCACTCACCCTGGGCTGTCGTAACAGAGCGCCACGGACTGCAGGGCTGAAACAATGGGAAACAATTTTCCCACAGTCTGGAACCTGGAAGTCCAAGGTCAAGGTGTCAGCAGACTTGGCTTCTCTTATTGACTTGTAGAGGCTTCTCTTATCTCTTTTGAAAGAATAAATTAAGAGTCGCTTGAATTTTTACTTTCCTTCAGTGAACTTACACTTTTTTCCTGGCTGATACCTTCCTTCTGCATCCTGTGCCTCTTTCCGAAAATAGCCCTCCATGATGTGTAACCCTACAGAGCATCTCCCTGTTTGTCATATGAGATGCTGTCCCATTCGGGAATCATTTGATAAGGGCAATTAGATCTCCAAATCGCCACAATTAAATTTTGTTTTTTTAACACAGCACCAAGGAAAGGTCATGTGAGAGGGTGGCCTTCTGCAAGCCAAGAGAGTCCTCACCAGGCATAGAATCAGCCCCACTTTGATCTTGAATTTTCCAGCTTACAGATCTGTTGTTTAAGCCACCCTTTTTGGTGTATTTTGTTATGACAGCCCAAGATGATGAAGACAGGTGTTATTCAGTCACTAAATCATGTCCAACTCTTTGAGACCCCATGGACTGCAGCACCCCCGGCTTCCCTGTCCTCCACCAACTTCCAGAGCTTGCTCAAACTCATGTCCATTGAGTTGGAGGTCCATCCAACCATCTCATCCTCTGTCGTCCCCTTCTTCTCCTGCCTTCAATCTTTCCGAGCATCACAGTCTTTGCCAATGAGGTGGCTCTTCACATCAGGTGGCTAAAGTATTGGAGTTTCAGCTTCAGCATCAGTCCTTCCAATGAATACTCAGGATTGATTTCCTTTAGGATGGACTGGTTTGATCTTGCTAAGCAAGGGACTCTCAAGAGTCTTCTCCAGAAATATAGAAATTTGTATGCAGCAATCTGTACCTTTTACTTTCTATAAAGTGAACCTCATACCAAGGTCAGCAAAAAAGAGAAAGGGCAGCCTGACCTCATTTGTACCCCCTAGCTGGTGCATGGGTGATGCAAGTTGCCATTTCCCGTGCCCATTTGGCTAACAAGGAAAGGGAAGCTGGGAATACTGAAGGACTGCATGGATACAGTGGCAGAGCAGGGTGTGCAGTCCAGCTGAAGTTTGGTGCCACTTCTGAGGGATGCTAGACCATGCGGTGATGATGTATAGACCCAGGTGGTGCCCCTGAGGAGCCCAGCCATGACAAGTAAGTAAATATTTACAACACTTCATGGTCTCCACCGTGATGCGCTTCAGGGAGCTCATGAAAGCACCACAGGGCCACCCAGCAGCCCAGGATGCCAGGAACAGGGGCTTCTGAGCCAAGACTGAAGGACGGTCAGACACTGAGCCCATTTTGACCCACTTTCCCAGTCCATGCATGGGAGCCTCTAAGCCCTGCTTCTTAAGGTGTGGTCCATGAGTGAGTAGCATCCTTGTCACTTGGAAGCTTGCTGAAAATCAGAATTGTGGCTTCATCCAGACCTACCGCATCAGTTCAGTTCAGTTCAGTCCCTCAGTCATGTCCAACTCTTTGTGACCCAGGCCTCCCTGTCCATCACCAACTCCCGGAGTTCACTCAGACTCACGTCCATCGAGTCAGTGATGCCATACAGCCATCTCATCCTCTGTCGTCCCCTTCTCCTCCTGCCCTCAATCCCTCCCAGCATCAAAGTCTTTTCCAATGAGTCAACTCTTCGCATGAGGTGGCCAAAGTACTGGAGCTTCAGCTTTAGCATCATTCCTTCCAAAGAAATCCCAGGGTTGATCTCCTTCAGAATGGACTGGTTGGATCTCCTTGCAGTCCAGGGGACTCTCAAGAGTCTTCTCCAACACCACAGGTCAAACACATCAATTCTTTGGTGCTCAGCTTTCTTCACAGTCCAACTCTCACATCCATACATGACCACAGGAAAAACCATAGCCTTGACTAGATAGACCTTAGTCAGCAAAGTAATGTCTCTGCTTTTGAATATACTATCTAGGTTGGTCATAACTTTTCTTCCAAGGAGTAAGCATCTTTTAATTTCATGGCTGCAGTCACCATCTGCAGTGACTTTGGAGCCCACAAGAATAAAGTCTGACACTGTTTCTACTGTCTCCCCATCTATTTCCCATGAAGTGATGGGACCAGAGGCCATGATCTTCGTTTTCTGAATGTTGAGCTTTAAGCCAACTTTTTCACTCTCCTCTTTCACTTTCACCAAGAGGCTTTTGAATTCCTCTTCACTTTCTGCCATAATGGTGGTGTCATCTGCATATCTGAGGTTATTGATATTTCTCCCGGCAATCTTGATTCCAGCTTGTGTTTCTTCCAGTCCAGCGTTTCTCATGATGTACTCTGCATATAAATTAAATAAGCAGGGTGACAATATACAGCCTTGATGTACTCCTTTTCCTATTTGGAACCAGTCTGTTGTTCCATGTCCAGTTGTAACTGTTGCTTCCTGGCCTGGGTAGAGATTTCTCAAGAGGCAGGTTAGGTGGTCTGGTATTCCCGTCTCATTCAGAATTGTCCACAGTTTATTGTGATCCACACAGTCAAAGGCTTTGGCATAGTCAATAAAGCAGAAATAGATGTTTTTCTGGAACTTTCTTGCTTTTTCCATGATCCAGAGGATGTTGGCAACTTGATCTCTGGTTCCTCTGCCTTTTCTGAAACCGCATCAGAATCTGCATTTTAGCAAAACACCCTGGGAAAGCACATTCACACTGAGAGAGTGTGGCTGTTGATGCTTCAGCTGGACTTGAGGAGCCAGGGAGAGCTGTGAGCAAAAGCAACACCCTCTTAAAGGACCCGATCCCCCTCTGTATCCTGGCTGCCGATACTTTTGACTGCCCGGCCCATGGTACCCATTCAATTCCAACTGACCCAACCAACCAAATCGCCTGGGACCATGTGTCTGTACTCAACCTCCTGACCGGCACGTCTACCCCAGCAGATGTGTGAGCCTCTGATCCAGCAATTTGCTTGCTGGCTGGAAAGCCAGCTACTTCCCTACGACTAAGGGGGACTTCTCTCTGAGTCCCTGGATAAAGAAGGCTTCCAGGGTGGCGAATTACCAGATAGGTAACAAGGTTCTCTGACCGACTGGGCATTTTAGCTCCGATAATAAAGCAATCCGCTTGGCCTTTTATCCTTCTCTTGTTGTGACTTCTTGGCTGACACAGGTTTTACAAAGCGAGAAAGTTGTACCAAGCCTGCTAGCTCCAGGGTTTAGCATCTAAAAGAAGGAGGAGGGCCCAGACTCCTCCAGCTCCTCCCCAGGCTACGGCAGAACAGGGCACCTGCAAGAAGGTGAGCTCCCCCCACCCCCTTCTCTTGAAAGGTCTGTAGACCGAACAGGTGTCTAGATAATTGTACCTACTATGCAGGTTAGTATAGCTCAGTTGGTAAAGAATCCGCTTGCAATGCAGGAGACCCTGGATCGACTCCTGGGTCAGGAAGATCCCCTGGAGAAGGGCTGCTGCTGCTAAGTCGCTTTAGTCGTGTCCGACTCTGTGTGACCCCATAGATGGCAGACCACCAAGCTCCGCCATACCTGGGATTCTCCAGGCAAGAACACTGGAGTGGGTTGCCATTGCCTTCTCCGAGGGATAGGCTACCCACTCCAGTATTCGTGTGCTTCCCTAGTGGCTCAGCTGGTAAAGAATCCACCTGCAGTGCGGGAGATCTGTGTTCAATCCCTTGGTTGGGAAGATGCCCTGGAGAAGGGAAAGGCTACCGAATCCAGTATTCTGGCCTGGAGAATTCCATGGACTGTATAGTCCATGGGGTCGCAAAGAGTTGGACACGACTGAATGACTTTCACTCATGCAGGTTATGCTAGAACTAATGTTAAGATTATATATGGTGGACTTCCCTGGTGGTCCAGGAGTTAAGAACCCGCCTGCCAATGCAGGGGACACAGGTTCGATCCCTGGTCCAGGAAGATCCCACATACCGGGAAGTAACTAAGCCCTTGCCCCACAACTCCCAAGATTGCTCACCTAGAGCCTGTGCTCCACAAGAGAGGAGCCCTGCTGGCCCAACTGGAGGAAAGCCCACTCACAGCGATGGAGACCCAGTGCAGCCAAAAATAAATAAATGATGTTTTTAAGGAGCAAGCACCGTCTATGTAAAAGGACCTCAGTAAACTGTAAGCTCATAGGTAAGCCCGCGGGCAGATCTACTTGCTAAGCTCGATCTCACCCTCTTGAAATCGTCTGCTCAGCTATACTGGAGTGATGGGTCCGCGTCATCATTCACTATCTGCCCAGTGTGTTGTATACCACAGGCACCTAATGAATGCTTATCGAGTAAGTGAAGGATTGAATGAGGCAACTGACAAGGAGCCCAGACGGCAGATCCAGGCTTGCCAGTTCATTTCCCCACCCCTCCCTGTTCTCCGTCACCTGGAAGGTCCCTGGGGCAGAGAGGAGTGGTCCCACTTGGATGCAGGGGAGTTGCCAGCTCTGCATGTGAGAAGGGCCGGAGGGAGAGGGAGCTTGCTCACCCAGCCCAGCCCTGGGGGCTTGGGTCTCCGGCCTCTGGCATGGTCCCCACGGAAATGCTCACCTTTCCATCTGGGTCAGCCACCTCCCACCGTTTGCCTCCACCCCACCCATCTTCTTCTTCTTTTAATTTGGAGCCTCTTGGTGTTCAGAAGAAGGTAGGTTGTGAAATGTAGCTCTCATGTTTCAGGAAGTTTTGGAATACCCATGACTTATAAAAGTGTGTGTTTCCTGAATTTCCCTGGAAAGAAACGTGGTTAGAAATTAGGCTCTTCTTGTTGTTTAGTTGCTAAGTCGTGTCCGAGTCTCTTGTGACCCCATATAAGAGCCCACCAGGCTCCTCTGTCCGTGGGATTTCCCAGGCAACAATATTGGAGTGGGTTGTCATTTCCTTCTCCACCACCCATCTTCTGAAATCACAAAACACATGACCTTCAGCCACCTGGGAGGCCTGGAAAATCCAACCAGCTTTGTCTCCTTGCTTCTCGTGGGCTGGGAGAGGCCCTTTGGTTCCCAGGCTCCTGGCACCTCCATAACAACCTCAGGGACTCTCCTGGCGGTCCAGTGGTTAAGACCCTGCTCTCCTAATGCCGGGGGTGCGTGTTCCCTCCCTGAGGGGAGAGCGAAGATTCTGCACGCTGCACAGCTCGGCTGAGAAAAGAAGGAAAGAACCATCTGAGACACTGACAGGCCCGAGAGAGGAGGTGACCCCCTCTTAGGGAAAAATCGATGTGAGAGCCGCCTGTTGCCTCATTCCTGTGTCAGACACAGGGCGGGCATCATCGGGGTGACTTGGCTGCACTGTTACTTTTCCATTTTGGAGTTGGGGGTCTTCTGTTTGGGCCTGTCAGGTTGATAAGGGCACTGCCTTCAGTACAGACTGAGGCCACAGAATGTTTGAGTCCTGAGTTCTCTACGGTGTTCAGTAAGTGTGTGTGTCTTGGGGGGGGGGGGGGGGGGCAGGGAGGAGTGTCTGTGACACACACACACACACGCACACGCGCACACACACACACATGCAGAGGAACCTGGGACGGGGTAGGATTCGGGGCAAAGAAGAGTGTAGATGCAAACACAGAGCAGCCAAGAGCGACAGCGGGCGAGGACATTGAAGGAAGTCGAAGGTGCTGGAAGGTAAGATAGAAGAAAAGGGAGGCACAAAGGGGAGGAAGAAAGAGGGAGGAGATGAGAGGAGATGGGGGAGCGAAGGGGACAGAGAAACAAAGAAAGAGAGGGCAGAGCAGAATAGCCAGAGAAAAGGCAGAAACGGGAAAAAAGGAAACAGTTATGAGACAAGAGAGAAAGGAGAGGAAATAAAATAGAGATGGGATTCGGGAGGAGGAAAGGGGGAAAGGCGAGAGGAGGGGGAGGAAGACAAGCAGAATGAGAAAGGGGAGAGAGGCCAGCAGTGTGCTCAGAGCCCCGCTGAGCGAGTCAGGGACACTGGGGTTTTCTTTTCATTGAATTTATTTATTTTTATTTATTGACCGTACCACGCAGCATGTAGGATCTTAGTTCCCTGACCAAAGAGGGAACCCACGTCCCCTGCATTTTGGAAGCTCAGAGTCTTCACTGCTGAACGATCAGGAAGTCCCCAGCAAGCCTCTATTTTTTTTTTGGCAGCACCAAGGACTGAACCCTCAGACCCTGCAGTGGAAACTCGGAGTCTTCACCGCTGGACCTCCGGGGAAGTTCAGGATTTTTCATGAGTGTTACTGCCTGTGGATGACAGACAGATCCAGGGGAAACCAGAGACCCAAACAGTAGTGCAGTGCTGGTGGTGGGGTGCCCAGGTACCCCTGAGTTTGTCCTCTCTGCCCTTCAGAATGGAATTCAGACATCTTGAAATGTGGCTGCACATTGCGAGCTCCCCAGTGGCCCCAGAGAGGAGCGGAAGCGGTGCTGCGGCAGCAGAGGGAGCCTGGCTCTTCCCCTTTGCCCAGAGTCCTGAGTGTCCCCAAGTCAGCTGGGCCCAGCACCCCAGTCCATCTGCCTGTGCCCCCACTCCGTCCCATGGGCCCAAATGAAGCCAAAGGATATTTCATGCTTATGGTGCAGGCAGCCTCCCAGCTTCCCAGAGAGTTAATGTTATTTCTGTGTCAATATATGTATGTTATGTGAATGTCGAATGACTTCAGAGGCGTATTATGTCCCCTTTCGGATGATCTCAAAGAAAGACACCTTGGCACAGAGTCCTTGCTACTGACTCCCTTACTGCACTGTGTGTGGCAGGGTGCAGAAGACCAGTATCATAAACACCAGCTAAATAGAACATTAAAAGGCAAACAGAAATTCAATTCCTGTCTCCTGCTTTATAAAAAAAATTTGTACCCCATTATTTTTGAGGAAAAATATTTCAGAAACTTCTTTAGAACAATGAAAAGAATCATATCATAGGGCTAATAATTATGAGAATCCAAAAGAAAAAAATTTTTAACCAACTAATAAATTTCTGACATTGGAAGTAAAATCTTTTTGAAACTTTCTAGAAGGCAAAAAAAAAAAGAAATTAATTTTTAAAACAGGATGAGGGACTTCCCCGGTTGTCCAGTGGTTAAGACTTGAGCTTCGACTGCCAGGAGCTCGGGTTCAGTTCCTAGTCAGGGAACTAAGATCCCACATGCCACGTGGCAAAAATAAATAAAAAACAAGATGAAAAAACTTTCTAAGAAGATTTTCTTAATGCTGACCAAGTATCTCCTTACTCTGAACTCTGAAAGAAATCTGTCAAATGGGACTTTATTGACGAACCACAACACTCTGGAAAGACAGTTCTACGAAAATGTGTGCTTGCGTGGTCTCACTTGATTTCTTATTTCTCCTTGCTATTTTGCTTTTACTCACTGCTTTGTTCTTAGCTGCTGAGAAATCCTAGTATTTTTTAAAGTAGACTCTTGTTGCTGTGTTAAAAACATATTCCATACATCCAACACCTGATGTTCGCGGGGTCTCGGAAGTGAAACCATTTGACTAAGAACAGTGAGAAAGATATCCATGTGCACCAAAATCTTACTTGAGGATTTAAAATATACTTTATTACATACCTGTTATAAACTAGATGTGTATATGTGCATACATACAAGCACACACGTATGTGTACACAAGCGTGCATGTGTGTGCATTGCAGATACATACGTGTGTGTGTGTGCATATGTGTGTTTGTGTGCGTACTTACAACTCAAACCACCGCGAGAATCTCAATTTTGAAAAAAAGAAGAAAAACGCAATGAGAAGACATAAGAATCCTTCAGTGACCTCTGCTCGACAATGGAGGCCTTTGGCTGGGCCACACCGGACACTTCTTCTCCGATTACTGGCCATACAAGAGTCAACCTTGACCCCCAGAGAAGTGTGAGCAGAAGCTGCTACGTGTCTTCCGACAGGTGTTTTACCTTTAATAACTCCGAGGAGCAATTATGCAGGAATGTGGCCAAGCTTTTTTCCCAACTATTTATACATTCAACGTGTACCCAATAGGGAGAGGGAGGGATGGGTTAAAAAAAAAAGAGAGAGAGATTTTAATCTCATGAGATTTATTTTTCTGTCATAAAATGACTTAAAGGGAAATGAGGTGGGTGGGTGGCAAATTGTCCCGTATGGAGAGCGTGCTGTGTGCCAGGCGCCACACTGGGGGCTTAATAAACAGCCCCTCATTTAATCCTCGTAACGCCCCTATGTGATGGGGATTGCCATCACGTTTCAGGGATGAGGAAACAGGCTCACAGAGGTCCAGACAGTTGCGTGAGATCACTCAGCCTGTCTCGATAGGTCTGGAGCCCTGGTCTGTGTGCTCACAAAGCCTGACACCAGGTTTTTCCTGGATGCTAAAGGTGGCTGCCCTGACTCCTTCTAACAGCCTCCTAGGAAGCTGAGTGATACACGTGGTTTCAACTCTCTTTTCCTAAAGTGTCTCCCTCTCATTCCTCCCATTTGTCCTGTTCGATCCCAGACCCCAACCCAAAGTCTCTGCGGTTTGCAGGTTGTGAAGCTGGATGTTTAAGGGGTTCCCCCGGCCCTGGGAGTGCGTGAAATGCTCGGGAAAGCAAAAGGACTTTCATAAAAAGGCAATTTCTTCAGCACGCAGGGGGGGATAAAAGCCACGATATTTTCCCATTCTTTTTCTTCAGGAGTTGATGAGAACTTGAGACCATGCACAGGCAGGAAGCAGAAAACGATCATTTCCCAGCAGGCAGCCACCGCGCCTGTACACAGGGCACAGTCGAATGGGAGGGGGTACCGGGCTGGTGCCTCTGAGGGATGGTCTTCTCTCTGCAGCCTGGTGGGGGCCCTTCCCCTCTTGGGGTCTCCCTCTGCTGCTCGCCTGCTCTGATGGTCTCCCACGCTCCAGGTTCACTGGGTGAAGTCAGGGGCTGCCCGAGCCCAGCTTTCTGCTGTAGCCCCCACTCCAAGGGGTGGCCTGAGGTGTTGAAGTGGCCCAGCAAACACCTTCTGACTTCTGGGAGATCGTCGGGAGCACTGGTAAGCTCATGTGCCTCTTGCTGTTTGTACTTGGCAAAGAATGTACCTCTGGAAAAGAACTTTCTTCCTAATCCTGACACTGCTGGGGGTTGGAATGAGGGGACAGGCTCAGACACCCGTTCCCACCTCCGACAAGTCGCCCGGGGTTCTACTTTGTGGTTGTGCTAGGCTTCGGCTTCCCTGGTGACTCAGACGGTTAAGAATCTGCCCGCAATGCAGGAGACCTGGATTCGATCCCTGGGTGGGGAAGATCCCCTGGACAAGGGAATGGCTACCCACTCCAGTATTCTTGCCTGGATAATGCCATGGAGAGAGGAGCCTGGCAGGCTACAGTCCATGAGGTTGCAAAGAGTCGGACACGACTGAGTGACTAACACTTTCACTTTTCTGCAAAAGGTTATTGTTGAAAAGAAGCAAGTCCAACAGACCCTGGTGACACAGAGAACAGAATTGACATCTGCTGGCTGTGTGACCTTGAGCAAGTCGCTCACCCTCTCTGGTTCCTGCACTACACAACGGGCTATACTTCATCTGGCTGTTGGAGAAATGCAAGACCTAAGAACATGACAGCCTGTGAACACATTAGGAGATTCTCTCCCCTTGAAGACTGTTACACAAGCTCTGATGGGTTAATTCAACCATAACTAGGATGAAGACACAGGAAAGGCAGGAAGGCAGGTGGGTCAAGGAGGTGGGGTGGGGACAGCCTAAACACTGGGTTGCCAAGGATTATCTGGCTTTTGTGTGTGTGGTGGAAAGAACTGGGCAACTGAGCTGGGGGAGAGGGGTCTCTGCAGGACCACCTTTGTGAGCATGCCACCTCTGCAGTCATGCAGAGTGACCCCGGCACTTGGCTTCATGCTCGGCTGTCATGCTCCTGAAATTCATATACGTTTTGAAGAAGGGGCCCCATTTGTCCGTTTGTAGGGGACTCTTTGTGACCTCATGGACTGTAGCCTGCCAGGCTCCTCTCTCCATGGCATTATCCAGGCAAGAATACTGGAGTGGGTAGCCATTCCCTTGTCCAGGGGATCTTCCCCACCCAGGGATCGAATCCAGGTCTCCTGCATTGCGGGCAGATTCTTAACCGTCTGAGTCACCAGGGAAGCCGAAGCCTAGCACAACCACAAAGTAGAACCCCGGGCGACTTGTCGGAGGTGGGAACGGGTGTCTGAGCCTGTCCCCTCATTCCAACCCCCAGCAGTGTCAGGATTAGGAAGAATGTTCTTTTCCAGAGGCAAATGATGTGGCCTCTCCTGAGTTTCAGCCCATGTAGTCATCCTATAGCTGCATGTCAGCTGCGACGGCTACAAAACGGGTGTGCCGGAAGGTGAGGGCATGATGCTGCAGGTGACGAAACGATGCCTGTGCTCTTCTGGGGGCCTCCTGAGCTGTGCCGAGCACTCCCCATGCCTTGCACCGTGCTTGGCACCAAATAAAGACGTGTTGAACACCCTGGTGAGTTTGGGACTCAATACCCAGTGCCCGCTTGTAGGACAGCAAGGAGTTCAATCACAGGAAATTAGAACCAGCCGGACCTCGGTTCACATCCTAACCCCTCTACCCAGCAGTCGTGACCTTGGGCAAAACGCTACCCTTCTCCGCAACTTCATGGTTTACCATGGGAGTGATAACACTACTTCTTTTCGAAGTTACTGGGGGCTTAAATGAGATTGTGTGTGTTGAGCAGCAAGCTGAGTATTTTAATAGCAACCCTTAAAGTCCATTTATTTATTAACTGAGGACCTGCTCTGGGTGGGCTCTGACCACACAGTGGCGAGCTGATTCATCCCTGACCCTCGGTGGGTTGACAGCCCAGATGGAGGGCAGCAGATAAAGAAGCAGAGGCTGCCAGGTAATTTTAGGTGGTGGCCAGCAGGGAGGGAGGGCTCTGCCATGTGGAGGAGGTGATTAATCCGGAGACAGTGCCTTCCAACTTCAGGGTTGAACTGGTTATGAGCTGGCGCTGAGGCTTTCAACCCTATCCACGGTGCAGCACAATTCAAAAGCTTTAGTCGCTCAGTCGTGTCCGACCCCATGGACTGCAGCCCGCCAGGCTCCTCTATCCATGGGATTCTCCAGGCAAGAATACTGGAGTGGGTTGCCGTGCCCTCCTCCAGGGGATCTTCCAGACCAAGGATCGAACCCGGGTCTCTTGCATTGCGGGGGGAATCTTTAACACCTGAGCTACCACGAGGTATGCAGCATGATTGGGGGAGGGAAATATTTTCTAGAAATTTCCAGACAATTCGCCCCCAACTCTACGCCTGGAGAAGAAACTGCGTGGAGGGGTGGGGGGGCAACCACGCCCCAGGGGACCCCACTAGGAGCCTCCCAGCACCCTGCAGCCCTGGGACCCTGCCCCCCGGGACTGGTGAGCACTAAGAACAAACAGAAAGGGAAATGAACAAATTATCCTGATAATTTGTTTAAGAAGAGGGGGGGGAAATGCACCCAAGAAAAATGATATCCTCTAAGACGGTGGGTTTCTAATGAATGTACGGATAATGAAATAAACCCGTTTAGGCCACGCTTGGCCCTGATCTTCCCAGGCCTAGATTAAAAAATGGAACATCTGTGATGATTTAATTTACATCTTAATAACAAACAGGCCTCGAGAAACCCGCGGATAAATGCCTTTTATTGCCGGCGTATCTTTTGCACTGCAGCTTGAATGAAAACTCTGGTAATTAATTGTTTTAAGCGATTCTATTAAAAAGTGTCTGCAAGTGCTGTGTGCCGAATGTTTATGTGGGCCAGGCTGCCACAGGAATATAGACAAGCCGAGCAGCGGGCGGAGAACGAGGTGACTTAGTCTTTTTTTTTTTTCTTTCCACGTTCATTGCCTTAAAGACACGCAGTCTTTTTATTCTTTCTAAAAAAGATAGATGCGAAGCTTGCTCGTTTCCCCTCCATGGTTTTCAAGTCTTGTCTCTGAAGTGACACAGGCATGGCCCCCTCCCTGCAGTCCCCTCCCTCCCCCGACATTGACTTGAGAGTCTCCTCTGACCCACCCCAGGAACTGCGGCCACGTCGCTTCCCGTTTCCAACCTTCAGATTCCTAGTCTGGAAAATGGGGCCATGACTACACTGTGGCTGGATGGTAATGGTGTCAGGAACTCTTTAGGAAGATGGTTCCTTCGAAACAAACTAAGGAGGGTGGACGTGCCAGGCAAGGTGCTCGGTAGACTCCAGGGCTTGCTCCACGGCTCCCGGCATCTGTGAGCCTCTGGTCGCGGGGTGGGGGGAGCAGGCAATAAATGGGCGATAGGTGAGTGACCTCCTCCAGCCCTGGTTCCAGCCCTGGCTGCACATTAGAACCCCCGGGGGAGCTTTTATCACAAACCCAGGCCCCCACCTACCCCTCGGAGGTCTTTATTTAATTAGTCTGGGGTGGAGTCCAGACATCAGTATTTTTTTTTTTTTTTTGAAAGCTCCCCAGAGGATCATGGAGGCATATAGGATTTATGGATATTTTTAACTCAGCTCAGAGCTGTGACGGGAAGAGAAGGTCTCAGAAAGGAGAATCTGAGGAGCAATCAGGGTGGCCTCCTGGGGGTGGTGACATCCATGGTCAGGACCCTGTGTGGGTCTGAGGAAGAATGTTCCAAGCACATGGAACAGCATATGTGAAGGCTCTACCAGGGCTAGATGGGTGTGTTTGTTGGACAGAAAAGTGGGTGTTTATGCTGAGGGTCAGGGATGGGGGAAGGTGCTTCCTGGGCTGGCTGCCTCTCCCCTCCTCACCGCCAGCCCCCTAGTCTGGACCGGGATCCAGCTCTGTATTCCCTTAGCCCCCAAGCAACCCATCACAGCCCAGAGCACAGTGGAGCATTATTGGTTGTGTCTGTCTATAGACTAAGGAGGGGGCTGGATTCAGGATGGCAGGTGGGTCACAAGCCTGGCTGAGCCGTCCAACAGAAGGGCCGTCTCCGCGTGGGACCCTGTCCAGATATTTGTCTTCCCAGCCCCTGTACCCACTGCAGAACATCACATACAGCGCTTCTATCCAAGGAGGAGAGTGAAGTCAGACTTCGAGGGACAGGCTCTGGGTCTGCCGCCTGCTTCCTAGTCCCCATCTTCGTTTCTTGCATGTGATCCTTGTTCAAATTCTAACTTTAAGACTATTCCTCCCATACACAGAGTCTTTACAAAAGTGGAGATGGGCCTGGTTGGCAAACACAAGCAGAAAGCCCAACTTCAATGAGAATCAAAGGAAAAGACATTAAAGCAATTAACATATAAAGCCTTGAATTTAAAAAAAAAGTTGTTGTTGTTGTTGCTAAGGTAACCTGTCCATGAAAATCAGGTCGCAGTGAGAAGGGCCCCTTGCGCATTCCTGGTGGGGACATAACACAAGGGCAGGGCGTCTTCGGAGTGTGTGAGGCAACCAACTAAACTTCCCAAAACAACATGCCCTGGCCCTGGGTTCCAGCTTCTAAGGGGATGCCTTGGAGATCAAAACACAACAATGCTCCCTGCAGTATTGCATATGAGCCCCCAAATGGGCATTGACCTAAATGTCTACCCAAGGGAAAATGAAAAATGAGTTATGACTTATCTGAAGGCAGAATATTATGCAGCCATTGAAATGTTTACAAAAATGAGTAACAACATGGAAACATAATTGTAACATAATAGTAATTGAAAAGGAAAAAAGACAAAATTACATAGCAAATATGTCAAGCACACACACAAAAAGAAAGGCACAGGGCAAAGACTCCAAATAAAACCATAAAACAATAAAGTAGCCTCTGGTTACATTACTGGAAATGGAAATTAAGGCATCTTGTTTGTTTTGCTTTGGAGGGAATGGGGAAGGGTTTACCATAGTCTGTTCTTCTCAGCTAAGAATTGTAAAGGTTTTTTTTCATCATTTAGCTCCATTTGCCCACAGGTAGAAATCTCAGTCTCCAGAATAGGCCAGGATAGGCTAGACTAGGCTGGATTCCTGCTCCTCCATTCACCAATCCTGTGACTTTAGGTAAACCATCTCCTCTGAAACTCGGTCTCCTCATCTGTAAAATGGGCTCATTCATGCCTTGTGAGACCATCATGGGGAACTTGGCAAAATCAAGGTGTAAAGCCTTCAGAGTCAGCCTAAGTATTAGTCAGCATAGATCAGTGTCATCATTATCTTCACAAGAGAAATTATTTTCATGAGTGAGATTATTTTTAATCAGAGGTCATTCAATTTTGCAGAGCTTCTCATGCGGCACTAGTGGTAAAGAACCCTGCTGCCGATGCAGGAGATGCAAGGGACTTGGATTCAATACCCGGATCAGAAAGATCACCCAGAGGAGGAAATAGCCACCCACTCCAGTATTCTTGCCTGGAAAATTCCACAGGCAGAGGAGCCTGGTGAGCTATAGTCCTTTCAGTTTTGCACATAAAAAAAATTTACAAATCTTTCTTAAGTGAAATAGCCCCCCAAATCTGGGCCACAAATTAATAAAGGAAGCTACACCTGAATCCAAGGGTCTGTGACCCACATTTGTCAGGGCTGCTGCAGGTGCTGTGGGAGGATCCCCCTTTTCTACAGACTTTGGCCATCCACCTGAGATCTTTGAGAATCCCTCTTTGAACGGGGTGGGCAGGACCAGAGAGACAGGGTGGGTGTGGAGAACGAGGCAGAGCCATTAGAAAGCCAGAGATCTGGGTCAAGACTCAGAGACCGAGACCCTCAGTTTCCTGACCTATGAAAAGGATGGGTGGGTGAATCGAGCTTGGCTTTTCCCAGCAAGGGCTACCTGGATATGAGTCTGATGCATCCTGTCCAGTGCAAGGCTCTCTTCTAAGACATCAATTTATTACAAAATGCATTTGACCATGGACATTCCCCCCAACTGCACTCTCACTGTTGCTTTCGTGGCATAATGACATTTACCAACCTGCAAACACCACTTGGGAAGCTGAGAATAAAGGCGATGCATCTATTTCACATCTATTTCACATCTATTGAGAAGCTGATGTGTGTCCAGCAGCAACATGGGTGTTGAGGATACAGCAGGCAGCAACACAGAGGAAAACTCCTGCCCTTGCAGAGGCAGGCAAAATGAACCTCCTAAGTAGGTAGGTTATGGAGCGTGATTGTTGCTGTTCAGTCACTAAGTCGTGTCCAGCTCTTTGAGACCCCACGGACTGCAGCACGCCAGGCTTCCCTGTCCATCACCAACTCCCGGAGCTTGCTCAGATTCATGTCCATTGAGTCAGTGATGCCACCAAACCACCTCATCCTTTGTCGTCCCCTTCTCCTCCTGCCCTCAGCCTTTCCCAGCATCAGGGTCTTTTCCAATGAGTTGGCTCTTTGCATCAGGTGGCCAAAATATTGGAGCTCCAGCTTCAGCATCAGTCCTTCCAATGAATATTCAAGGTTGATTTCCTTTAGAATCGACTGGTTTGATCTCCTTGCAGTCCAAGGGATTCTCAAGAGTCTTCTCTAACACCACAGTTTGAAAGCATCAGTTCTTCAGTGCTCAGCTTCTTTATGGTCCAACTCCAACATCCATACATGACTACTGGGAAAACCATAGCTTTGACTAGACAGACCTTTGTCGGTAAAGCAATGTCTCTTCTTCTTAATATGCTGTCTAGGCTGGTCATAGCCTTTCTTCCAAGGAGTAAGCATCTTTTAATTTCATGGCTGCAGTCACCATCTGCAGTGATTTTGGAGCCCAAGAAAATAAAGTCTGTCACCGATTCCATTGTTTCCCCATCTATATGCCATGAAGTGATGGCAAATAGAGTTTGATAGAAGATGCCATATTCTATAGAAAAAAAAGGCAGGAAAAAGTAGGGGAAATAAAAGGATCAGAGGGAGGGGTTTTGATTTTCAATAGAGTCGTCCAGGTTGCTTCATGGACAAGTTGACATTTGAAGAACAGCTGGAAGGAACAGAGGGAGGTATTGAGGCATTTATTGCCAGGAAGAGAGTTTCAGGCAGGAAGAGCAGCCAGCGCAAAGGCCCTGGGGCAGGGATATGCATGGCTTGGAAGAGGTGAGTGGGCTGGAGCAGAGTGAGCAAGGGACACAGGGCGGGCAAGGACAGAGGGGAATCCGGGCCATTACAAGGATGCTGGCCGGCGTTCTAAGCACTTTACAGCCCAGGGACTAGAAACAGGGCTCCCGCCCTCCACCACTCTCACCCCACCTGTGTCTGAGAAACCCCACCATGCCGAAGGTGGACAGTACAGAGGGGCTTCCTTTGGATCTCCTCCGCAGGCAGCCCCTTCCACGGGACCCACACTCTGCAGAATCAGTCTCCTTGTTCCCCACATACAGAGGGGCAATGCAAGCTTGGCAGAGTCTCTCGCCCACCGCCTCACACACCGTGGTGGAGGGGGTGTTGAAGATGCCAACTCAGGTCTAAAGGGCTCCATGCCTGGGCCAGCCCTCAGAGAGACTGAGTTCCGTGATGGAGGAAAAGCTTAATCAGCGTGGCCCCTCCCCTCACCTCCATCTCACGGGGACACTCCAAGGCATTTTAGGAAAAAATTAAAGTGCTGTACTGCTTTACTCAGTGGGAAGTAAATATATGAGATTCATTATCCCAAGAGGTGGTGCAGACTAAAAATACATGTTGGTTTGCGGAGGGTTTCGATTAAAAGTAGGGATGATGGATTCGGGGCGTGTTATGAAGGGAAGCGAGGCAGCTTGGCGAGGAGGCAGGACTGGAAGAAGGCGAGGTCATAGAGGGCAGGGGTCGCCTCCAACTCCGACCTCTCTGGGAGCATTTGGGAGGCAGCTCAGAGGAGGGGTTCACGGGACTCTGGAGCCACGCAAGCCCGGGTTGCGGCCCCAGCTCCAGCTTGCGTACGCCGCGGGCAAGTCTTCCGCCCCTCTGACCGCAGGCTCTTCTATGAAACCGGGAGAGCATGAGCCTCACTCCGTGGCAGCAGAGTGATGATTAGACGGGATAACGGATGTAGCCAAGCACGCTTAGCGATGCAGGCGTTTGGTCAATGTCTGTCTCCCCTCCAACACCGGGAAATGTCAGAGGCCCCTCTCTGCCCAGCTGGTGCCTGACACACAGGAAGAATACTGGCTGAACTACATGTCAGCCTCCTGCATGGCCAAGCCTATCTACATGGAAGCCGGATCCACCCCCTTCTGCTTCCTCAGGGAGCTACTCAGCCATCCTAGCAAAGTCCTACCAGGCTGGGGAACCACCCAGCCAGCCCTAACAAAGAGCCGCCAGCCAGAGTCAGAGGAAGAAGCTAAAGGCCTCGAAGTCTAGACATATACACACTGCTATATTGAAAATGGGGAACCGACTAGGACCCATGTAGGCCCTTGGGGAATATCCATAATCTCAATATTCTATAAAAACCTAAATGGGAAAATAACTTGAGAAAGAATAGGTACATGGATACGCATGAGTCACTCGGCTGCACACTAGAAACACATCGCTAATCAACTATACTCCAACATAAAATTAAAATTTTTAATTAAAAAAATAAAAATTTACAAACAAAAATATAATAAAAATGACTCCTAATCCAGACAGATATCACCCTCCACAGTCTAATCCCCAAGGAGTAGCAGGATGCAGTGGGGTGTGGGTGAGTGGGGGGTTGGGGCTGGAAGCTAATGTTTCCATTCTGTTGTTGCCATTGTTCAGTTGCTGAGTCCTGTGGGACTCTTTTCAACTGCAGCGCACCGGGCCCCTCTGTCCTTCACTATCTTCTTGAATTTGCTCAAACTCATATCCATTGAGTCGGTGATGCCATCCAACCATCTCATCCTCTGTCGTCCCCTTCTCCTCCTGTCCTCAGTCTTTCCCAGCATCAGAGTCTTTTCCAATGAGTTGGCTCTTTGCATCAGGTGGCCAAAAATTGGAACTATGGATGGCCAAAATATTGGAACTACGGATGGCCAAAATATTGGCACTTCAGCTTTAGCACCAGTCCTTCCAGTGAATATCCAAGGTCGATTTCCAGCCTGAGGTTTCATTACTTTTTCCATTCTAAAAATTGTGGATTTCGGCTGGGTGGAGTGTTTCCTTTTCTCTACAGTAAGAGAACAGTCCAGAGGCTAAAAGCAATCACAAACAAGCTGGCTTCACATCTCAGTGCAACGAAGTCACAGAGTACTTCCTCGGTGGCAGGGGCAGACCTCAAGTCCTAGAGCGACCCAGCCCCAGAGGAACACAACACAAGCAAATCATTTAAAATTTCTAGAAGCCATTTTTTAAGGAAAAAACCTGGGAAATTAATTGTAATAATATCTTCTTTAACCCGCTGCATCAGAAACACAGTTCCAACCTGCAACCAACAGACAGACAGAAGGACAGACCCAGATGGAGAGACAGGAACAGAGAGAGGACCAGAGAATCCTTGAGAGGGAAAGGCTCGAGACATGGGGTGGCCGACCGCCCCAGCTCGCCTGGCACCAAAAGGGCACGCGGGATGTGGGACTTCCTGTGCGGGGGCGAGGCGGGTGGGGAACCTCACCAAGAGCCACAGACACTGCACAGTGAGCCTAGAAGACGCGGAGGGTGGTGGGAGAGAAGCCGCCGGTCGGAAAGGGGCTGCCAGGGGCCCTGCCCTCCAGGCCAGGCTGGGGTCCCTCGCTGGGCAGCCCTGGAGAGTTGCTTGGGGCAACACAACCCCAAGCCCACAGGCAAACTCAAGGAAACTTCCCTCAAACGCTCACAAAGCTGACCTTCCCAGAGAGCTACTCCTTTCTTGCATGCGTTCTTAATAGCTCAGTCGTGTCTGACATTTTTGCAACCCCATGGACTATAACACACCAGGCTCGTGGGATTTCCCAGGCAAGAATACTGGAGAGGGTTGTCATTCGCTTTTCCAGGGGATCTTCCCGGCCCAGGGATCAAACCGGCATCTCCTGCATCGGCAGGTTGATTCTTTACTACAGAGCCATGGAGGAAGCAATCCTGTCTGCCCCCTGACGACGATTCAAAAGCCCAGGACACATCTGGACCCAAGGCTCTGGCTTCGGATGGTGGCCTCTGAGCCACCTCTTCCAAAATCAAGTCTTAATGAAGTCACTTGCTGACCATCTGACCTCGGACACCCCCCCTGCTCCCCCAACTCAGGCTATAGCCCGTCCATCTTCAGCTGGTTGAGCTGTCGCAAAACCCCCCAGCCTGAAATATCCCCGGGTCTAGGTGCTGGGTGATTTCCGCCCCTCTTTTTTTCCCTTTGCTTTCAAATGTTAACCGTGAACGGATTTATTTCAAACCAAATCACCTTTCCCCGTTTCCCGGGGAAAGTGTGACAGTTTGCAAGGCCTGTAATTCTTTTCTTCCGAGTTAAGATTTGCTGGAGAGAAATGGATTTCTCCACATCGCGCAAAGAATGCAAGGGAGAGAGGAGGAGATATAAAAAAAGAAAAGGGAGGCATTTGTCAGCTTTGGAGAGTGTGTGTGCACGCGCGCGTGCACGCGTGTCTGTGTATTTCCTGCTGTCAGCTGACATTTCACAGAACTTTGTTTTCATTAGTTAGCACAATTAAAATCACAAGGAGGAGTCAGGTAGAAATCAAAGTTCCTTTACATTTCACCAGAAAGACGAGAGGCTGACTCCTCACTCTGCGTGCACCAATAAAAGATATGTGGTCGCCTTTGGCGGGAGAGGCAAAAAATAAGCAATTTAGGATCTTAAAAGATAAAAGATAATAAAAGTAATTAAGATAATTAACCACCCTGAAGAGAGAAGAATTTACTGCTGTAAATTTTGTATTTTGTTTCGCTTGGCAATACCACAGCTGCCACTCTGCTTAATATACAGCGCGTCAAGCATCTGAGAGTCTTTGGCTGTCAAAAGGCATATATAATAAAAATTTTTAACAGAAGAGGAAGGACGGGGGAGAGATGAGAGCTGCAATTACAATTTTTAAAAAATCTGGTTAATTGAGTTTGGAGCCAGGTGGTCGGGCTTTCTTTGCGTCCTGCGGATTTGGCAACGATGAGATTTTAGTCTCTCCACGTTCGGTCTCTGCAGCCATGGAAGGATCCCATCTGTACCACCCTGCTTCCCCCCCACCGTCCCCACCCGTCGGTCCCCAGTGTCACCAACTCAGTTCAGCCCTTATTGTCTCTGTCCTGGGCTGCCCCGTTCCTACCGCGCTGTCTGCATGAGCACCAGATACATGAATACCTATGGCTGATTCACGTTGAGGTTTGACAGGAAACAGCAAAATTCTGCAAAGCAATTATCCTTCAATAAAAAGTAAATAAATTTAAAAAAAAAGATGCTCCAGCATCCCACTGCAGGGTCTCCCTGGGGCCATTAGGCCTAAATCCTAATTCCTAGCCTGACATTCAAGCTTCTGAAATATTGGGTCCCTGTCTCAGCCCTGGGTCCGTCCATCCTTCTTACAAAACACAGACACTCAGAGCTCTCAGGTCTTCCTAAAGGACACGATGTTTCTCTCCCCTGGAGCCTCTTGCCACACGAGCAGACTGACAAACTCCTGCTCGCCCTTCATCTGTCAACGTGAGCATCAGAGCTTTTGGAGAATGCCCCCAACCGGTCCCCCACCCCCCAGGGCCCCCAGAACACGCTCACTCTCCTGAGACTCGCTGGTCATCTATGCCTCATGATACTTATCCCATCTGAGCGTATTTTCTGTATCACTCGTCTCCACATTTTGTTGAACAACTATTTAGCCCCCTCTGAACGCCAGCTACTGTGTGGGCTGTTGTGGGTGCAAAGATAGGTTCATTCGTTCAGGGAAAGTTTATGGAGCATCGATCACGTTCCGGTCACTGATCCAAGTGCTGAAAAAAGTAGCGGGGACATAAAGAGACAAAAGATCCTCGTGAAGCAAAAGTTCTGGGGCCAGGGTGGGGCGGGGGTGAGACAGATGATAATCAAGGAACAAGCAAATGTGGGTCATGAGAGGCAATGACCAGGGCGGAAGTGATGAAATAGCAGTAGGGCAGAGAAGGGTAGAGAGATTAGCGCTGGGCAGACTCAAGAGAGAGGAGGCAAGGAGGCAGGCCTCCTGGCCGTCGACCTGGTGCGTGCAAAGGCCCTGAGGTGAGCCTGAGTCCGGGGTGCGGAAGGAGACCCTCCAGTATGGCTGGGGCTGGCCAGCGAGGGTGGGTCACAGGAGCTCAGATCACAAGGATCCAGGGTTTCCCTGGTGGTCCAGTGGGTAAGACTCCATGCTCCCAACGCAGGGGGCCTGGGTTCGATCCCTGGTCAGGGAACGAGATGCCACAGGCTGCAACTAAGAGTTTGCATGTGGTAACTAAAGATCCCACGTGCTGCAACGAAGATCCGGCCCAGCCAAGTAAGTAAGCATTTTTGGAAAGTCACGCAGGACCTTGTAGACTCTTCTAGGAGTCTCGGTTCTCCCCTGGGAGGGGCGGGAACTGGAGGATGAGGGCGGAGGGGTGACTAGACCCGCTTTCTGTCCGCAGCTCATCCTGAGCTGCCGGGGGCAGGGGTGGGGGCGGATTTAAGTGGGGAGGGGAGAAGGGCAGGGATTCAAGAGGGGCTGTCGTCCCTCCCAGGCCAAAGAGTGACCAGTGAGGGACCCCAAATGTCGTGAGCACCTAGCAAGCACCTGGTGCGTGGCAGCCTTTCAGTTCTGGCGTGTGTCTGAGTGTGCGTGTGCACACATACACAGGCATGCATGATCCACTCTGTATAGCCTAGAATTTAAGCAGTGAGCAGAGCAAGGTGACCCTGAGTGAGCACACTTGCCTTCTTGCAAAAAGTGTACATGATACAAACCAACGCTTTGTCCAGCACCTGGCTTAATAAGAGATGCTATCTCACCTCCTGAACCTTTTATATTCAATCATGATGCATGAGGGGCTCTCCTGATCTCTTTATGGAATGAATGAATGAATGAGATGAAGAAGGGACAGAGACCTGTGAACAAACAGACACCACGAGATGGCTCTAAACCAGAGGCACGAAACGGAATCACAGGTATGAAAGTGCGACAGGAACCCGCTGGAAGAATCCAGATGACTCCCGGAGGAGGCCCTGCCGCCCTGGCTCGGACACACCCTATTCTAGCTGTCCCTCTGGGTCTCCAAGTCCCTCCTCCCTGAGAGCCCCTGGCTGCCCTTCCACCTGTGTCCCCACGGATACGCCTATGCAAGAAGGCCACCCAGCACCGTGTAAATCTGGACCCAGGTGAGGCGGGTGCCTGAGATCTCTCAATAAGCAGACTTCAAGGGGCCCCTATAACTCAGTAGCTAATTACCTCACCCGCTCTGTCAGCTCAGCCCTCAGAGGCAAGCAGCCCATTTCTCTGGCAGGCTGGCCCATAAAAAGCCCCGAAACACATGGATTTACTGTATTTATGTATTGGGGTTTGGAGAAATACACTTGATACCTGGGGGCCTTGGGGCGTGGGGACATGATTTTGAAATCCAGATAGTTAAACTAAGGGAGAATTATAAGAAAGAAAGGGTCAGGAGGCTCCCACTCTTCTGGGAAGCATCCAAGTGGTGGGAGTGCAAGAAAGGTGGAATTTACAGACCCACCACCCCGGTTTGAGGTCCTGAGTTCTGCTCTTCTGCTTAAGCCCTGAGAGACTCAGTCATCTCATCTATAGAACAGAGAGAGACACTTACTCCTTGGAAGAAAAGTTATGACCAACCTAGACAGCA
Source organism: Budorcas taxicolor (assembly GCF_023091745.1). Taxonomy (NCBI): domain Eukaryota; kingdom Metazoa; phylum Chordata; class Mammalia; order Artiodactyla; family Bovidae; genus Budorcas; species Budorcas taxicolor. The sequence continues at coordinate 67,103,604 of NC_068926.1, forward strand.
TTTTCAAAAGCAGAGACATTACTTTGCCGACTAAGGTCCATCTAGTCAAGGCTATGGTTTTTCCTGTGGTCATGTATGGATGTGAGAGTTGGACTGTGAGGAAGGCTGAGCGCCGAAGAATTGATGCGTTTGAACTGTGGTGTTGGAGAAGACTCTTGAGAGTCCCTTGGACTGCAAGGAGATCCAACCAGTCCATTCTGAAGGAGATCAACCCTGGGATTTCTTTGGAAGGAATGATGCTAAAGCTGAAGCTCCAGTACTTTGGCCACCTCATGCGAAGAGTTGACTCATTGGAAAAGACTCTGATGCTGGGAGGGATTGGGGGCAGGAGGAGAAGGGGACGACTGAGGATGAGATGGCTGGATGGCATCACGGACTCAATGGACGTGAGTCTGAGTGAACTCTGGGAGATGGTGATGGACAGGGAGGCCTGGCATGCTGCGATTCATGGGGTCGCAGAGTCGGACACGACTGAGCGACTGGACTGAACTGAACTGAACTGAACTGAAACACAATGAAAGGGCTTCCCCGGTGGCTCTGGTGGTAAAGAACCCACCTGCCAATGCAGGAGACGCAAAAGATGCAGGTTCAGTCCCTGGGTGGGGAAGATCCCCTAGAGAAGGGCATGGCAACCCACTCCAGTATTCTTGCCTGGAGAACCCCGTGGACAGAGGAGCCTGGCAGGCCCCAGTCCATGGGGTCGCAATGAGTTCGACACGACCAAAGCGGCTTAGCGCCCACACACACAATCATTGTGAAAGAGCAGGCGTATGGCACCCTGGGCACATAGGAAGTGCTCAACAGATAATCAGAGAAGGCATGTGTGAGTACATTCCTCACGCCCAACCCGCATGTGGCACTTTGCAGGTGGCTCCCCAGTTCTTCCTTACGCCAGGCGTGAAATAGGGACCATCACCAGTTCAAGGTCACAAAACCGAGAAGGCTCAGGAGGTGAAGGCCAATGGTTCACAGGCAGAGTCCACACTCAGACCCTGTCTGTCTGACACCAGAACCTGTGTCCCTAACAGAGTCCCCTCGCTGTTAAAATGCGTATGCTTGGAAATACACGTTTGCTGAATTCTCTGGCTTCGCACATCAATCTCAATGTGCAGGGGGTTGGAGGGAGGGGTCCCTCTACATGGGCATCGAGGAAGACCCCAGATGAAAAGCATTTTAAGGCCAAAATATCTTGTGATTCCTCCCAGGAGAGCTGTCTTTTTAGAGCCTGTGTTTGGAGACTGTAACTTACAATACAAGGGACTAGCTGTTTACCAAGTGGTGACAAGAACACGTGTTCTAGCATCTCAGTACTACCCGCTTCCTCTGTGGCAACTATAGGCTGAGATGCAATGGGTCCAGGGAAGAAACTGGAAAGGAAACACACAGCTCCAACTCCTCTCTCCCCACCCCCCGTCCTGGGAGCCTAGCCCAGAACCCCTTCCCCCTCCCCACCCATCAGCAGCCCTGCCTCAGGCCCCAGCTTGCAGGGGCTCCCAGAGGCAGGACCAGCCATCCATCAGTGACAGCCCCTCATGGTTACTCTGGGAGAGTCACCTTAAGTCCCATGGAAGAGAGGCAGGAGCAAAGAAAAATAGCCCCCATCTTAAGAGCAAGATTCTGGTGCCCACACTGCCCTTATTTCACTGAGAGTGTTGAGCAAGTTGCCTTATCCTGTACAGGCCTCGGTCTCCTCATCTGTAAAATGGGTATAATCATGATGTCACTCCATAGCCACCTTCCCTACAACCCTGGCAGCAAATCACTTACTTTGAAAAGAGGCTTTTTTCAAAGTCTCAGTTTATTCACCTATAAAATGGGTCAATAATAACAATGGTCACAGAGTTGCTTTGAGCCCTCAGTGCCGTGACAGACACCAGAGGTCAGCACACGTTTTCTCTAAAAGGCTGGATATTAAATACTTCGAGCTTTGCAGGCCAGATGGTCTCTGTTGCAACTACTCAATGCCGCCATTGCAACGTCAAAGCAGCCTAAGACAAAATGTGAGCGAATGGGCGTGGCTGTGTGCCAATAAAACTTTATTTCTGGACACTGAAATTTGAATTTCAGATAATTTTCATGTGTCACAGAATAGTATTCTTTTGATTTTTTTCAATGATTTAGAAATGTAAAACATTATTTTTAGCCCACAGATCCCGCCAAAACAGATGGGTGGTTTGCAGCCCCCAATACACATACCAGTTCCACCATACCTGGCACATAGGCCCTCAGTCAATGTTCATTTTCTCTTTCCACTGAAATTTAAGTTACAGGAAGAACAGTGGAGGTCATTCATCCAATATTACTTCCACTTTAGGAAGCTCATCCATCAGACTTGGGAGAAAAACAGAGCTGGTTGTTGTCTTTCTGAATATAAATCCTCTAAGATGGGGTCCTTGATTTTATCAAAGCAAAATCTCACTTCCAGCTCTGGCCAGACTGGCCCAAAGTGACTCCTGTTGTTGTTTGGTCTCTTAAGTCGTGTCCCACTGTTTGCGACCCCATCGACTGTATCCCACCAGGCTCCTCTGTCCGTGGGATTTCCCAGGCAAGCATTTCCTTCTCCAAGAGATCTTTCCAACCCAGGGATCAAACCCATGTCTCCTGCATTGCCAGGTGGATTATTTACCACTGAACCACAGGGGAAGTCCCAAAGTGACTTTACCATGAAATACAAGTATGCTTTGTAATAAGCACATTTCAATGTTTATTTGACAATCCCTATATCCGTAATTGCTCGCAATACCCTTTGAGGTAGCTGCTATTATCCATGACCATTTTTCAGATGAGAAAAGTGAGGCCAGAGCAGTAGAGTCACGCGGCCCATGATTGCACCACTGTGTCTGGGCAGAGTCTGGGTTTGAACTCTGACTGTCTGAACGCAATGACTAGGCTCCAGGGGAACTGGGATACAGTCTTTCCACCTTTGAGAGGATGGAGGTCATGGTACCACCAGCCATCAACTCCCAGCCCCTGACATCCCCCCAGGGAGAAGCCCCTCATCCCACCTCACTGTTCCTAACAGTTAGTTACACCCTCTCCCATGATTCAGTGAAGCTGAGCGGCTTCCCGGCAAGAACATTATTCTTGCAGGGAAGCGAGGGTCTGATGTTGGGGGGATGGGGTGGGCAAGGGAAGGGGTAGTGGGCAAGAAATCAACACATAAGCAATTAAAAGGCGTGCAAGATTTTTAAAAATATATTGCTTCCTCCGCATGGGCAGGCTGCAGATCCTGACGGAAGTTTGCACAGATGCCCTGTGCTTTTCTGTCCGGGGACGTAGGAATGGATTCGGCTAATTGAACCCCCATGTAGTGAGCGGTGCGGGGGAATCTCAGGAGCGATCCATCTCCCCTGGCAGGCTCGTTCCGGGAGGCAGACGAGGGAGGCCTTGTCGAGCGCCTTCCAAGACGAATATCCCCTCAGCACGAGGGACGGCTCACAGAAACCCTCGTTTGTTTTTCGGAATTCTTTTTCTTATAGAACTGACGTGGCAGTTTTTCCCCCTGATTTTTCAGAAGCTACACTTATTTACTGCTCTTTGTGCATCTTCAGAAAAATGTGACTCCAAATCTTTTCTCCATGGAGCGGGTGGGAGAAGAAGATCAGAAAATGGAAATAACCTATTTTCTTTTTAAAAGGAAACAGTCAAACTCTGTAGTTTATGTCCCTGGGTGCATGCATATTCAGTCACGTCCGACTCTCTGCGACCGCATGGACGGTAGCCCGCCAGGCTCCTCTCTCCATGGGATTCTCCAGGCAAGAGTACTGGAGTGGGTTGCCAGTTCCTACTCCAGGGGATCTTCCCCCACCCAGGGATCAAACCCGTGTCTCTTGCATCTCCTGCACTGGCAGGCGGATTCTTTACCTTTGGTTGCTTCCAGCTTTAATCTATTGGAACTAATGCTGCAGTGAACATTCCTGAGCAAAATTTGTTTGTGCAAATATAGAAGGAACTTGGAGAGGATCCGTGTGGTGGTCACTCACACTGCCCACCTCATATGTCTTGTTCTCCTCTGAGGCCGTGGTAGGACTAGGCTTCCTTGCCCACTTAGAGACAGATGCGTCATGGGCCTGCCGTCAGTGTCCAATGTCACATTTTTCTTGCGTGGTCACTTTGGGACTGAGGTTCTTCCCTCTTTTTTCCTTCTGCCCCTGCAGCTGGCCGTGCTCTGGAAAGTGACTGCTCCACCCGCAAAGGTTCTAAGCTACAGGTAACGGAAATGTATATAAGACCTCCCAGCCAACCTGGAATGGACATGTAGTGTGAGCCGTAAAAAAAAAAAATTGTTTCATTCCATTGTGATTGTGATTTGGGGTGCATTTGTTACTGCAGCATAGCCCAGTTTATCCTGACAGGTTCAAGCTACTAAAATGCTTCCATTTTACAGATGGGAAAACGAAAGCTACGTTTATTGCCTCTAATCCTTTGAGTTTAAATATTTTTAGGGTGCCCCACCACCCTCAGATTAGAACTCAAACTCCTTAGTATGTTATTAATGGCCTTTGATTATTTTATCACAGCATACCAATCATTACAGTATTCTTCCCACCAGATTTACATTGTGCCCCAGCCATACCTCAGATCCACCATAACTATGGATTCTACAATTTCATCCATGCTGTTCCCGAGGCCTGGAGTGTCCCTTCCTGCCTCAGGGTGAACCCCTACTCGTGCTTCAATAGCCAGTTTAGAGAGCTGCCCATTTGTTGAGCCTTGTCTGGTCCTCCCAGGCAGCTGCTTCCTCAGTACCTTAAACAGCCTCCATGTGGGACAGAATTACACTCTTTCCTAACTGCTTATTTGTGTGACCATTTTGCCGACCCCCAGACTGTAATCCCCTTGATAGCATATACTCTATTTTATTCATCTCTCCCCAGTGTTCAGCACAGGGCCTGGCATATGGCGGGTTCTAGGTAAATGTTTTACCCATGAATTAATGATACCAGTGAATTAGTGAATGGATGGATAAATGAATCAGTGACTTGTCCACTAACCGCACTGGTCTCTCCTTCCATAGCCCTTCTAGGATCTCATTGCTGGACAGCTCGTCCCTGATTCAAGGTTTCCCTGCCAACTCTCAGATAGAAATGGATAGGACAGTGATGGTGGACAGGTTTCAGGTTGCCAACGCAATTCTTCTAAAGATGTCATTATGGTCTGGGCAGTAAGATGATAAGGCAATTTAACAGGTCTTCAAAAAGTTCAACATGGAATCACCACACAACCCAGCAATTCCCCTCCTAGATATAGAACCGAAAGATTTGAAAATAGATGTTCAAACAACCCTTGCACACCCATGTCCATAGTGGGATTATTCACAATCACCAAAAGGTCAGCTCAGTTCAGTTCAGTCGCTCAGCCGTGTCTGACTCTTTGCAACCCATGAATCACAACACACCAGGCCTCCCTGTCCATCACCATCTCAAATCTCCCGGAGTTCACTCAGACTCACGTCCATCGAGTCCGTGATGCCATCCAGCCATCTCATCCTCAGTCGTCCCCTTCTCCTCCTGCCCCCAATCCCTCCCAGCATCAGAGTCTTTTCCAATGAGTCAACTCTTCGCATGAAGTGGCCAAAGTACTGGAGTTTCAGCTTCAACATCATTCCCTCCAAAGAAATCCCAGGGTTGATCTCCTTCAGAATGGACTGGTTGGATCTCCTTGCAGTCCAAGGGACTCTCAAGAGTCTTCTCCAGCACCACAGTTCATACGCATCAATTCTTTGGCGTTCAGCTTTCTTTATAGTCCAACTCTTACATCCATACATGACTACTGGAAAAACCATAGCCTTGACTAGATGGACCTTTGTTGGCAAAGTAATGTCTCTGCTTTTTAATATGCTGTCTAGGTTGGTCATAACTTTTCTTCCAAGGAGCAAGCATCTTTTAATTCCATGGCTGCAATCACCATCTGCAGTGATTTTGGAGCCCCCAAAAATAAAGTCCGACACCAAAAGGTAGAAATAAATGTCCATCAATGGATAAATAGGAAAGTACCATATGGCCTAGCCATACAATGGAATACTATGCAGCTGAAAACGAGAATGAAGTAGTGACACAGGCTGTGATGTAGATGAACCTGGAAACCAGCAGACTAAGTGAAAGAAGGAAAGTGAAGTCGCTCAGCCATGTCCGACTCTCTGCGACCCCATGGACTGTAGCCCACCAGGCTCCTCCGTCCATGGAATTTTCCAGGCAAGAGTACTGGAGTGGGTTGCCATTTCCTTCTCCAGGGGATCTTCCCAACCCAGGGATCGAACCTGGGTCTCCCACATTGCAGGCAGACGCTTTACTGTCTGAGCCAGTAAAACAAACCAGACACAAAAAGGCATCATTTATACCATTCCATTCATATGAAATGTGCTAAATAAGGAAATCTAAAGAAGCAGAAGGTAGGTTAGTGGATGCCTGGGCAGGGGTGGCTGGGTGGGTCGGATGGAGAGTCAACTGTTGGCTGGGGTTTTTTTTTGTTGTTGTTTTTTTTAACCTCTTCACTTGGCTTGTGAGATTTCAGCTCCCTGACCAGGGATTGAATCAGGGCCTCAGCCGTGAAAGTGCACAGTCCTAACCACTGGACCGCCAAGGAACTCCCAAAGAGTGAACTGTTGATGGACAATTTTGGAGCGACGCGAGTGTTCTGGAACTAGATAGACGAGGTGGTTGCACCACACTGAGAACGACACAAAGCCACCGAAGTGTTCACTTGAAAACAATTAGTTCAATGCCACGTGAATTTTACCTTAATTTAATTTTTTTTTTTTTTTTTTTAATAAAAGAAGCTAGGAAAGGCAGCTGGCACATTCCTTCCTGGCTTCCTTCTGGGAGGCAGGATGGTGGGCTGAAAGCTGGGGCAGGGCAGGAATCCTGAGCAAACGTACCCAGCACTAAGCAACCTGTCTTCCTGGAGGGTAATCCCTTCAAGGGGGCAGAAATGAAATGTGGGAGGTCAGTGGGGTGCACATACTGGAGGAGGTGGAGGAGGGAGAGACAGGGAGAAAGAGGGAGAGACCTGGAAAGAGAGCGAGCGGAACAAAACCCTGAAGAGAGAAACTCAGGGAGGAACAGAGGAGAGGGAGGGTCTTGGATGAATTAAGCAAGCCAGGAGGACCACAGAGCCCTGATTACTCCCCACTGGGCAACATGTGAATAAGGAGCTGAGAAAAAATAAGCAGAAAATCCTTTTTTTTTTTTTTCTTCCCTCCCAGTGACAAATCCATCCCACAAGCCAGATGGAGGCTCAGCCACAGGCTTTTGTGTGGGGCCTGGGGAGGGAAGGCCACCTCGCTGGCCCCCACCGGCAGGGGGGCGGGGAGTGGATACATTCCAAGGGGCCCTTGGGGATGATGGGAGGGTGGGCTTCCTACGCCGTGTGGGCCTGGGGACTCTCTCCTCCTCTGAGCCTCGCTGGCCTCAGCTGCAATTAGAGCAAATTGTGTTTTCCAAAAATGACGACAGCAACATTTGCAGAACTTGCCAAACAAGAAGTGCCGACTGATTTCCCCTCCCTCTGAAAGCGGGCAGGTCTTTGCAACTGCACGGGCTTGAAAGAAGGTGGCAGATGTTCTATGGATTCTGAGTCGAGGCTGTGAAAGGTCATGTGGGCACTTGCCCTTGGAACCTGGCCGCCATGCTGTGAGGAAACCCAGACCACACATAGAGAGGACACGGCCATGGGCAGGCGTTTCCCCCAGTGGCCCCAGCTGAGGTCTCAGCCTACAGCCCCCAATCCAACGTCAACCACATGTGTATAAGTGGACAAGACTTCAGAAGCCCCACTCTCATACTCTGAGCCATCTCAGCTGACACCCTATGAAGCAGAGACCAGCTCTCTGTGCTGAAGTCTGCCCCACTCGCAGATCCATGAACAAAATAAATATCATTGTTTTAAGCCACTAAGTTTGGGATGGTCTATTACACAGCGGCAGACACCTGGAAGGAAAAGCAGAGTGCCTGATGCATCGCTATTGCTCCCGAGATATTTGCTACAGACGAATGGGCAGCACTCAAAGGGCCACCAGCTCCCCTACAAGGTAAACGCTCCATCGTTTTTTAAATTATATTTATTTCCTTTATTCATATTTATTTGGCTGTACTAAGTCTTAGCTGTGGCATGCAGGATCTTTGATCTTATCTACAGCATGCGAACTCTTAGCTGCAATATGTGGGATCTAATTCCCCAATCAGGGATCGAACCTGGGGCCCCTGCATTAGGAGCATGGAGTCTTAGCCGCTGAACCACCAGGGAAGTCCTGCTCCATCATCGTTATGGGCTGAATTGTGCCCACCTACAAATTCATAATATGTCTCCCCCTCCCCCCAAATCTCACATTTCTTTCATGTTGAAATCCTAACCCCTAGTAGCTCAGAATGAGACTGTATTTACAGATGTGATCATTATAGAAGCAATCAAGTTAAAAGAAGGTCGTGAGAGTGGGGAACCTAATCCAGTGCCCTGGGGTCCTTATAGGAAGAGGAGATTAGGACAGAGACATTCTCAGAGGACAGAGCCTGTGACGACAGTGGGACAAGGTAACCATCTGCAAGTCAAGGAGAGAGGCCTCAGAAGACAGCAACCCCGCTGGCACCTTGATCTTGGACTTCCAGCCTTCAGAACCATTAAAAAATACATTTCTGTTCTGTAAGCCACCACGTGTGTGGTGTTCTTTATGGCAGCCCTAGAAAATGAAGATAATCAGTGAGCCCACTTTACAGCTGGGAAAACAAAGCTCTAAGCATTCATGTGTCACTAGACTGCCCAGCCAGCCAGCAGTGAAGTGGGCTTGGATCCTCCCTACCCCTAAATGGGAGGGGTGTGACCCCATATGCTAGGTCTCAATGGAGCTAGACAGAGTAAACCAGCAGGGGTTACGCAGAACCCCAAGCTGCACCCAGGGCAGGCATTGCCAGTCCCTTCCAGCACTCCGTCCCCCAGCCCGGAAGTGGCCTGAGTCTCCTTCTGCAGCCAGGCAGTCCCCTGGGGGACAGGAATGGGCAGAGGAGGACAGACAGTCCTAGGCAAGGCTCAGAGGGGCCTGCCTACGGCTGCTCTACCTGGGTAATCCTTTAGAGGTGCTGGTCAGACTCTGAATGGGTTGTTTACTCAGTCGTGTCTGACTTGGCGACCCCATGGACTGTAGGCCATCAGGCTCCTCTGTCCATGGGATTCTCCAGGCAAGAGTACTGGAGTGGGTCACCCTTTCCTTCTCCAGGGGATCTTCCTGACCCAGGGCTAGAACCTGTGTCTCCTGCATTGGCAGATGGATTCTTCTTCTTCTGAACCACCAGGCAAGCCTTCTGTACAGGTTCCTATAGTGAAAATCTTACTCCAGGAGGCCCTTCTGATTAACTCATCAGCATTATGGTGACATGGCATTTGTGAGATAAGCTAGGATTCTATACAGAGATTTGTCCAGGGTGCAGAGCTGGGCCTACCACGGGGAAAATTATGGATTAAATGTTGTCCTCCAGAAGATCTCTTCTCCCCAGCCACTGGATCAGGAAAGTTTAGCAAGATCCCAGCCTTGGAGTCTGAATGACCCCCAGTCTGCCTGTTGGAATCATACAGAGGATTAAAATAATTACTTGAGCTGGTTCCAACTTCCAAGAGTCTCATGGGATTGCCCAGGCCTAGGTTTTCCTTTAAAGCCCCCTGGAGATTTTCTCAGAGTCTGAGAACCCCGATATGAACCTCAGTGGGAAGCTGGAGGTACAGAGAGGGCCCTGGGGTCAAGGGCCTCCTGTCAGTTTCTCAATGGGGCAAGCTTGTTGCTGCTACAGGATCTTTGCACAGACTGCTCCTGTGGCCTCCACATTCCACCCTTTGCAGGTTCCTAATCCTCCCTCCAACCTCAGCTTAAATAGCACCTCCCCCAGCCCACCTCGTCCTGACTCTCCAGCCTCGCTTCCTCCTCTCTCACTGTTCCCTGGTCTTTGACTTTAGATCTCTGACAGTATTTTCCAATGTTGTATTCTTGGCTGTTTTCCTTACTTATTGGGTGTTTCCCCACCAAACTTCCAACCCACAGGGGCCACAGTGAAATCTGTGTTCTTCACCACTGGGTCCCAGGGCTAAGCACGTCGCAGGTTCTCAACAAATAGAGTGAATGAATTTAATGACAAAAGGTCAGTTCTCCTCCCCGAGCCTCACTTTGCTGGAAGAAGTAAATGAGTTCATTTCTGTAAACTGCTTAGAAATTCTACTTCGTGTTAATCAAATGCGTTGGTGCAGATCAGATGCCTGGTGTAAAGTCAGACCTAGGATAAGCTCCCAGTAATGATGATGGCTTCCTAGTATTGTCATGGCTACTGTTGTTGTTTACCCTGTCTACAGCACAGAGCAGGCGCCTGATAAAAACATGAACTATACTAAGGTGGCCTTGGACGAGCCATGAAGATGGAGGTCGTGGCTGCCGGAGGAGGCTTCCGCGGTGGTCTGACGTGGAGAAGAAAGCATGGCTCAGAGAGGGGAATACAAGGACCCAGGGTCATCCAGCAAGTCTAAGGCAGCTCCAGGACCACAACCCAGAACTCCTGGCAGTGTGCCCTTAAGCAGATCTCTTCCCCTCTGTGTCATGGGCCTGGGGGCTCTGCCAAGGTCTCAGAGGTCAGGCCCACCTCTGCCCTCAGCCCCGACCCCAAAGCCTGCACCACGGTGACCCGGGTGGCCACTGGGTGGCACTGTGGAGTCACCGCCAGCTGGCAGCCACCCCAGGAAGCCCAGTCTAGTGGAGATTGCCCAAAAGACCTCAGAGGGGGCAAAAGCGGGTCTCAAAGGGTGTTCTGTGCTGCCTTCATTTCAGACAAGGAGACCAAAGCCCAGAGAGGGACAGGCAGCTTGCCAAAATCACACAGCTAGTCTGAGAAGAAAGAAAAAAAAAGCCTTTTAGTGAACACCTATTATGTACCCAGGTGGTGCTAGTGGTAAAGAATCTGCCTGCCAAGGCATGAGATGCAAGGGATATGGGTTGGATCCCTGGGTCAGGAAGACCACTTGGAGGAGACAATGGCAACCCACTCCAGTATTCTTCCCTGGTCACTCCCACGGACAGAGGAGCCCGGTGGGCTATGGTTCATGGGGTCACAAAGAGTCAGACACGACTGAGCACGTGCGCACACATGCACACACACACACACACACACACACACGTGCACACACATGCGCATGAACACAGAGAATACATGTATGTGCACACACGCACACATGCGCAAGCACCCACGCACACACGTGCCCATACACACACGTGAGCGTGAGCGTGAACATACACACAGAGACATACACACATGCACGCACACACACAAGTGTGTGCGCGTGCACATACACACACGTGTGCACACAGGCACACGAACACACGTGTGCACACGTGCACATGCATGTGTGCACGAACACACACAGACATACACATGTGCATGCATACACATGTGTGCGCACATATGCACATGCACAGGAACAGAGACACGCACGTGTGCACACATGCGCACACACATGTGCATGCGTGTGCATACACATGCGCGTGCGCGCACACACACACACACACACACACACACAATGTTCCCAGTCTGCAACTCTCATCCAGATCTCATATCTGCCCAAGGACATGAGAACTATTCTCCCATTTTCCAGTTGAGGACACAGGCACAGAGAGCTTGTAAGACCTACAGGAGCACGGATGATAATAATAACAGTTGTGGATGATACTCACTGAGCACCACCTGTCCTAAATGTTGTCAGTGCAGCTGGCCAGTCCCACCACAAGGCCGAGGTTTGGACTCCAGGATCAACCCATTTAAAAGAGATGGAAACTGAGGCTCAGAGAGAGGAAGGCCTTTGCAGAGGTCGCACAGCCGGGGAGTATCTGTTGCCAGGACTTGCTCCTATACAGAGAGGAATTCGCTGATTCTTGTCCTCTCCCCCAAGTACTCAGGCTCTCCCCCCAGTCTCAGGCAACTCCTGTCCAGCGTGACCAGACCTAAGCCAGACATATCCTTCCAGGGCTCCGAGAAGACCAAGCCCCTTCCCCAAAGCCAGAGCTGTCCAGGTTGGGCTCCACAGCTGGCTGAACTGGGCTGCCATCAAGTGTCTGGTGCCCACTGGAGCTCGGAGTTATGTGGAGGAGTCCCTGCACCTCTCCACACGGCCCCACAGTCCCTGGACCAGACATGAGCTCAGGGGTGCTGCTGCCTATGTGAGAATTCTCACCAGGGTGCCCCAAAGGAAGAGGGTGCTGGGGTGAGAGCCTCAGAGAAAAAGCCACGGAAAGATGGTGCCATAGAGAAAACTCAGGTAGCGTAGAGGCAGCGACAGAAAGAGAACAAGAGAGCCAAAAAGAGAGAGAGGAGCAAATTCAAACAAAACAGAGGGGAACCAGCCAAGCCAGAGAGACAGGGGCAAGGAAAGATGCTTATCAGGACAGGCAGACAGAACAGAGAGGGAGACAGAGACAGAGATAAGGAGAGGCAGGCATTCTCAGAGACAGATAAGGACCAAGGGACAGAGGGAGGTGCTGGAGATGGAGACCCAGAGAGAGACAAGCTCCAGGAGAAGGGCCCTGGCGGAATCCTTAGGTGAGAGGGACCAGGAGGTTGGGCAGGGAGAAAGCCACTGAAAAGGAAGGGCTGGAGGAGGCTGAGAGGAGCCAAGAAAAAGAGATCCGAGGGAAGCCAAGAGGAAGGTGAGACTGTGCAAAGAGCAGAGGAAGGGGAAGTGTGGATGGGAAGGATGGGAGGGAGGAAGATGAGACAGTCCAAGGGGGGAGGCCAGGGCAGGGCAGGGCTGGCCCTGCGGCCAGGGATCCTGGCAGCCTGGAGACCCTACCCGGGCCTTGGATGCCGGGCGGCCAGGGCCCTCTGCTCACCACCTGCCCCTGCACCCTGGAGCCTCCCCCAGGCAGTGGAGGCCTGGCCCAGACCCTGGACAGCACAGCCCGGGAGAATGGACACCCTGACATCTTCCATTTCCGCCCACTCAGCAGGCCCCAAGCATGTCGTTTGCATAAAACAATATTCCTGTGGGGGATGCTAATGGGCCCTGCTATTTTTTGCCTCTCCTGGATCGTGGTTTGCATATATTTGCATACCCTGGGAGAATTAAGCCGGGATCATGTAAATGAGCCCACCAGCTCGGGGGTGAGGGAGGCTCCTGGCTCCTTGCCTCCCTACAGGCTGCAGAGGCCTCAGCCACCACCCACCCGCACCCCCAGGGCTGCCCTGGCGAGACTGGTCAACAGGAAGGCTCCGTTGTGTGCATCTCCCACCTGAGGCCACTGCCCACCAGGTTTCAGGCAGCCAGAGGGAGCTTTCAAAAACCCAGATCTGCACACGTCACATCTTCCTTGAAAGCTTTCATGGCTTCTGAGGTCTGAGGATAAAGGGGCAAACCCCACTAGAGCCACAGGGATGAGCCCTCACCAGCCCCCGCCCCTAACCCACACTCCCCCTCCCTCCAGACACATGGAGCTTCCTCCTATCCACCCTCACCAGGCTTTTGTCCACCACAGGTCCTTTGCACATGCCATCCCTGCTGGCTGCAATGTGTTTTCCTTCCCCTCTTCACTTACTTACCTCTAATTCATCCTTCAGACTCCAGCAGAGTACCACTTCCTCAGGGAAGCCTTCCCATCATCTCCAACCTCCTGAAACTTATTTCCCCTTCTGCAAACTGGGAACAGTAGAAAATTTCTTCCTCAAAGGGCTGTGTGTATCAGATGCAGCCACAGTGCCTGGTACGTAGTGAGCCCTCAATAAACAGACAGGTATTCTGTTATTATCGGGCCTCCGCGGTTGGCACTAGTGCAGGAGGCGTAAGAGACACGGGTTCGATCCCTGGGTCAGGAAGGTCCCCTGGAAGAGGGCATGACAACCCACTCCAGTATTCCTGCCTGGAGAATCCCGTGGACAGAGGAGCCTGGCGGGCTACAGTCCACAGGCTCTCACAGGCCTACAGGACTGGAGCAACTTAGCATGCACGGACGCTCTCTGATATCATTGTTGTTGCTCCCTCTTGCTTAGGTGTCAGGAGTTTGGTCCAGTCCCTGGCACCGCCCAAGAAACAGAACACATCCACGCTGCCTTCTCCTCCCGGGGTTCGTATCTTGCAGCCTCGTAGAAGAGAATGAGGCTCAGAACATGTCTGAGTCGCAGCGCAGCTGAGCCACACTTATCCTGAAGATGAAGTGTTTTCTTTCCAGAAGGTTCTACCCTTGACATCAAAGGTCTCTCCTGTTCAACAAACCAGCACCCGTTTAATTATGAGGAGACGCTCGTCAGCCAGGGCAGGGATCAGCCTGGCTGGATTTTCGTGGGGGCCAGTGTGCTCCGCATGCAGGCATCTGTGGTTGGGAGGTGGATAGGGCCAGGTCTGGACAAAGGTTCTGGAGGAGGGTGTGGTGGGGAGGAAGGTGCTGACAGGTGATGTTTCTCCAGACTGCTGCATCCTGCTCTTCCCAGCATACATCGGGATGTTGGGGAAGAAGACGGACACCCCACCCCGGTCCAGCCAACACAAGGGCATCTGCTTGTGTGGGCTGGAGAAATCTCCAGGTCTGCCTTGGAAGGTTTCCACCTGGTAGTCATGGTTCCTCATATCTGGAGCCTCAATCTTTTCAGCTGAAGGAAGCAGGGGGTCTTTTGTGGAACTACAGAGGGGTTCCGGGGGACTTCCCTAGAGGCCCAGTGGTTAACACTTCACCTTTCAGTGCAGGGGGTGTGGGTCTGATCCCTGGTTGGGAAGCTAAGATCCCACATGCCTCAGGGCTGAAAAAGCAAAACGTAAAACAGAAGCAATATGGTAATAAATTCAAATAAAAGGTCCACATTGAAATTAAAAAAAAAGAAAAAAGACTCTGCTCTTTCAAAGGCCACAGGTTCAAGCCTTGGTCAGGGAACTAAGATCTCACATGACATGCTGCATGGCATGGCCAAATTAAAAAATAATAATAAAGTATAAAAGAGAGGGCTTCAGCCTCACTCCATCCTCCTAGCCCCTCTGAGTGGATATGAACGTCAGTTCTGGACACATCAATCCCGCTTCTGCACTTGCAAGCCAAACGCTGCTCAGAACCACCCCCAGAGACTCAGTTTTCCCATCTGAGAAATGGGGACAGCACTCAGGCTGACTTCATTCATGGGGCTGGGGCCGGAGTTAAAACAGGGCAGGCAGCTCTGCACGTAGTAAGAGCTCTGTAAGTGGATCTCCTGTATCGTGACAATCGTCATGAGGTCTTAGGCTTCCACTGGGTTTATCACCATCTCCCCATGTGACTGGGCAAGTTCTTACTCGCTCTGGGACTCAGTTTCCCCTTTTGAATAAGTAAAGAGCGGGGGCTTGTCCAGATGATCCCCTGGGACTCTTAGTATTTTACCGTTTCCAGTCTCAAGTTCTGTCTCTTGAATTCTATGTTTCTCTGCAGCCACGATTGAATTCACCCATTTCCCACAAGCATTAGCCCAAAGGGTCAAAAGGCTATCTTGAAGATATAATTCCCAAAGGAGAGAGATCCTCCTTAAACTCCCCTTCCCCACTCTGCCCATGATCGCCCCTCCAAAATGCCCCTCAACAGAGGAAGCAGCCACAGTGACCCAGCACCTACTGTGTGCCAGGCATTGTTC
Organism: Budorcas taxicolor; assembly: GCF_023091745.1. Lineage (NCBI taxonomy): Eukaryota > Metazoa > Chordata > Mammalia > Artiodactyla > Bovidae > Budorcas > Budorcas taxicolor. The sequence goes on from NC_068926.1 coordinate 67,119,206, forward strand.
TACATACAGCTGTGAGGTACAACCAGGGCCTCCGTTTTACAGGGGCACAGAGAGGTTGAGCAACTTCCCCAGGATCACACAGCTCAAAAGCAACCCAGCTGGGATTTGAACCCCGGCCATCAGGTCCTCAACCCCAACGCTCCTGTCAGCAAACAATGGAATACTGGGCATGTGACAGACGGATGGCAAGTGACATTTGGGTAGGGAGAGCCTTTGCTGTCACAGACACTGTCTTGATCTCTAAAGATGCCCCAGACGGGCCTCACAGGGTCATGTCAGGAGGCCTGCTTGGCCCAGGGGAGGCCAGACCACCCCCTCTTCCCAGCCTGTTGGTTTAAAAAAGATCCAATTACCTTGGCCGTGGTGCACACAAGTGCTCTGATGAGCTGAAAAGGGAAAATGAGGAGCCTGCGTCACATGCTGTCGGAGATAATTAGAGGTAACATCACTTTTAAGGAAACAAGCCTGTGGCCAATTGTCCAGGACTGATCCAGTCGGTGGCCAGCAGGGGCAATGGGGATAAGGGAGGGCAGTCTGCCCCAGATCGCATGGTCTGCACGTGGCAGGGGCTGTGGGCTGGGCTGGATGGCCAAGGTGGGTGACTGCCAACCCCCAGCCGATGCTCTCCCTGCCCCAGGGGTTCCTGAGAGCTGCTCTAGTATGCATTCAGGGTGGATGTGTGAGCAAGGGCCTGCTTGCTCCCTCAAGGCAGGACAACGGCTTGCCAGCCCAGGGGCATGAGCTAGGTGGCCTCAGGGAGAGGAAGATAGGCTAGGGCCATCAACTCACAGCCACTCTGGCACTGTTTATAAAGCATCTCTTATGCACCATGAGGATACAGCCTGAAAGTGTCTTCTAAGCAGAAAGGGCAGTGTGTGCAAAGGCCCTGAGGTAGAGGCAGGCTTGGACATACTTGAGGCCATGCCAGAAGTTCAGTTCGGTTGGAGCAAGGATGCTTGGGAGAAGACGGAACCAGATGAGCTTCTTTTAAAAGCTGAGCCACTGGCGTTTCTCGAGGATTTCCTCTGTGCATGGCACTGGGCTCCATCTGCCCCACAGAAAGGCTCTGAAATGAATCACAGGTCATAGATGAGGAGTCTGAATGTCACAGAGGTGAAGTCATCACCAAGGTCCCATGGGTAATACATGGCAGAAGTGGATTCCTTTTCTAACACGACTTGTCCCACGAGGCCAAGTCCACTTGCCCCAAACCATAGCTTTCCAACAGGACAGAGCCTGAAGGTGACCTCGAAAGGCTAGTAATGGGAAAACTGAACACAACAAGGGGGAGGTAAGGTGCCCACTGCCAGGCTGAGAACCTGCCATCCTTGCATCGGCCCCCACAAGTGCCATTTGGAGGCAGCCACAGTAAAGCAGAAACCACCGTGGGGAACTGTAATGACGGAGCCAACACACTGGTTTTCTGTGAGCCAACAGGCATTTTCCTTTTCTTTGAAATTCACCACCCTAGAGCATTCCCAAATAGTTTTGGGCACACAAACTCTCTGAGGCGTCTTTTAAAAATCCATGGTTCCAAGCCATTTGAACTTGGAATATGCTGCTAACTGTATCCACTTTGGAGAATCGCTCTGTGTGTGTGTGTGTGTGCGTGTGCACACACACGCGTGCGTATTCATCATATAAAGGCTCGGAGAAGGCCTGCTGCAAAGGAACCTGTTTCCATTCCCTTAGCCTAGCATTCCCCAGATTCATTAGAGCACGCCATCTTTACAAACATGATCAGAATTGGAATTTGCCAGGAGTGGTAATGGAAAACACTGGTGTTGATAACTAAGATAAGCTAAACTAGTCCTTCTGACCTTGGAGGGAAAAAAAAGAATCTGATTTGGAGGGCAAGTGAAATGATGAAGTGATGGAGAAATATTTAAAGAACCAAGGGGGCTATTTCATACAGAGGAACAAAGACCCCGAATAGGGGATGATGGCCACGGTGGCCACCATCAAACCCACTGGAGGCTCCCAAGTGTTCTGGGGGGTGAGGGAGGGGAATTCCTGTCTAAATTCAGAGAGCAGAGCTAGGACCAGTAACTGATGCTAAAGTAGGAAAGGAGTTGGAGCTTTCACTGGAGACCAATTGTCTTGGTAGGAACTGAGTTTCCCATCACCGGAAGTGTACAAAGAGAAACTAGAAGACCACTGGCTTATAAAGGGCTAGTAAAGAACAGATTCGTTCTATAATTCTGGAGTTTCCAAGGCAGGGACATATTGACCTAGGCCCCAGCCATGCTTTATTCCCCTCTTCTCTCAAGGCTGGGCAGAAAGGAAGCAGGCATGTCACATCCATCTGACATTAGGAAAATTCTTATAAATAAAATAGTTCCTATAAAAGCTGTATGAGCTCTCTCCAGTCCATCTCATCTCGACAGTAATAAAACCAAGCCCGTAACTCCAGCGTCGCCTTGCCATCTACAAGAGGAAACGCTTATTTTAAGAAGTATAAAAAGAAAAGTAATTTACAGTCTATTAACATTTTAAAAAGTGTGTTAGCAAGAAGCGGGAATACATTACAGGCTCGATGAGGGATCCACAGAGAAGCGGAAAGTGAACTCGTATAAATTTCCCTTGGTCTCCATTTTAACCTGGGGGACTGCAAACTCATCCTGAATCCTTTCCTCTTTCCTGGAGAGGAAGGTGTGATGGAGAAAGGGTGGCCAGGAAGAGTGCGGTGAGGTGGCTCCATGAGGCGGAGGGAAAGGCATTGATGGGGTGGATTAGGATATCAGATCTACGTTCCCTTCCCAGCTAGGGTTCCTGGGGGGCTTTGTCAGCTGCCCAACTTCTGTGAGCCTAAGCGAGTTCCCTAATCAATGGATGTAATAAATCCCAGGGTCCCGCTGTTTCATGTAAAAGTCTTAGCTTTCCAGCATACTTGAGAAGACCAGTGTCTGCGAAAGGGACCGGGTACGCAGCGGTCCTCATCTAGCCTCACCTCCTTACCCAGCAGCCAGCCCTCCATCTGCGGGCCCAGAACTGAGCCGGGTCCGGGGAGGGGGAGCGGAGGAGCGCGAGGATGGATTGCAAACTACAAACCGAGGGAAATACATGGAAACAATTACAGAAGGATGGACTGGAAGGGAAAACAAACCGTTCCCTCAAAGGAACGCAGCCACGAAGGACTAGCCAAGGGGAGGACTAGCCTTGGGGGAGATGCCAGCTGCTGAGCAGGAGGACCGGGCAGGGGGCACTCGGGAAGGCAGGGACATTCCATGAGGTGGTCACTCGGGCCCGGAACCCTGACTCAGACCTTCACCTGCCGTGACATTCCAAAGAAGCCCCTTCTCCTTCCAGGGCAAGCGCGCACGTGTGCGCGCGCTATAATTTACATACACACAGACCAACACAATCTCACACGTGACACACAGACAATACAGTCTCACACACCTATGCCTGCCACACACACAAGCCACACACACACACGCAGGCGCATGCGCACAACGTAACTTATCCACACACACCAAAACAATCACATGTGTGGTCACATGCGCATCCAGTTCTTACACGCATGAGCCAATGTAAGCACACGTGTGCACACATGTCCCATCACACACATGTGTGTGTGCATGTCTGCACGATTGTCCACGGGCATGTGGGTATACGTGTGTGTTTAGTGCACACACCCATGCTCACGGCGTGCTCCCAGTCATTTGCCTTTACACACTTGTGTACACCCACAGTCGACATACCCATATCCTGACACTTGCTCCACACACGTGCACACACACAGACACCCAGGCGGCAACTTCCCTGCCCCTTCTCCCAACCCCCCTCCCCCCCGCCGTCCTGGCTGCTGGAAAGCACACCCGAGTGCAACACACACACACACACACACACACACGTAGATTCTCCCAGGAAAGTGTCCATGGGCGCCAGCATGGGGCGCGGGGCTGGTGGACAGGCGGCATCTCACACCGCGGCCGCCCCCCTGCCGGCGCCTCTGTTTGTGCAGCTGCTCTTGCTGGCCCCCCACCCGCTCCCAGCGTGGGGAGGGGGCAGGAAGAGCCACGCAGGGGAGGGGGCGGGCCGCAACTGGCCCTAATCAAAAATTTCACACCCCCATCAGGACCAGGCCCCTGTGCAAAGCCCCCACGCAGCTGGGGGAAAGCCCAAAGCTGGCTTTGTTCACGGCTGCTGACGGCCGGGGCCCCTCGCCGGGACAGAGTTCAGAGGGCCAGGCCCAGACTCGCCCATCTCAGGCCTCTTCCAGCCCTGAGTCCTGCTCCCTCCAGCTGGGGGCCCTGTCGAGGGTGGCCAGCAGGCCCCGAATGGGCCTCAGAGAGCCCTCCGCCCCTGGCCCTTTCCCAGGCCTTATCAGTGCAGGGGGAGGTGGTGGCCTCCAGACACACCAGCCTCCAGCAGGCTGTTATTCCCAGTGCAGCTGAGCATGGCTGCTTTTAAGATTTGAATCTGGAGAGGCCTATAGTCTCAGAACCACACTCCCGCCCCTCCCTCCCATTTTTCCAGCCGATCATCCTTGAAAATGACGCTCTGTCCTCACCTCCTGGCCTTGCCTCAAGTTGTTCCCCACTGCCCACCACCCACCTCAGATGTCTTTCCTCTTCTCTGAGCATGGACAACTCTTACTCATCACCGTTCAAGACCAGCGCTGATGCCTCCTCCTCCAGGAAGCCCTCTCTGACTCTTCTGGCATCTTGCCCCGCTTGCACCCCATTGTCAATTTCTTGTTCCACTCATCCATGTCCTGGACCATGAGCTGCCAAGGGCAGGGACTGGGCTTCCATCACCATAGCAACCCTCAAACTGGCACAAGACCTAGCGTATGGTGGGTATTTGTTGAAGGAAGGGAGGATTACGGGGTGGAGAGACACAGTGAAGTTCCACATCGGTGCCTCACATCCATGGGCAATGAATTCAGTCCCTGATCTGAATTTAAGAGTTAAATAATACCACACATATATTACAAAAGTTAGGTAAATTTCGCCTTCCCTCCTGTCATTACCTAGAAAGCTGCCAACTTCTAGATTGTAATTATGTACATGAATAATGAAATTAGCATATCTACCAGCTCACTCCCTGCTCATTACATACCAGCAAGAGCCATGTGTTCTGATTCCAAATCACCCACCTCTGGAGGCTGGCTGGGCTCGGCTCTGGAACAGCCCCTGGGGAGAGGTTGCAAGTCTACCCTGCACACCCTTGGCCTGGGGGAAGGGGCTTCAGGGAGCCCCTAGAGCTGGATGGAGAGCTCAGGTCTGATCAGCCTTTAACCTCATCCAGTGGGTGGATGGGAACCATCGGTTGAACCAGCCATGGCGAGGGGTTGAGGCGGTGGAATAGTGATGCTAGGAAGAGGACCTGAGTCCTGGTTTCACTCTGCACCACTGTGGGCCTGCGGATGGGCCTCCTTTCCCACTGTGAAATGGGCATGGCGATACTATCTGTTTTGTCGAGGATGGTGGGTAAACAGGATGTGCTTGGAAAAGCAGGGTCCGGATGCAAACAGACTTGGGCTCAAGATACAGCTTCACCACTCCTCTGCTACATGATGTCACTCTGAGCCTCAGTTTCCCTGTCTGTAGAATGGGTATGATCAGGCAAGTGGAAGGATCCAGTGAAGTTCCACTGTGCTCATATCATGTAATAAAGAGTAAACATCAGTTATTGCAGGTGTCTTTGTGGAGATGGGTGTTTATGCCTTAGTCTGAGGGATGTCATTCTCTGTGATGGACAAAATGTTTGTACCCTTCCAGATTTGTATATTGAAACTCTACCCTCCCTAGGATGGTATTAGGAGGTGGAGGTGGTGCCTCTGGAAGGTAATTAGGATTCAATGAGTTCGTGAGGGTGCAGTCCTCATGATGGGATTACAGTCTTTATTAATGTAAAAGCCCTTCCTCCTAGCTCCGTGAGGATACAGCAAAATGTGGGTAGTCTGTAACCTGGAAGAAGGCTGTCCCCAGAGCCTGACCATGCCAACACCCTGATCTTGGACTTCTCAGCCCCAGAACAGTGAGGAGGGAATGTCTTTTTTATAAGCCCCCCAGTCTGCAGTATTGCTGTCATGGCAGCACAAGCTGAGGAAGGTATGTGCGTCCAGCAGGAATCCTTGTCACGAAATGGGACCAAAATAAAACCCAGGACTTGGGGCTTCCCTGGCGGCCTAGTGGTTAAGAATCCGCCTGCCACAGCAGGGGTCACTGGTTCAGTCCCTGGTCTGGGAAGATCCCGATGCCAGGGGACAACGAAAGCCCGTGCGCCACATTAAGGGATGCCACTGCAAGGAGAAGACCACGCACCACAGCGAAAATGGTCCCTGCTTCCATAACTGGAGAAAGCCCATGTGCGACCATGAAGACCCAGCGCAACCACAAATTTAAAAATTAAAAAAAAAGAACTCAGCACTTGGGTCAGCCCTGCCTGTCTACTGGGCATCCTCAGCTCCTGGATCCCCCTGTAATTGTACCAGAAGGCCAACTTCTCGACTCTCTCCATCTTGACCCCACCCAAGCTGCCTTCCCTCTGTGGAGCTGAAGGCATGAGCAGGCAAAGAACGGGCCCAGCCTGAGACTGCCCGGCTCAAGCGTACCCATGCGTTCGAACTCTTCTCCTGGGCTCCCTGTGGGCGATGCAGGAGGCTGTGGGGAGCCAGTGAACGCTAGAGAGCAGGGGAGAGTTGGATGCAGATTTGACTTTGCAAATTATAAATGTCAGGTTGCTCTGGGGGCCTTTATCCAGACTCCCCTGACCCCACAGAGAAAGACCCAGAGGCTCAGCTGGAGCCACCTTTGCTTCCTGACTTTCCTCCTCAGTTTAGCAGGGCTGGCTGGCTGGCTTCGGCCCAAGCCTGCTAGCTTCCCAAATTGACTAAGCATCTTCACAAACATCGCCGTTGCCCCCTTGGAGGACCAAGCTGGGCCAGGCCTCTTCCTAGCACTCATCATCCAGAGCTTTGCCACCATGAGCTCAACTTCCGTGCCCAGTGACTGATTGGATCCCTACCGTACCCATTTCACAGATTAGAGATGAGTCACTCCCAGATCCATGGAGTCAATGGAAGCATTCAGCTGAGACCCATGGGGCTGGGCATCATCCAAAGAAGAGGCTAATTAGAAAGAATGAAATAATGCCATTTTCAGCAACACAGATGGACCTAGAGATGATCATAGTAAGTGAAATAAGTCAGACAGAGGAAGTCAACTATCATCTGATATCACTTAGACGTGGAGCCTAAAAAATAATAATAATAATACAATTGACGTTATTTACAAAACAGAAACAGACTCACAGACGTAGAGAACAAACAAACTTATGGTGACCAAAGGGAAAGACAGGAGTGAGGGACACATTAGGAGCAGAGAACTAACAGATACACGCACTATATAGAACCTAGATAAACAAGGATTTACTTTATAGCCCAGGGAGCTACGTTCAATATTTTGTAATACCCTACAATGGAAAAGAATATGAAAAGAGTATATATTTATTATATATGTTCTGTATATAAATAATGTATATTATTTTAACACATATATATTAAATCACTTGGCTGTAACCTGAAACTAATGCAATAATGTGAATCAACTAGACTTTGGTTTTTTTAAAAAAAGAGGAGGCTACACATTACCTGTATTTTTACAGTCTCCTCCATGCTCCAGGTCCCCATAGCCTGTGCAAGACACACCCCACATAAGTAGATAATAGTAATGATAGGAGCTAATAACCTGGGCACTCGCTGCAGGCTCTGTGCCTTCACTTAATCCTTGTAAAGCCCTGAGCACAGTGCCTGGCACACAGTAAGAGCTCAATACAGGTTGACAGAAGAGATGAATGAATGAGTGAGTGGATGAATGATCACAACGATAGCAGCAAAGAAGCAAACCTCACAGCCTCAGTCCGGTTCTGGGAGCCAGACAGGCCTGGGACTGAATCCTTGTTCTGCCACTTGTCTTGTCAGCTGTGTGACCTTGCCTGAGATGCACTCCTTCCTGAGGACTTGAGTCTTCCCATCTGTAAAATGGGCATGGTGATACCTGCCCAGCCGTTGGGCATGAGAATGAAGCAAAGCTCAGCACAGAAAGAGCTCAGCACCACCGGGTGAGCCCAGAGCAGGGACCAAAGGCTTTTGTTCTTGCTATTGTTGTGGATAAGGCTGCTCTTTCCATCTGTCCCCTCGGCTTGCAGTCACGGGTCAGGAAGTTAGAGCCCAGAGGTCACACATGCGTGGTCTGGAGGCTCCATTCGGCTCCCAGATGTGTTTAGTTTGGCCCTCCATTCAATTTTTTTTTTTTTCCTAATTGAATTAGTTGCCAACATTTCAAGATTGAAGGATTTCACATAAAATACAGAATATGTTTTTGGTCTGTCTTGGAACTTTAGAAGTTTGAGCCACATCAGAATCACATTTACCCAGAGCCAAGGTCAGCCTAAGCCGAGAAGCATCCATCCTGGAGATGAGATCGCCAGTCTGCCCCAGTCCCCACCCCTCCATATTGCCTCACTCCCAGCCAGCTTCACTCATTTAGGTAATTCACCCGCCCCGGGAGGATTCTGCATTTAGAAGGCCCACTCTAGGTTTTCTCTTCTGTAAGATATCCCAAGCAAAGTCCAAGTTATCTTGAACCAAGGGGGATTCAACAATGAGAAGGAAAACCTACACCTCCCAGTGATTTCACGGGCTTTTCTCCCAGCTTCACAAATGCACCCCACCCCTGTCCCCAAGAGCTCATCACCTTGTGGATGGTGAAAGCCACCTTCACACCCATGCCCACTTGAGGAGCCCACAGGAAAACCCCCCTGAAGGGCCCCAGCCCCTCCCGCAGGAGGAGGGTGAACAGAGAAAATAGCTCCCATCTGAGCCGCCGGGGCCACTGCTTCTCCAGCTCTAATTGGGATGCAGTAATTAGATGATGGCAGAGTGTACCCGGGCTCAGCTTTCAGCCTGAGGTCCCACCGACAAACCATCCCATTTGGAAAGTTCGCCTGACATTCCTGAGCCGGGACGCCTTGCCAAAGAAAACTCAAGCGAGGCTTGTCTTGGCGCTGACTCAACCCCCAGCCTCAGCAGGAAAACCAAAAACATTTACACAGCTGGGGCTGCGACGCCCGCTTCCCTCAAGAGTTTGTCAGGGCCCGGACAGCTCGGCTGGCTTGGGGGCCACCTCTGAAGGGGCCTGTGTTCCCGAGCACAGCCAGGCACGGCTGGCCAGACAGAAAACACTGTGGCCGACCCCAGGGGGTGGGAGAGAAGGGGCTAGAAAATAAGGACGGAGCAGGGAGGGCTGGGGGCCCGGGTGCAGTCCATCCTTGACCTCGACCCCCTTCTCCAGCTGCATCGGCACGGGTCAACCCGGCCAGCCCGCCACCCCACCTGTGCGTGCTGGCTGATAAATCGACCCCTAGACACGGTTCCCGGAGGGCCCGGTGCCTGGGGCCCCATGCTGACAGCTCCGAGCACCTCTCTCTTCACCACTCTCTCTTTGCACTCAGTCCCCATCTCTTTCCCTGGCTACCTTTCCGTGGGCTTCTCTGATGCTCTCCACATCCTTCCCGTCCTGTCGCCACCAGGCACCCCATCTGGCCTCCCGGTCCTGATGACCGAGGACAGTGGTAAAGAGGTCCTCGAAGGTGTGGTTAAAAGCCAGAAGCCTAAAGCACCAGCGGGCACGCCGGAGTCACCAAATTATCTGCTAAGTCCCTCGGAAATCCCTCTGCTTCTCTCTGTCCCCGTCGCCGCCACGCCCCCACCCCGCCACTCCAGGTGACCATCGTCTTATACCTGGGCGGCTGCGGCAGCCTCCCCTCCGGTCTCCCAGCCTCCATCCTGTCCCTAGAGCCCAAGCCAGCAGAAGCTTTGTTATTCCCTCAATCGTGAAACATAACCAACATACGGCAAAGCACAGAAAATGTAGTCTTGCACAATTTCATGATTAACTATCCAGCAAACATCTACATACCAGACAAAAAACGAGATCTCAGAAACACCTGCTTGCCCCTCTTCCATACCTCTCCTTCCCCTCCTCCTGACTCTGATGATCATCACTTCCTGGGTTTTCTTTAGATCGGAGAAAAACATGGTTTCCTATTGCCTATTTCTGGATTTTATGTAAATGGAATAATAATATTATTACTATTATTCTTACCAATAATGTTAGTGTTATTTTGTGTCTGGCTTCTTGCCTTCAACGTTGTGCAGCAAGACTTATTCATCTTGTTACCAGGAGCTAAGGGTCGTTCATTTTTCACTGCTGGATAACATTCCACTGTGTGAGCATAGCAGGATTTCTTCATCTGTTTCACTCTTGTTAGATTCTGTGTGGTTCCCCGTTTGGGGCTAGCTGAAGGTTGTAGTTTCATCTTCTGGTGCCTGAATACACGGCATGTAGAAGTTTTATACTCAGTGATCAAACACAAGATCAAAGAAAGCTGCAGTATGAAAAACTAAAATCACTTGTTTCCTGCAGGACTTGTCAGAGCCTTTAATGTATTAATGTGTCGACGTGCTCTATGACTCTCCAGAAGGACCATCTCTGTGCCAGGCCCAGATGATATGAAGGTGAATAAATCTGCGTTAGTGAGTAAATGGGGTGGATAGAAAGTACTGGCTTCAAAATCTGGTCATAGTCATTGCCTCTTCCTGGTTTGCTGTGAAGGTTTGGGCAAATCCCTTGCCCTCTCTGAGCTTCAATTTATTCATTTGCAAAATACAAGTTGAGAAATTGTGATTCCCTAAGAGACTTCCCCCTCTGATACTAAAATACTCATGTACAATTTTTTTTCACATGAATTCTTGTTCACTGCTCACTGTTTTAACTGATCAATTGTTCACCGTTTTAACTGATCAAACCCTGGAGGAGGGGACACCTGGCCTGTGTCTTGAGTATTTGGATAGGGGTCGGGTCGGGGCAGCAAGACCACATGAGTAGAATATGGACCTCCTGGAGCTAGCTTGTTGTTGTTCAGTTACTCAGTCATGTCTGACTCTGCAGCACCATGGACTGCAGCATGCCAGGCTTCCCTGTCCTTCACTATCTCCGAAGTTTGCTCAAACTCATGCCCATTGAGTCGATGATATCATCTCATCCTCTGTTGCCCCCTTCTCCTCCTGCTCTCAATCTTTCCCAGCATCAGGAGCTAGTTTAGGGGGAAGTAAGAGGAGGCTTGGGGCATGTATGGAGGGTTCATCCAGTGGAAAGTGAAAGAGAAATGAGTTACACAAATCAAATCACCTCCTTGACACCCCCCCTTCTATCCTTACCCCACCATCATGGGAGCCACTGAGACAGTCTTGCAACCCCATAGCCTAGAGGATGAATTCTCAGCAAGGGTGAACTTTGCCCATCGGGGAAAAACAACAACAAAAATCTCACAGCTATATATACAGAGCAAGAATACTTTTCCAATATATCTGTGGTATTAAAATTTCACTAGAGGGAGAAGGGACAAGTAGGGAGAAATGTCTAAAATGCTTCCTTATGGGGGCAATAATGTTTTAATGGCTGAGGACACCTTGATCTGTAGATACCTGATTCAAATGCCCCAGGGGCCAGGCTGGAAACTTAGAGAATCCAGTAAGTGGTATATGAGGCAATAAGGAAGGGTGGGGACTGTGGCAAACTGGCACACCCACATTAAATGCATCATTTCCCTTTTTTCTTCATTACCGTTCAGGCCAACAAAGCACACCTGTGGGCTGGATCAGTCCTGCCATCCACCAGTTTGCAACCCCAAATTTCAATAAAGAGCCGGACCAGACCCAGTTTCCGGAGCTGATGCCAAGACCGCGCTCAGTCTGTCTCCATGCCAGTTGGCTGCCACCACATGAGAGGCGCCCCCCACCCCCACCCCAAACACGCACCATCCCAGCAGCTTCCTCCAGCATCCTCCCGCCGACAGGCCCCGAAGCCTTGCTCCACGGCGTTCACACATGCATATGATGGGGATTAATGCTGCATGGTGCATAATTAATGATACTGAATAAATATGCAGATTGGCAATCACCGATTGACGGCTATGATCGGATTCCTGAAAGTCGGCTAATTGATAGGCTGCCTGTAATCACCGTTTTCAGCGCTCCTTTCTCCAGCACATGTGCAAACCAGTCACTGGCAAGGGTAGGGGGCTGTCCCGCGGCCCTGTCGGTTCTAAGAGATGCAGACCCTGCGTTGGAACCTCCTCTTGTTGCTCCAGGTGAGGCATTCTTGACTCCTGGCTCTTCTCCATCTGTTACACCAAAGGTGTGGACCGAATGCCATGCCATTGTTCAGGAATGTATCATTATTGCCATTTCACAGAAACAGAGCAGTTCAGAGAGGGTATTTTGCTCAGGGTCCTACAGCTTAAATAGATGGGGAGGCCAGGATTCCAACCCAATCTGTTGACTCCAGCCCCTCCTCTCTTTCTTTTTCCCAATAGTTTCTGACCTCCTGATGGTGCAACAGGGGAGAAAAGAGAATTTACTCACTGATTCATCCAATTTATCTTGGGCACATCTGCTTTGCAGGGTGGCGTCCCAGACATGGGACACAGCGGTGAACCAGAGACAAAATCCTACCCTCGAGAGGACCATGTTTAGGGTCGGAGGCTCTGTTTTGAGAGCCTCAGAGCGAGCATCCCGCCGTGTGCATCTCATGGAGGAGGTGGTAACTAAACAGGGTTTTGTGGAGTGGAAAGCATTTGGGAAGGAGGAGACCATGGGAAAGCTGACTTCGAGGGCAAGGGCAGTGGAACACGTGTGGAGGTGGGGAAACAAAAGGTGTCACGTGAGAAGAGGCAGATGGGCAATTAGAGGGCGGCGGGGGGAAGGTGGCAGTGGGAGGGACAGGGAGTCGGACGGCGAGATCCCTGCATGCCAGGCTGAGGAGAATGGGCTAGGGTGAGCCTGGGACCTGTGCCCTGCAGAGCACAGAGCAGAAGCCAACATCAGGGGCTTCCTTGGGCACTGCGGTGGGTCTTTTTCTTTCCCTTTTTTATATTTACATTTTTATGTATTTATCTGGCTGCTCTACATCTTAATCACAGCACACGGGATCTTCTGTCTTCGTTGCAGCATGTAGGATCTTTACTTTGGCGTGCCAACTCTTAGTTGCAGCATATGGGATCAAGTTCCCTGACTGGGGATCGAACTGGGACCCCCTGCACTGGCAGCGTGGAGTCTTAGCCACTGGACAACCAGGGAAGTCCCTGCAGTGGGTCTTTGTTGACTGCTGTCCCTGTATGTACCTCCGTTCACCCGTCAGTCACGTGCTCACAGTCACATACACACTCACACACTCTCCAGTGTTCACACTCACTCTTGGTTGCATAGCATCCAGAAGCATCCTCTGCCAGAGTCAGAAGCTGCAGTTTGCTCGGCCTTGCGGTGTCCAGCATAGGCTACAGACAGCAGGATCCCAGAGAGAGCCACACGCCAGGGCCCTGACCTAAAGCTGGGGGCACCATCACTCTGGGAAGCAGGGAGGAAGCCCCCCTTGGTCCCAGAGCCCAGCATCAGGGTTCTGGGCTCCTGCATCGGGGAACCTCCCTCTGCCTTCCTGCCTGGCTGCTTTGGTCCCGGGAGGTAGATGGCCTCCTAGATAAGAGCTCAGGCCTCAGAGGCAGTGGCAGGTTCCCGTCCAGCTTCACTGCTTCCTTAGGCAAGTTCCTTCCCTCCATGTGGCCTCAGTATTTTCACCTGTAAAGAACAGATGCCTTTGAGCTGTGGTGCTGGAGAAGACTCTTTAGAGTCCCTTGGACTGAAGGGAGATCAAACCAGTCATTCTCAAGGAAATCAACCCTGAATATTCCTTGGAAGGACTGATGCTGAAGCTCCAATACTTTGGCCACCTGATGCGAAGAGCCGACTCATTGGAAAAGACCCTGATGCTGTGAAAGATTGAGGGCAGGAGGAGAAGCAGAAGACAGAGGATGAGATGGTTGGATGGCATCACCGACTCAGTGGACATGTGCAGGCTCCAAAACGTGGTGAGGGACAGGGAAGCCTGGTGTGCTGCCGTCCATGGGGTCGCAGAGACTTGGACACGACTGAGTAACTGAACAGCAACAACCACCTCAGGGGCTGAGTCTAAATAACATGATTCATACAAAGCACTTGGCGCTTGTCTACGGCAAAGCTCTCCATAAATATCAGCTCTTATGCATTGTTGGGCTTCCCAGGTGGTGTGAGTGGTAAAGAACCCACCTGCCAATGTGGATGGACACTAGAGACTCCGGTTTGATCCCTGGGTTGGGAAGATCCGCTGGAGGAGGGCACGGCAATGCAGTCCAGTGTTCTTGCCTGGAGAATCCCCATGGACAGAGGAGCCTGGCAGGCTACAGTCCATGGGGTCACAAAGAGCTGGACATGACTGAAGTGACTTAGCATGCACGCACATGCATTGTTGATCATTATAATTTGTATTAGGATTTTGGAAGAGGGTTACTATTCTGCGTAAGTGCTATTGGAGGTGTGGCAGGGAGCCGGGAGTTCATAGAAATTGGAGGGGAAGAGGCCAGGGTAGCCAGAAGCCACAGAATTTGGGGGACAAGTTAGTCTTGGAATCAACAAGCAGCCTTGTGACACCATTCCGTGCGGCCTGAAGGCCATGCCGACTCACCAGGGAGAGGGTGTGTTAGTCGCTCAGTCGTGTCTGACTCTTTGTGACCCCATGGACTATAACCCACCAGGTTCTTCTGTCCGTGGAATTCTCCAGGTAAGAACACTGGAGTGGGTCGCCATTTCCTTCTCGAGGGGATCTTCCTGTCCCAGGGATCGAACCCAGGTCTGCCACATTGCAGGCAGAGTCTTTACCGTCTAAGCCATCAGGGAAGCCCAAAGTGTTAAGTTCTTTATTTTATCTATTAATCTGGCTGCACCGGGTCTTAGTCACAGCCTGCAGGATCTTAGCTGCCACATGTGGCATCTAATCCCCCAACCAGGGATGGAACCTGGGGCCCTGCATTGGGAGGGTGGAATCTTAGCCACAGGACCACCAGGGAAGTCAAGGAGAGGTTACCCCAGGCTCATTCCTCTCGCTCCCCCAAGGCCCAGGGTCACATCTCCACCCTGTGAGCAAAGCCAAGAGCCTGCATACCCGCTCCCACCCCGCCCACCCTCCCGCAAATGAGTCTTGCTTTCTTCCAACAGGTTGCCACATAGAAATAAACAGGAGCCTCTGACGCCTCGGACGATTTCCTTGGGTTGTCCTTCAACTATGTAGAATAGGAAAGGGACAGAAGACACGATTAAAGCAACGTAGGAGTCGCCATAAATAATAAATCAATAACCACCGGTGATTCGCCCATCTCTCTTCAACCGGGTTTAAAACAAAAAATTAAATATAGAACAAAGGAAACTATAAAGGAAATACAAGAAGCAGCGGGAGAGAGATTTTCCTGCTGTTTCTTGCCTTAAAAAAAAAAAAAATCCCTCCAAGGGAACCAGTCTTGGCTGAGGAGGGGAGGGCTGGGTGGCTCCGTGGGGGCTCGTCATCCAGGCACGCTGCCTGACTAAACACTCCCCTGTCACCGAACCGCGGATTTCGTGCCGCAGAATAAAGGAGGAAGCCCCCTAGAGCGGGCCTGGGGGCTGCGGTGGGGAGAGCTGAGGCTTGGGCATGTGGCATGAGAGAGTGTTTAGTCATTTCAGTCGTGTCCAACTCTTTGCGACCCCATGGACTGTAGCCCGCCAGGCTCCTCTGTCCATAGGGTTCTCCAGGCAAGAATACTGGAGTAGGGTGCCATGCCCTCCTCCAGGGGATCTTCCCGACCCGGGGATCGAACCTGTGTCTCTTACGTCCCCTGCACTGGCAAGCTGGTTCTTTACCACTATTGCCACCTAGACACTGGTCTCCAACCCCGGCCACTGGGAGCCTGTCTGAGCTTGGGCTTTGCTGTTCCTCCAGGCTCTCCACCTGTAGGGGGCTGGGAGGCGGGGTTGGCAGTTTACAAGTTTGCCTCTTCCTGGGACTGCTGGGAGGAGGGAAGGAGACAGAGCAGAAGGGTCTAGAACCTTGGAAACAATGAGGGAACTCATTCAGGTCAAATGCCTTTCTGGTCTAAAAATGCACCACCGATTTTTGTTCAAAGCAGGACCTGGAGTGGGTGCTTCCTTGCTGGGGGTATGGGGTGGGGGCCTCTCAGCCAGCTTTGCTTCTGTAGCCCCCCACAACGCACATGGGCCCCGGCATCTACCTGCTGACCCACAGGGTTAATCGCCCAGCCTGCCTGGCTGTGTTCCTTCTGCTGGCATTTTGTTGCGCACCTACTACACGCGGGCCAGGCAAGGCCTCCGTGGCCGTCTGAGCTCCGGGGTTTTCTCTTCTATGAGAAGCCGAGGAGGATGAGGAGGTGTCAAGGAAGAAGAGTTCTGGCCCCCTTCTCAGCTACAACACCGGTCTGGGCAGCCCCTGCCCTCCCCTGGCTTCAGGGACTGTGCACAGTCCACAGCCTCAAATCTCCAGTCGTGGGTACACAACCGTCCTCTGGTTCCTCCACACGGCTGGCTAGACAACCCCTCTTGGCTGCCATCTTTCCCCCTCTCTGTATCCACGGCTTTGACCACATGACTGGCAGAGCCCTTCCCCTTCTGACTCTGGGCTCAGTCACCTGCTTTGGCCAACGGGATGCTAGCAAACACGATGGGAGCAGAGGCTTGGAAAGTGCTCGTGTGATTGGGCTTCCTGCATGTCTGCGGAGGCTGTGAGGACACGCTGGTGCCAGCCTGCTGCAGAATAGGCTGTGTGGAGCCGAACCTAGATGAGTTGGCAGGCGACCCCTCCAGGACCGTCTCAGAGAAGATCAGCCCAGCCCAGTTCAGGGCCCCTGAGTGCCATGGACACACAAGCTGAATGATTATTGATCACTAAATTCCACTGAGCTTTAGCGGCTATTTGTTAGGCAGCATAATTGTGGTCGTAGGTAACTGATACACTCTCTAACTCCTCAAACGTGGCGTGGGTCCATCTAAACTCTTTTTCTTTGCCCCCAAACTGCCCACTGACCCCCGTTTTATGGAATGCCCCCACCTTCCACCCAGCTGCCCAAGTTAGAGATCTAGGTTTTACCTTCAACTTCTCCCTCACCACCCCCCCCCCCACCCCCCGCAGACAGGCTGCAAATTCCAGCCCTGAACATCTCTGGACTCGGATTCATCTCACCTGAACGTCTGACTCCTACGCTTGGCTTATTCCCACAGACACCTACCTCTGAACTAGCCTCCCCCATCCACACTTGTCCTCGTCAATTGGGTATCTGCCCAGCCCTGCCCCCAGGAAGAATTTTCTGAAAGGGAATCTGCCTGAAACTATCCAGCGGCAGCCAGAGATGCAGCCCAGCCCGTTCGCCTCTCCAGACGAGGACTCCTACTGTCCTCCTCCAAGCCTCCCTCACTCCGCCTCCTTCTCTGCAAACACTCCTGTTTCATGACGCTGTGCCTTCGCAGGTGCTGTTCCCTCCACCAAAGACGCCCTTCTCTGCCTCTTTCAGGTTGGCACCTTCTATGAAACTCCTTCATAAATATTCTGTCACCTCCTCCGGAAAGTTGCCAGCTGTCACGCGGAAGAGGTGCCACAGTGCAGAGGAGTGGGAGTGGGAGACAGTTCACTCTCCTCCTGGAAATTCAGGAAAGCTGAGCTCAGGATTTTGACCTCTGCCAGTCTGCCGTGAGAAGTGCGTGCATGGCCCCAGAGACACAGAGAACTGGTTTTAAATCCCAGCTCGACCTCCCCTTGCCCGGCAGCAGCTTTTGGAGCCTGTGTTCTCCGCAGGCAGGAGAGTGGCTGTTGGAGCATAAGAGCCAAGGGCCCCTAGAGACGTATAAGGAGTGCAGGGGCTCATGGGATCCTCTGCTGACCCTGCTGCACAAGGGAGGAAACTGAGGCTTTGAGAGGATGGATGAGTTGCCCAGGGAGCTGGAGGTGCACCCCCTCAGGGGGCCTTCAAAGAATAGAGAGGGATCAGCCCAGACCCTCCCACCACCAGCTTCCCTTCCCCCCAGCTCCTTCTTGCAAGAGTCCCTCCCAGTCCCCTCTTTCATTCCAGTGGAGCCCCTGACCCCTTGTCCCTGAGGCTGGCGTTAGATTACAGATAAACCTCTGCCAGGCAGGCAGGAGCGGAGGCTGGGGAGGCCCTTCCCCCACCATGACCTCTGACCAGGGATGAATGGGGGCAGGAGGGGGGCAGAGGGGACAGAGAAGAGCCTGCCTAGCAGAGTGGGGAGATAGGAGAATAAAAGACAGCTGGGGGCTGGAGCCAGAGTCAGGAGCCAGGGGACCTGGGAGTGAGCAGGGGCCCCGGGCTGGGCTAGTCACAGGTGGGAAACCTGATGCCCCGTATCGCACCAACTCTTACTTGCCAGTCTCAACACAGACCCCCAGACTCCCAATCCAGTGCTCGCGCAAACCCACCATCCAACCCAACCAACATCAGACAGACCCCCCCCCCCCCGCCGCCTTCTCCTTAGCTTCCCTACAACCCAGAGAGGTGGGCAACATGGAAAGCTGAGACCCATTTCACAGATGGGAAAACTGAGGCCCCGGGTGTTGTACTCCCAGTCTCACAGAGACACGGTGCAGGCGCTGGGATAAAACCCCCTGGGGCTGATGCCTCCAGGTCGAGGCAGACGCAAACATCATCTGGAGGAAGCACGCAGTAGGAAGGCGTTAACGAGGACACTAATGTTGGCCGGCACCTCCCCCACGCCGGACACTGGGTGACCAGCGAGCCAGGCAGGCGTGGCCCCTGCCCCTTCACGGCCCACAGCTGGAGGCAGAGACACAGCACAAGCAGGACAGTGCAGAGGGCCCGGCAGGGGCGGGGACCCCGGGGGTCAGCGACCCTACGAGACAGACCCCAGGGTGACGCCGCGCCCATTTCACAGATGAGGAAGAGGGGCTCAGAGCTGGGACGGTGCCTTGAGCCCCAGCTGACCTCAGGCTCCCTTTCCCATCATCTCACCACCCTCCTCACTCTCAGGGCCGTCCTGGGTCTGGATTCTCTTTGCTGGTCCCCGTGGGAGATGGCAGAGGCGTGGCTGGGCCACCGCAGGCCCTGGGCACGCACCAGCATCACCAATCACCTTGGGAGCCTGAGGGTGGTCTTCCTGGTGGGATCAAGAGTCCAGCCCCCCAGGACCATGGGGGATATAGGTGCTGTGAAGTCTTGGGCTGGGGCATCACTAAGCTGTGTGAACTCACACACACACACACACACACACACACACACACAGATGCAATCTCGTTGGCCTTGGAAGCAGCTAATCTCTAGCTGCTAGATGTCAGGATCGGCCCCAAAGTAAATACAGAAATCAAACTTCTCTCCAGAGGACTTGCAACCCCGTTCCTGCGGGGCCAAGAAATCCTCCCATCTCAGGGGCTGCGAGAGGCCGAGTCCCTGACAAAATACAAGCCGCCCCCTTCTTCCTGCTGGGTTTTCACCCTCCCGGGGTTCCCAGGAGAAGGCTCAGAGACCTCAGCCCCGGCACGCTGACTTCACAGATGTGGAGCCTGAGGTCTGGGTGGGGGTGGCGGGGGAGGGGGGGATCGTGGCAAGAATACACCAGGGTCACATGGTCTGGAAGCGAATCAAACCTAGGCCTGTCTGAGGCCAGGCCCAAGGGTCCATCCACTTGCCCTTAGACTTCTGGAAAATAATCTCGACATCTTTTTTTCCCCTTTTCTTTCCCCTTACTTGAAGGCAAAGGAAGAGAGGGCGGCAGAGGATGGGATGGTTGGATGGCACCACTGACTCAATGGACATGAGTCTGAACAAATTCCAGGAGACAGTGAAGGACAGGGAAGCCTGGCGTGCTGCAGTCCGAGGGGCCGCGGAGAGTCGGACACGACTGAGCAACTGAGCAGCTACAGGAACGGCTTGCTCCTCTGTTACCGGCCCATTTTCCCTTTTCACTCCCTCGTTTAATCGTCCACCTGCCCTCCCTTCTGTCTCTTCCTTTCTTCCCTCTCTCTCCTCGGCCCCCTCCCTCTCTCTCTGGCCGACTGTCCGTTTCACCTCTTCCTTTTGCATTCCACTCATCTCTATCCTCCTTAATCCTCTCCCTGTCCTCCGTTTTTCTCCCGAGACCCCCATTTCCTCTCCCCTGCACCCCTTCCCCATTCCCACCTTTAGAGGGTACCCTCTGCCTCTCTGCCCACCCTTCCCACCAGCATCAGCACTGCTCTGCCCCATCCCCCAGCCCGAGCTCCGCAGAAGCCAGGAAGCTTCCCCGCCCTTCCCCCTCCCACCACCCCCTTCAGCCCAGGACCACCAGGCCCCGGCTCGGGCTGTATCTGCAGCCACGAGGAAGCCCCCACCCCAAGTGAAACAGCAAACACCTGAGGGGTGCAGGGCTGGGGCTGGGGCTGGGGTTGGGGGAGCTCAAGTCCTGATTAAAGAATGCGCTTCCCGGGGCGGCCTGGTTTGCATTACCCCCGGCCGGGCCGGCTCCAGCCTGACAGCTGGACACACTTTTCCAGGGTGCAGGGAAGGGAGTTGGACCGTCTGTGTGCACACATGCGTGGGCTCCGTCCCGGACAGCCCCGTAATGGCTTTCGCATGGAAGAGGAAACAAACTTCTCCAAGCTCAAGCACCGATTTTCCTGTCAAGAGATTTCTGGATTCCAGAAGGAAAGAAAAAAAAAGAAAGAAAAAAAAATTATAATCACAAAGAAAAGGGCTTTGCAGTCTGCACAAAAGGGCCTGGAGCCCTGTGAAGTCAGATTCTGAAATGGAACCAGGGTCAGGAGACAATAGCCCAGGGACAAAGGGAGGGAGAGGGGCCAGTGACTCTATGGGGGCAGCGCCAGGCCTGAGACCCTCCCGGCTCAAGCAGGACAGAGTAGAAACCTCTGCCACCCGGCCGTCCCGCCAGCACTGGCCCCACACTCCACCCCCTGCTGTCTGTCCACCTCCTTCCCAGGTAGGAGAGCCCGAGAGCATGAACCCAGATTCCAGCATTTGCTCCTGGTTTGAATCCCAGCTCCTTCACCGACAGCTGTGCTGAACCCGAGTCCTAGCTTCCTGCCTTGTGAAATGGACCCGTGTGCCTCCTTCCTGGGGCTGTGGGGACAATCTCCTTGAGCTGGGACCTGCACCCTGCTTGGCTGATGGCCTAGACATCTTCCAGCTGGAGGGAGCTCTTCCTCCTAGGAGAAAAGCACTGGGCTGGAAGGCGGCAAACACAAGATCCACCCTGGCTCTGGCTTTCATCTCTCTGAGGTGTCTCCCAGGCCTCAGTCTGCCCATCTGTAAAATGGGCAGGCAGGACCTGAGCCCTCTCACGTCCTCCTTCTAGTGTCGTGACCTGCTCTAGAGCCTGGCCCACAGAGAGGCTCACAGGACTTCTGCCATTTCTCCCTGCTTCACCGCCTTTGCCTAGAAGGCCCTTCGCCTCACCCATAGGTCCTAGGGGAGGTGACTCCTGCTAGGGAAGTCCTCTCTGAATCTCAGCCCACTGGAGTCATAGATTGCATGAGTGTAACCCTGAACAATCCCTTTGTGAAGAAATAGAAAATTTCTCCTGCCACAGAGCCCATCAGTTCAGTTCAGTTCAGT
Source organism: Budorcas taxicolor (assembly GCF_023091745.1). NCBI lineage: Eukaryota > Metazoa > Chordata > Mammalia > Artiodactyla > Bovidae > Budorcas > Budorcas taxicolor. Next base: position 67,140,710 of record NC_068926.1, read on the forward strand.
TCATTTCAGTCGCCCAGTCGTGTCCGACTCTTTGTGACCCCATGAATCACAGCATGCCAGGCCTCCCTGTCCATGACCAACTACCGGAGTTCACTCAGACTCGCGTCCATTGAGTCAGTGATGCCATCCAGCCATCTCATCCTCTGTCGTCCCCTTCTTCTCCTGCCCCCAGTCCCTCCCAGCATCAAAGTCTTTTCCAATGAGTCAACTCTTCGCATGAGGTGGCCAAAGTACTGGAGTTTCAGCTTCAGCATCCTTCCTTCCAAAGAAATCCCAGGGCTGATCTCCTTCAGAATGGACTGGTTGGATCTGCTTGCAGTCCAAGGGACTCTCAAGAGTCTTCTCCAGCATCATAGTTCAAAAGGATCAATTCTTTGGCGCTCAGTCTTCTTTACGGTCCAACTCTCACATCCATACATGACCACAGGAAAAACCATAGCCTTGACTAGACGGACCTTAGTCAGCAAAGTAATGTCTCTGCTTTTGAATATGCTATCTAGGTTGGTCATAACTTTTCTTCCAAGGAGTAAGCGTCTTTTAATTTCATGGCTGTAGTCACCATCTGCAGTGATTTTGGAGCCCACAAAAATAAAGTCTGACACTGTTTCCACTGTTTCCCCATCTAGTTCCCATGAAGTGATGGGACCGGATGCCATGATCTTCGTTTTCTGAATGTTGAGCTTTAAGCCAACTTCTTCACTCTCCTCTTTCACTTTCATCAAGAGGCTTTTTAGCTCCTTTTCACTTTCTGCCATAAGGGTGGTGTCATCTGCATATCTGAGGTTATTGATATTTCTCTCGGCAATCTTGATTCCAGCTTGTGTTTCTTCCAGTCCAGCGTTTCTCATGATGTACTCTGCATAGAAGTTAAATAAGCAGGGTGACAATATACAATCTTGACGTACTCCTTTTCCTATTTGGAACCAGTCTGTTGTTCCATGTCCAGTTCTAACTGTGGCTTCCTGACCTGCATACAGATTTCTCAAGAGGCAGGCCAGGTGGTCTGGTATTCCCATCTCTTTCAGAAGTTTCCACAGTTTATTGTGATCCACACAGTCAAAGGCTTTGGCATAGTCAATAAAGCAGAAATAGATGTTTTTCTGGAACTCTCTTGGGGCATAGACTTGGAACACAGCCCATAGTACCCAGCAATACAGTGGCTTGTCTAATTATAAGAAATTGAATATGTATAGGGCACCAATTATGTGCCAGGCACTTTAGCCATAACAGCAAATGAATGGATGGTTGGATGGATGGGTGGATGAAAGCATGGATGGATGGGGGTGGTGGGTGAATGGATGGATGGGTAGATGAGTGGGTGGATGGATGGATGGGTGGGTGGATGGATGGATGGTTGGGTGGATGGATGAATGGTTGGTAAAAAATAAAACACGTGCTTAGGAGACACTCATGCCAAGCCCGTGCCAAGCTCTCTGCACGAATTGTGTGACTCTCACATCAGCCGTTCTCCCCGTTCTACAGCTGAGGAAGCCCAGACAGATTAGGGAACTTGCTCAAGGCCGCATGGCCAGTGTGGTGGAGACAAGATTCAGTCCGTGGCCGCTGATTCCAGACTACATGGGTTCAATCACTCAGCTAGACTGGGGCCAGCTTGAAGCGATCATGAGGGTTATCTGTAGAGATGTCTGTCCCCCACCCCACTGGACTGTGGGTCCCTGGGAGCAGGGATGGGGTGGCTCACCAATATAAGCAGCCTGGATGTAGAACAGAGAGGCAGGGCAAGACCAGCCTGGGAAGTGGCTCCTGATCCCAGGGAGGTTGTTTGGGGCCCATTTTACATCTGTGAAGGACTTCCCTGATGGCTCAGACAGTAAAGTGTCTGCTTACAATGCGGGAGACCAGGGTTCGACCCCTGGGTCGGGAGAAGGAAATGGCAACCCACTCCAGTACTCTTGCCTGGAAAATCCCATGGACGGAGGAGCCTGGTAGGCTACAGTCCATAGGGTCCCAAAGAATTGGACACAAGTGAGCGACTGACTTCACTTACATCTGTGAGGGATTGTGGAATTAGACCTGGCTTTGAATCCCTCCTTCTCTCCCACTCTACCAACACAAAGCAACCGATTACCGGCTGTATGACCTTGGGCTGCGTGTGAGCATGTTCAGTCATGTCTGACTCTCTGTGACCCCGTGGATGGTAGCCCGCCAGGCTCCTCTGTCCATGAGATTCTCCAGGCAAGAATACTGGAGTCGGTTGCCATTTCCTCCTCCAGGGGATCTTCCCGACCGAGGGACTGAACCCAGGTCTCCTGTGTCTTTTCTCCTGCACCACAGGCCAGTGCTTTACTGCTGAGCCATCTATGACCTTGGGCAGGACACCTAATTCTTTTGAGGCTTGGTTTACCCATCTGAGCAATGGGAATGATAAAACCTGCTCTGCAAATTAACACGCTCCTGTTGCAAACACATGCCCAACCAGTTCGGGTCCGGGCACGCCGGGCAGCGGCGGGTGGGGCTCCACTCCAGGCAATGTTTCAGGAGCAGCAGAACCTCCTGAAGCACTCGTGCCTCCCGGACCCAGCTGGCTTCTGGCCTGGGTCCAGCCTGGCCGCAGCCGCCAGTCCTCCAGGCTTAATATCCTTGGCGGCAAGGCTGGAATAAGCTGCCTTTCAAGAGGGGAACTTTATTTATACGCCGATGCCAGTCGTGCTCCTGCTATTAGAAATTTCATCGGCTTCTCTGATTTAGGGCTTGCCACGAGCTGCCAATCGCGGCCGCCTCCCGGCCCGGCCCCGCAGCTCGGCCAGCCTTGTTCCGGCTCACAGAGGCAGAAATGAACATTATTTAATTTCCCGCCAGCGGGCAGTGAGAGCCGGGGCTCCCCCTCCCGCTGGATGTATTTATTTAATCCTTTTTGAAAGTGTCTGCCGAGGGATCTGATGGGCAGCTCTGGGGACCCTCCTAATTCCCTTAGCCTGGGCAGGTGGGGCCTGGGGATCACTGAGGGAAGGGGTCTCTTGGGAAGATTCCAGGGGTACCTCAAGATGGGGTACCTGCCACCTCCTGACCTTTGAGGGTCTTTGCATGGAAGGTGTTAGTCATAGACCCCGCAGTAAGCACTCCAGGGTGTTTATCTGAGAACAGATCCCAAGAAGCATCCGAGGAGATGGAGGAATTGAGTAGGAAAGAAAGAAGCGCCGGCAGTCAAATCAAGACGCGTAAGTGAGCAGGTTTCTACCGTGGGCACGTGGGACTCTGGTGTGCCGGGAGATTGCGTAGACGCATCTCAGCATCATCCACCCAAGGGCCCAGAAGGTGGGGAGTTTGTATCCCAGCCCCCGTCTGCCTTCAGGTGAGGCTGCTTCCCCTGGGGGAGGGGCAGTCCTTCTCCAATACTTGTCTCCTGCCCCACGTTCAGACCAAACTGAACGTGCAGCTGCCCTGTCAGCTTGTGTAGGGGAGGCAATGGGCATGGGAAGGTGGGGCACTAACCTCACACACAAGTCTGTTCATCCTCCTTGTCCCCTGTCAACTCCTCCTTGTTCTTCAAAGGCACCTCCTCCAGGAAGCCCTCCCTGAGCAGCCCAAAAGAGAGACTGTGACCTTGTCATCAGATAGTTATTTCTTAACCTGTTCCTTGGTGGCTCAGAGGTTAAAGCGTCTGCCTCCAATGCAGGATACCTGGGTTCGATCCCTGGGTCGGGAAGATCCCCTGGAGAAGGAAATGGCAACCCACTCCAGTATTCTTGCCTGGAGAATCCCATGGACGGAGGAGCCTGGTAGGCTACAGTCCACGGAGTTGCAAAGAGTCGGACACAACTGAGCAACTTCACCTTCACCTTCAACCTGTTTCATGAGCCATGATCCTCCATGTATTTGTTGGTGGGTTTATTGTCCATCAGCCTCAACTAGACTGGAAGCCTCCTGAAGCAGGGAGTCGCGTCTAACAGTTTCCATCATCACCCCTTGCACAACCTAGCTGCATAACGAATGCTGTGGGAAGGGGTAGGGGAGGGCTAACACACGCCATATTCCAGGCCAGAGGTCATTTATCCCAGCACTGAGCATCAGGCTTGGCTTTTTCACATGTGGCGACAGATTCTTTACCACTCAAGCCAAGCTTTCTAGGAAGGGAGTGGAATGCCCATTTGACAGATGGAAAGATGAACGCTCAGAGGGGACCCTGCATCACACTCGGCTGCAGGCTTACATAATGCCCACATCTTGCTTCTTCTTCCCTGCAGCCCCAAAGAACAGGTAGAAAAGTCTTTCAGACCTCATTTCACAACCAGGAGAGCTGAAGTTCTTGGGGCAGGGAGCGGGGAAGATAAAGTCCTCCTGGAGTCTACAGGATCAAGAGCTGGAGGATAACAGTGGAGAAAAGTATTCAAAAGGGGTGAAGCAATCAAGGGATGCTCCCTGGAAGAGGTGGCTTTTCTCTCTCTCTCTTATAAGCAGTCAAACAAGAAAGTCTCTTGAGGCTTGAGAAAGGAGGAAATTAAAAATATTTGATGACCCATTAATCCCAGCAGTATTGAAACTTTCACGCACAACATACTTCCAAATTGGAACTTTTAAAATACATATGGCTCAGTGTTAAAGAATCCGCCTGCTAATGCAGGAGACATGAGTTTGATCCCTAGATCAGGAAGATCCCTTGGAGAGGGAAATGGCAACACACTGCAGTACTCTTGCCTGGGAAATCTCATGGACAGAGGAGCCTGGTGGGCTACAGTCCATGGGGTCGCAAAGAGACACGACTTGGCAACTAAACAACAACAACAAATGTAACATAATGTTGCGTTTTACATGTAATGATTTTTAATATGTAATGATTCCAAATTGCTGAAGCTGGGAGATTAAATGCCAAAAAGTCTAAAACAAAAGGGAACGAGAACACAAGAAACAATGTGTAACTAGATGAGGCGGTGGATATGTTAACTAAATTTACAGTGGTAATCATTTTGCAGTATATACATATACCAGATTATTATGTGGTACACCTTAAACTTATACAATGTTATATGTCAGTTACATCTCAGTAAAGCTGAAAAAACAACATAGCAGGTCAAACTGAAATAAATAAAAGGGCCAGAGAGAAAATCCAGGGTGAAGCGGACTGGAGCACATGTGGGGAGAGGTGTAACTCTGAGCTACCGACTCAACGCCAGGGTGATGTCGGAGCCTTTCTCATTGGACGTGATGGCGGCACTGGCCCGGGAGTGTTAATTGTCTGTGAGTCCTAATAGGTGTAATATTACATGTTACATGTGCATTAATTCAGTCACAGTGCATTTGGCTTCAAATCATGCAGAAGGCTTGTGTGGTGTTTGCACGGGCATAAATATCCGTTCAGTTACCAAGTGGCTGGCGTGCTTTTCTCTGTGCCCATCGCGGTCAGAGAAGGCATTTTGGGGAAATGGGGGGTAGTGGAGACAGAAGGGGGTGCAGGGAGCGAGGAGAGCCTCTCCATGACCCGGGACAGCAGGGGGGAAAGAGGAACAGAAGATAAGCTCAAACATCGGGTAACCAGTGTGCTCTGAAGTCACATTCGAAGCCCAGCACTGTCCCTGACTTGCTGTGTGACCTTGAGCAAGTGGCTTGGCCTCTCTGAGACTGTTTCGTTATCCAGAAAACAGGACCACAATAGGACCCCCGCATGGAGCGGTTGTAAGAGACCCAAAGGATGAGCGCCTGAAAAGCGTGCAGTGCAAATCACTTCAAGATGGGCAGGGGTGATTTGAGCCTCATTTTGGGATGAGATCTGGGCGTCTCAAAGTTGGGGTCTGGCCCCAGGTGAGTCCTGTGCGTTCAGGACGCTCCAGGCAGAGCAGAGACTGCAGGAGAAGAGGACGGTCCCCGGCTCGGTGCAGTACTGAGCTCTCCGCGTGGGAGGGAAGCAAGCAGCTGCAGCAGCTGCCTGGGAGAGGCTGCCCGGGGTGGGAAGGGGCTGGACTTGTCTCAGGATGGGGGCACAGATATGCTATCTCGTCCCCCTTTCGGCTCCTGCAGGACGTGATGTGGGCTCGGTCCCTCTTCTGTTCTGAGCTGCAGTCATCAACATGGGACCATAATTCTGAAACATCCTGAGATGTGTGTGTTAGTCACTCAGTCATGTCTGACTCTTTGTGATTCCAGGGACCGTAGCCTGCCAGGCTTCTCTGTCTATGGAATTCTCCAGGCAAGAACATCGGAGTGGGTTTCCATTTCCTTCTCCAGGGGATCTTCCTGACCCAGGGATCAAACTCAGGTCTCCTGCATTGCAGGCAAATTCTTTACCATCTCAGCTACCTGGGAAGCCTCAAAGTGTCTGTAGCTGACTGCAAGAAACCTTACTGGAATAAGAAGGATGTTGACATTGGCAAAGAAATGGGGGATCTGCAGGGCAATGGAGGTCGCCAGGGTCCTTCCTGACCTCAGCAAGTGTCCCCCAGCATTATCAGACCTCGTGCCTTCCTCCCCTTCCACAGATGAGGAAACTGAGGTCCCAGGAAGAGAAGGGACTCTCTCAAGGGCTCTTTGCCATCGGGTGGCAGCCTGGAGTCCAGAGCCTTGACTCCTGGCCCTGGTCCCTTCTCTCCAAATCCGCAGGGGGGCCCCAGTTAGAGCAGCAGCCCACCCCATCCACCAGGTGACCAGGACCACGGGTGGTTTGTCTGTTTCACACTCTCGCGGCTCTGTGTTTTCGCTTCTCCTTTTTAAAAGGGCTCCGGATTCAGGAAAACCAACTCAACGTGCATAATTTAGTAATTATTTCTTGCGTTCATCCTCAGGGCCGCGCCTGCATACAGATATTGGAATTTGCATAAAACAATCTTGCTACCAGTCCTCCCCCCGCCCCCCACCCCCACCAACCCCGCTTCCTGGGGAAGAAAACACCCAGGTGGGGGAGGGGATGTTCAGGTCAGGCCCACCTGTCCCTGGTCTGTCCTCCACCACAAAGGGAGATCCGGGGGCCGGGGGGGCGAGGGGGGCTGGGGCTCAGCCTCTGGTACCCGCACCCAGGGGAGGCAGTGGAAGGCGGGACCCGGTGGGGCCACGGTGGGCAGGAAAAACACCCCGTGGCAGCTCGGAACCCTCTCGATTAGTATTCAGTGAGCATCTCTCTCAGAAAGGATTAATGGAGTCTGATGCTTAATATCCTGGAGAACAATTAATTTGCCCACAGTTTTGTCATGGTTGAAAGTCAAGTGCTGGAACAGATCGATGCTCTCGCGGCGAGCAGGAGCCCAGGAACCTTCGGCAGGAGCGGAATTTTAATTTTCCCGTCGTCCTGGCCACCCCCTCCCCCCCACCATTCCCAGCACACCCACTTTCTAATAGTTCTAAAAGCCACCTTCTCCACGTACAGCGCGTGTTGTCTTCACGACATAAGTCCACTGGGAGCCTTCGAAGGCAAAATCCTCCCCATCTCCCATTATGGGATTAAAGTCGGCTGCTCTTTCTTGGGGGAGTGGATCTGACCTGTTTAATTCCAGTTGCCCTCTCTAGGCCCTCCTCCCCCCAACCCTCACCTCCCCTACTGCTGGGCCCCTGATGTCTCAACATTGTCACCAGAACGCTTGTTCTGAAAGATGCTGGAGCGAGGTGGGACATATGTGGGATGTGGCGGGGATTTGCTTATTTATTTGCTTGCCAGGGTTTCACCATTCGTTTACCCTGAGACATTGACTTGGCAAGGAAATTACAGGCGTGGTGGTGGGCTTGAAAATGTGGTGAACTGATAGGCTGGGAAGGAACGTGGGCTTTGTTTAAAAGTCACTTCCAGCTAGGTTGAATGGACGAGGTGACTGGTGATTTGATTCTGGTCGGGGGTTTGGGGGTCTACGAGTTGGGGGCTTCATGGGGGGACAGGGTGCCAGAGGGAAGCTTCCAGGCCACCCCATATGACCCCTCCCCTACCAGCTGGGGAGACAGGTCCAGAGAGGCCAGGACTGGTTGTCCGAGTTCACAGCGTATGGCAGAGGACCAAAACTGACAACCAGCTGAGCTTTTAATGCTCCCCAGGGCTGCCCCTGAGAGCTCAGTTGGTAAAGAATCTGCCCGCAATGCAGGAGACCCTGGTTCGATTCCTGGGTTGGGAAGATCCGCTAGAGAAGGGATAGGTCACCCACTCCAGTATTCCTGGGCTTCCCTGGTGGCTCAGCTGGTAAAGAATCTGCCCCCAATGTGGGAGACCGAGGTTCAATCCCTGGGTTGGAAAGATTCCCTGGAGAAGGGAAAGGCTACCTACTCGAGGATTCTGGCCTGGAAATTACACGGACTGCATAGTCCGTGGGGTCCCAAGGAGTCGGACACGACTGAGCGACTTTCACTGCACAGGGCTGGCGCGACACCCCAAACCCAGCTCCTCCAAGTGCAACCCCAGGCCAGCAGCAGCCGCCTCCCCTGGAGCTTACTGGAAACGCAGATCCTAGGCCAGCTTCTCAGACCCATGCAGCCCGTATGTTTAATGCTCCGCCGTCGACATCTTGAAATTCTTTTCAACAATTTCTGAACCAGGATCTCCCGTCGCCATTCTACCCTGAGCCCTGCAAATCAGAGAGTCAGGCCTGCTCAGTCAGAGTCTGAATTTTAACCCATTCTCCGAGTAACTCCGGGGCACAGTGAGCTGTGATCGTGGTGGATTTGAAAATCCCAGGTACCAGCCCCCAGTTCAGCGGGCTGGCCAACGGGTGCCATCAGCACCCCAAAAATCACAACAGGGCCAACAGATGCCACCTACACCCTCTACCCCGGGAGCAGAGAGCCACCCTCAATGGGCAGGCTCTCCTATCAGGCTGTGTTTCTGCTCGTTTTGTGTGGACTGAGTGCGAGGTCCCCATCTCACCTAGCCCCCTTGTTGTCATTTAGTCGCTCGGTCGTGTCCGACTCTGTGACCCCACGGACTGTAGTCCGCCAGGCTCCTCTGTCCATGGGATTCTCCAGACAAGAACACTGGAGTGGGCTGCCATGCCCTCCTCCAAGGGATCTTTCTGACCCAGGGATCGAACTTGTGTCCCCTAGGTCTCTGGCATGGCAGGCGGATTCTTTACCACTGAGCCACCGGGAAAGCCCCACATAACCCCCAAGGCAGGCACTATCCATGGGCCCATTTTACAGATGCAAATGCTGTGGCACTGGGCAGGGACATGCCTTTCTGGGGACCTCAGGCTGGGGAAGTCTGGGGAAGGCTGAGTAAGGGGCCGGCTGTCCTGGGCCAGTGTCCAGGCCCCTTGGTTCAGACAAGCGGTGGGAGACAGATGATCCCAGTGGTCTGACCCCACCTTACACACCCACTGGGTGACTGAGGCCCCAGCTGGGACCTCCTGCCTGGCCCCAGGAAGCCAACCCCAGGGTGAACCCCACGGGCATGGGCATTGGGGGCACTGGAAAATGCAGGTCCGTGGGATCTCCCCAGCCCCAGAAGAAGGAGCCAGAAGGTTCCAGCAAGCACGCACCCCTGCACAAACGCTTTCCCAGCCCGCCCTCGACCGCGGGCTGAACCCCGTCACAGAAAGCACCACTCCCAGCCTCACGGGGTCAGCCAAGGAGATCCTCAGCATCCAGGGCCACAGCTGGAGCCTGCTTCGTGGACACCAAACATCTGGCTGCTGGCTTCCAGAACCACAGATGGGCCGTGGGGGCGAGGGGCCCCTCGAGAACGCCTGGGTCGGATCTCCCCCCAGGAGGCCCCAAGCCTGGATCTGCCCACACAAGCAAGAAACAAAAGTGGGGAGAAGCATGAACTTGCTTCTCTGGGAGGCAGGGTGGGCCACTTAGGGTCCCTCATCTACAAACTAGGGACAGTAAGATTCCATTCATAGACTCTGGAGGCACTGACCCTACCAGGCTCAGGGTGAGTGCTCAGTAAGCAGTCACTGCCAATATTATTACTTTTAACCAGAAATACAGTCATTCCTCAGGATCCCTGGGGCATTGGTTCCAGGGCCCCCTGGCTGGTACCAAAATCCCCAGATGCACAAAATCCCCGGATTTATATAAAATGAGCAGCATTTGTATATAACCTATGTTACATTCTCTGGAATACTTAAATCATCTCTTAGTTCAGTTCAGTCGCTCAGTCATGTCTGACTCTCTGTGACCCCATGGACTGAAGCATGTCAGGCCTCCCTGTCCATTACCAGCTCTGGGAGGCCACTCAAACTCTGGTCCATCGAGCCGACCAATGATGTCATCCAACCATCTCATCCTCTGTCATCCCCTTCTCCTCCTGCCCTCAATCCTTCCCAGCATCAGGGTCTTTTCCAATGAGTCAGTTCTTCTCATCAGGTGGCCAAAGTATTGGGGTTTCAGCTTCTGCATCAGTCCTTCCGATGAATATTCAGGGTGGATTGCCTTTAGGATGGACTGGTTTGATCTCCTTGCTGTCCAAGGGACCCTCAAGAGTCTTCTCCAGCATCTCTAGATTACTTATAATCCCTAATACAATGCCCATATGATGCAAATCATTGTAAAGACCACGTAAATGCTATGCAAACAGTTGCCTGCACGTGGCAAATTTAAGTGTTGCTTTTGGAAACTTTCTGGAATGTTTTTTCTCCCAAACATTTATAACGCAAAGTGAGTTGAATCTGCAGATGTGTGGATTCAAGGGCTGACTGTGTTCACCCCACCATGCACCCTCTGAGCTTCAATTTAGCGCAGAGAGTTCAAGGTCAAGGAGGTCACTGGAGATTCAGCCACTAGGAAAGAGGCAGCATGTGTGGCCGATGAAAATACAAGGGGCTGGGCTCAGCTGGGCGTGATTCGTACTCAGTCTCCACTTCTTGCTCTTGTGTCCTCAGCAAATTATTCCTGAGGCTGAGCCTCTGTTTTCACCTCTGCAGAATGGGAAGAGCGCCAGCATCACTGGGTTGCCTGGTGACCTCACAAGGCTCTGACTGTCAGAGTTGATGGTCAAAGTCTCTGTTGCAACTAGATTTTCTTCATCGTTGTTGTTTTACTTAAATGCCAGGCCCTCGGTAGACTGCTGGTTCTCCTAAGACCTAATATGATGATGCCTCGTAGCTGGTTCTCATCCTCGGGTAACGCCCTTCCGAATTAGTGTGGACTCAGTTTTCTCTGCTGCACAATGGGGAGAAGGCTTTGGCCAAGGTCAAGTGCCCCGGCCCTGACATGCCCTCCCTGGATATGACAGAGGAGCCGGAGGCAGCCTCCAATCAAAGGCCACATTCCCCAACGGAAGGTTGGAGACAGGGCTGGGCGTGGCGGGGGAGGCCGGAGACACCATCCATCTTCCGGGCCTGCCCCACGTGCCGGCACGGTTATTAGCGCCGTGAAGGTCCGATAATGCTGCTCATCTGTCTGGGAGCCGCATCACGTCCCAGCTGTCTCCTGCATCCCAGCAAGGGAAGATTTAGAGACGAGGCCTTTCTTTAGGGCCCCGGGGATGGGGTGTTCCCACTGAGGAGAGCCAGGAAGAAGACCGGGGTCAGCAGTGTGGGTTCAGGTCCTGGCTTTGCCTCCTCCTTGCTGCAAGGCCTTCCTTCTCCGGGTCTCGGGCTTCTCATGGGTAAAATGAGGGTCACACTCAGGACCAGTAAGTGCAATAGCTCGGGTCGTGCTGGGCACCCACAAGTGCTCGGAAAACAGAAGGCGTCAGTGTTCTTACAGAATCAGGCGCGTGAACCACTACTTTAGTCTCCAGACCCTCGACAGCACTGTTTATCTCTTGTGCCTGGATTTACGAGTCAGTCAAAGACCCAGCAGTGTTTAGGGGAGCCCCAGGCTGAGCAGCTCAGGGTGAAGGGGAGAAATGGCAAGAGTGTGGTCTCTGGACCAGGCCCGGCCTAGGTTCGCATCCTTGGCCTGGCCCTCGCAGCTCTGTGAAGCCTGCTGACCTCTCTGAGTTTCTTTCCCCATCTGTGAAATGTGCAGAGCATCCCCACCTCGGAAAGGTTGAAGAATGTTCTTACATATGTCAGAACCATCCTGGTATACAGTTCAGTCCAGTCACTCAGTCATGTCTGATTTTTCGCTACTCCGTGGACTGCAGTATGCCAGGCTTCCCTGTCCATCACCAACTCCCAGAGCATACACAAACTCACGTCCATCACATTGGTGATGCCATCCAACCATCTCATCCTCTGTTGCCCCCTTCTCCTCTCGCTTTCAATCTTTCCCAGCATCAGGGTCTTTTCCAGTGAGTCAGTTCTTCGCATCAGGTGGCCAAAGTATTGGCATTTCAGCTTCCTTCTAATGAGTATTCAGGACTGATTTCCTTTAGGATGCACTATTGAATCTCCTTGCTGGCCAGGGGACTCTCAAGAGTCTTCTCCAACACCACAGTTCAATTTTCAGCGCTCAGCTTTCTTTATAGGTCAGCTCCCACATCCATACATGACCACTGGAAAAACCATAGCTTCGACTAGATGGACTTTTGTTGGTAAAGTAAAGTAATGTCTCTGCTTTTGAATATGCTCTCTAGGTTGGTCATAGCTTTTCTTCCAAGGAGCAAGCATCTTTTAATTTCATGGCTGCAGTCACCATCTGCAGTGATTTTGGAGCCCAGAAAATACAGTAGGAGCTGGATAAATGCTCTCTGTCATGGCTCCAGACTCGAATTAGGTTTCTTATCTTCATTAAAGTAACTTGCCGCTTTCTATAGGAAAAGATGTGTTTTTACTCACAGATACCCAGTTTTAACTGTACCTATTTCACAGATATTTCAGACAGTACCTAATCGGGGTTGGGGATGGGGAGATGGGAACTTGGAGTTCCAGGTAGGGGAGCCCAGTCACACCACATTCGGTGATCTTTAGCAGGGTGCAACTCTCCTCTGAGGCTCACTTTCCAGGTTTGTAAATTGAGGAAGTAAAGACGGTTAACCATGATTATTTCTATGGGAGAGGAAAGTCCTTTGATCATATCTCCTCACCTTCATTGTGGTTCATAGCAATGGCCAGCCACTGAGAATCGTCAGATGAATGACATCAGGGGATTTGAGGGTGACTTTGCAGCCCTCTTGAAGCCAGCAGAAATGAGACAGTGTCAGAATTTACTAGAACTGAGGCTGGCTGTTAACTTTGCACAAGTTCCCCTGGGCAGGTCCCACTGCTCCCTAACTACTGGCCACAGTGTGGTAAGGACCCACTGCTTCAGTCCTTCAAGGGGGCAGCAAGGACTTCCAAAGCCATTTTTGAGTTAGACAGATAGTGGATAGAAAGATGGGTGAGTGGGTACATAGGTGGACAGGTAGTCAGGAGGCTGGGTAGAGGGATAGTTGGATGGATAGAAGACGGGTGCATGAAAAAATAAACAGGTGAATGAGTGAATGCTTAGAAGGGACATCAAAGAAACAGCTAAGTGAAGAGTGAAAACCCCAAAGATTTTCTAGTGAGAGAGAAGTCCTTCACCTTCTCTCCAAGTCTATCCAAACTCTGTTTTGGAGCGCTAGCGCCTCTCTGGGACGTTCCTGGGATGGCCACAGTGTGAATGAGCCTGGTTTCCCACCTGTCTTTTAGGTCCTCCCATCCCCCATCCCACCGCCCAACAGAACAGGAGGTCCTTGCCATATTCCTTGTACTTGAGGACCTGTCACGGCCACTTAACACCTGGTAGCCTGGGATACAGAACCATCCCTATTCCAGGATTCTCCCAAGTGCCTCAGAGGCAAAATTGGATGCTCTACAGATCCTGGAGCTGGGAGCCCACTTGGAAAACAGGCTTGAAACACAAGCACCCTGGCTCTGGGCTCTGGGATGCGAACCACCAGCCCCGAAGAGTTTCTCCAGAGTCTGATCAGTGACGTCCTGGTACAGCTGCTCATCCAACCACGGACATATTCATCCAGTCAGCTGTTCGCCCATCTGTCCGTCCATCTGCCCATCTATCCGTTTGTCTGATATGTATTTGGTGCTTGCTGCCTGCCAGGTATCATGCTTGGTGCTAGGTGCCAAATCCCATTTGGGGCTCCAAGGTGCCAAGTCTTCAGGGTTTCATAGCCCAACTTGCCTATTACACAAAGGGGGAAAGGGCAGGGCAGAGGGAGGAAGAGAGTGGAGTCTCCGGTTCTGTCCCCTCTGCCACCCCCCCACCTCCAGCTTCCCGCTGCCCTCCAGCCTGGGAGAGGGCAGCCTAGCTCTCTTGACTGATCAGGCCACTAACTTGGCCATTTGCCTTTAGCATTTAGCACATTCACAGCTTTCAGCCCTGTTCACACCAAGGTGTGAATGACTGGATACTCCTGCCCCCCGGGGGGTCATCTACTGAAAATGAAAGGTGCTGAACCCCAGGATCTTTCTGGCAGAGCCCTCCTGGATTGAGACAGAGAAACCTAATTAAGGAAGCACCTGAGACAAGGTCCCACTGGGGGTGGCATGATGGAGGGGTCAGGGCTGGAGAGGGTCCTGGAACGCCCTGTCTACATAAGAGCCTGGCTTGGGGGAGGGGGAGAAAGCCCCGAGGAGTCAGCAGTCTACTGTCCTGTGTTGGGTGCAGACATCTCAGCTCATGCTCCTGTGTGCCACACTCAACAGTCTGCGTGGCGTGGCTGGGCAGACACATCCCATCCTGCAACGAAGGGACTGTCCGCACGCCAAGGCCAGTGGCGCCCTTTCTATTGCCATGATCAGTCATATGGCTCCAGTCCTCCAAAGCACCACACTTTTTGCCTCCGGGTCTTGGCGTGTGCTAGTCTGCCTTGCTGAAAAGCTCTTTCCTCCTGCCCCGACCCTATCCTGTTGCCTACGTATCTGTTGCTCAGCTGTCAGATTTCATCTCGTATGTTGCTTCTTCCAGGAAGCCCACCGTTGTCCAAGTGTGGGAGCTGTCCGTGGTGTGTGATGCCACACCCTCAGTGGTTCCCGGACCAGTAATACACCCTTCGATGGAATTTTCTTCCTCTCCATCTCAACCTCAGTTCCCTCACTCCTGCTTCCTGTAATCAACTCCAAATACATCTCCTTATCCCTAGGTCTGTGTCTCGAGTCCCGCTTCCTTAGGAACCAAGTTAAGACATTTGATGAACAGCTGTTTCTCGCTGACCATACTTGCCGTTTCTTTGAAGGCAGAGCCTGGACACTCTGGGGTCTTTACCGCATCCTGTGCCTAGGACCTGGCCAACAAATGACCTTGGAGAGGGGAGGGAAGGGGGAGGAAAGGCAAGACAGAGGGGGAGAGGGAGGGAGACAGAGAAACAAACAGCTCGAACCCGGGTGTGTCTTGCATCCTTTCCCAGACATACCGCATCATCCCCAGGTTCAGCCAGTGTAGACAAAAGAAACCCCTAGGGTGAACACGCTCCCTCATACTTATCACCAATCAGAAGAACTCTAGTTCCCCCTTCTCTTGCTCACCACCCTCACACACACACGTGCAATGAATTATATCCCTGGTGGGGGTGGTGGGCATGGCAGGGTCCTGCCTGGGTATAAAAAAAAAAAAAAAAAACCATAATAGAAAACTCCACCAGTCATTTTTCCCCCCTTTTTGTATCCATGAGCAGGTGCACAGTGTAATGCCCTGATTTTCAAGATCTGATTAAACTGTCATAGACGCAGCACAATCGCAATAACTCCTCCGCCTCGGCGAGGCCCAAATTATCATGGACCCGCGCGCACCCCGAGACGCTGTAGATAAGGGCCTGTCAGCGTTTCTATCACAGAGCCCTGTTTGGGGGATTTGTTTATTTAAATTGGACGGACTGGGTGCGCCAGGGAGCGATGGATGCGCTGCAGGCAGAGTGGGCGGCTGCTCGGGGAGGAATTGCCTTCCGGCTGCCACCTGTTGACGTCACGCGTGTCTCGGTTCAGCGGGATCCGTCGGGCCCCAATGACTAACGGCGGATGGAGCGGGTGGAGGGGCCGCAGGAAGCTGGAGGAAGAGGGAGTCGCTGGAAAGATGTTGGGTAAGGTCGGGTGCAGGAAATGTCACATCCACCCGGGTAGTGATTTTAGAGAAGAATCACAGCGAGGGGCCAAACGGAAGTGGGGAAAGGAACCCACAGAGCTGGAAGAGGCACCTTGTTATAAAGTAACTCCTTGCCAGGCATTTGGGGCATGATGGCCCCATGGTAAAGAATCTGCCGGCCAGTGGAGGAGACATAAGAAATGCAGCTTTGACCCCTGGGTCTGGAAGATCCCCTGGAGAGGGGCATGGAAACCCACTCCAGTATCCTTGCCTGGCAAATCCCATGGACAGAGGATCCTGATGGGCTACAGTCCATGGGGTTGCAAAGGAGCTGGACACGATTGAGCGACTAATAAGCAATGTGTAAACTTAAGCTCAGGGATGGGGGGGCCTGGTGGGCTGCCGTCTTTGGGGTCGCACAGAGTACTGAAGCGACTTAGCAGCAGTAGCAGCAGCAGCAAACTTGAGCTTGACCTCACCAGCACCTTCACTCCCAAACTCTTGGCCGTGGATCGCCTTTGAGACACACTGCGATTGGGCCTCACCTCTGACACACCCCCAGCCCACTCACCCTGCTCCAGCCACATGACTACTCAAGTCCTTGAATACGCCAAGCTTCTGGACCACAGGGCCTTTGCACAGGCTAAACTGTCTGCCTAAAATGCCCTCCACCCACTGGCTCCCTCACACTCTTCCAGCCTCAGTATAAATTAATCCCCTGATGACTGTCCCTGACCATCCATTCAAGGCTCCATGCCCACAGCCTGCTTCAGCATGAATTGCTCTTTAGAGCATCCTGTCTTTTACCGACAGAGCATTTATCACCCTGGGTAATTATGTCCTTGAGTGTTTATTTGTTTATTCTCCGAAGAGGACATATGCTGTTTTTGTTTTCCCACCCTCCCTTCTCTGGAGAAATCTCAGCCTCTTGTTGCATGTGGCTCCAGCCTGACTGTAGTCACAGACTCACCCTCCCTGCCTCCCCCCGACCCCCACCAGTGTGCACACTGGCCCCAGAAAGCAGGGTGTGACCCAGTCCTGGACAGTCGTAACATCCCCTTCTGCAACAAGAAGGACTGGCTCAAGGAGTTCACACGGGACCCAAGCAAGTGCATTCAGTGACCCCAGAGCAGAGGCTATGCGGTGGCTTTAAAACATGGCAGTAAATTCATTGACCCTGCCTGCTCCCAACAAAAAGGCGGAATCTAGCTCTCCTCTCCTTGGATTTGGACGGCCTTCTGTAAGTGCTGCAACGGACAGATTATAGCAGGAGATGCCCAGTGGCCTCTAAGGCTAGGTTACAAAGGATGACTCAGCTTCTACCTGGCCCTCCCTCTCTCGGGGCACTCATCTTTGGAACCCGGCCACCATGTTGTAAGGAAGCCCAAGCCACATGGAGAGGGCGCACGTTTGATGTTCCAGCCCCAGCTGAGCTCCCAGCCAAGAGCCAGCATGAACTGTCAGACGTGTGGGCAAAGGAGACTGTGGATGGTTCCAGCCCCCAGCCTTTGAGTCACTATAGGTGATGCCAAGTGGAGCAGAGACAAGCTGTCCCGCTGAGCTCTTCCCAGATTGCAGATCTGTGAACAAAATAAATGGTGTTGTTTTAACACTCAGTTTTGGGGTGGCTGGTTATATAGCAATAGAAGAGGGGAATGGCATACTAAGCTGAGAACTCTGGGTAACCAGGATTCGAATTCAGGCAGTGTGAATAAAGGGTGTGTGGCAAACCTTAGGGCTGAGCAGCTATCCCAGGCAGCAAGGAGAAGGAAAAATATTTCTTATGACCTGAGTACTCTTTGTTACATAGAAACAGTGAAAAGAGAAAGAATAGGGCATGGGGAGGGGGGAAGAAAACTCTTACTCAACACTCAAGACCCCAGCTAAAATGCCCTTCCCCACTCTGATCTCATATAGAATATAGGAACTCCCCTGTCTTGTGATTACCTTATAATAATAACAAAAGTTAATATTTATTGAATGCCTACTATATGTCAGGGGGTGTTCTAACAGTATTATACAATTTAAATAATCCCTATGGACTGTAACCCACCAGAGTCCTCTGTCCATGGAACACTCCAGGTAAGAATACTAGAGTGGGTAGCCATTCCCTTCTTCAGGGAATCTTCCCAACCCAGGGATTGAAGCTGGGTCTCCTCTATTACAGGCAGATTCTTTACCATCTGAGCCACTAGGGAAGTGCCAACAATAATAACAAAAGCTAATATTTACTGAATGCTTACTGTGTGTCGGGGGTGTTCTAAGAGTCTTACACAGTTTGAATAATTCTCATGCTCACATAGATTCATGAGGCAGGTATTATTGTGATCCCTACTTCGCAGATGAGGAAATGAGATTCAAAAAGGTAAAATGACTTGCTCACGGTCTCCCAGTTAGTACATGGCACAGCCAAGATTTGAGCCCTAAGCAATCAGTCCTTGCCCCTTTACCAGGCAGTTGGTACTTGTGTGTGTCTCATGGGTCTCTGAGCTGGTCTGACTTAACTCTGGGCCTCCCAACTCTCCTGCCACCAAAAGCTCTGTCTTCCCTCCCATCCCTGGGATCCACCCTCACTCCTGGGGACTCTGGTCCCGTTTGTGACACTTGTCCCTTCACCAGGCAGAGTCCTGGGGTGGAGGCATCCTGGGACCTGGGGCGGGGGCAGCTCTGGCAGGCTAAGGCACTCCTCAGAACTTGCAGGGCAGGGTGGGGACCCCGAGCATCAGAGAGAGTCCACACTGGGGTCTGCAGGGTTCAGCCCCACGGTGTGGGAAAGCAGAGAGGCCAGTGGAGAGAAACTTTCTTCCAAATGAGTGGGGAGATGGAGGAGGCAGACACAGGAGGGGAAATGGACAGAGATGAGGAAGACAGAGACACAGAGGGAGAGAGGAGCATTGAGGGGGAGAGAGAGATGAGAGAGAGAGGAGAGGAAGAGCCAGGAGGGAGGGAATGGGCGGGAGGGGGTGGAGGGGGGCGACACAAACTGCCGGAGACAGGGACAGCCAGAGGGATGCGGGGACACCGAGGCCCAGAGACAAAGAGACCCAGGGGTGGAAAACCAGGGGACAGTGAGCCTGGAGCAGAGAGAGACCACGGAGAGGCCGACGTGACGAGGCAGGTGAGGACCCGCAGGCGCTGGCAAGAGCGCAGGGGCAAGAGGGGGCTTAGAACAGCCCCCTCACAGCCGCCTGTCACCCTGCTTCCTGTACAAGCACCCGCTTTGGTGGCCAAACAAACCTGGGTGGAGTCTGAGCTACATCACTTTCTCGTGGCAACTGCTGCCATGTGGAGAGACCCCCCCCACCACCATCTAAATAATCCTACATTCCCCTCCTCCCTGGATCCTGAGCTCGGTGCCCTCTGACCCAGGGTGGGGGGGCAGGGAGGGGGGCATGCCTGCCTCCCTCAAGTCTGGAAAAATAAGTGTGCCTGGTCTCTTTTTATCCTTCCCTTTCCCCCTCCCCGCCCCCATCACCGCCAACCCCATCACACATCCCAGGGAATTTTTTATTTTTTAATTTTTTTTTTTAAGAAAACAAGTCTTTCGAGACAGAGGTGACCCCGACAGTGATAAGTGGGAAGGTTCACCTGGGAGAGTGTTATCAGCTCTCCATGGCTGCCCGGGCCTCAGATTTCTCATTTTGATGAGGAGGCCAGGGAAATTGGATGCAACCCGACTGTGCATCCTGTGATGAGCTTCCTGGAGCCGGGCCTGCGAGGGCAGCGCTGGCCTCTCTCCGAGGTCGGGGAGTGCGGGGATGTGGGGCGGGCTGGAGGGGCCCTGGGGCTGGCAGGGAAGGGCTTTCTGTAGTGACTTTCTCTTCCAGCTTTTCCTCTTTCTGAGCCTTCTGCCTGCCTCCTGCTTTCTTGTTGTCTCAGCCGAGGGGAGGGGTCTTCCTGAGTCAGGAGGAGATGCCCATGGAGGGCAGCTCACAGCCAAAAAGATCCCCATGGTGGACACAGAGGGGACGCCCCCAGCCCACCTCCTCATTCCTGTGATCAACATCCCACCTAGGGGTCAGCCACCTGGGCTGTGAAAAGACCCGAGAGTAAACGCTTTCAGCTTTGCCACCCACGGGGTCTCCGTCGCCCCTCGACCCTGTTTGTGTAGACAGTACGTGAATGAATGGGTGGCTGTGTCCCTAAAATCTTTATTTACAAAAGCAGGAAGTAGATGGGACTTGGCTACTGGTCTGCCACGTCCTGATCATCCGTAGCCTTGCTACTCAAAGTGCGGTCCCCGATGGACCCGCAACCTGGGCGTCCCCTCGTTAGAAATGCAGAAGCTCAGACTCCACCCCCAACCCGCTGTCTCATTTAATAAATTCCCTGGTGAAGTCTGGGAAGCCCTGGTCTACACAAAGAGAGGGGTGACTTGATCTCTTGCATTTGAGATTCCATGTCACGTGACAGGTGAGGAACCTGAAGCTCAGAGAGAGGTCAGCTGCTCAAGTACATAGGCCAAGGGTGGCAGAGTCAGGATTTGCACCCAAGTTCAGAGCCCATGCTCTTGACTTCCAGGGGAAGAAGGGACCTGGGTGTGGTTGCTTCTGTCTGCCTGAGGGACTGTGCAGGGACCCTGGGGTGAGTAGAACTCACTCTCTGGCAGCAGCTTCTCTGCTTGGAGAGACCTGTCAGCGTGCCGTGCACTGGTCTGGTTTCCTGGAAGGTGGGGCCCCCTTGGGAAGGGCGGTGGAGCCCCGGGGCATTCAGCCCAGCGCTCTCTGGCCAGGCCCTGTGGCCCCCACCCCTGTCCTGCCCTCAGTCTAGCCCCTGCACTGCCCCATGCCCCAGTCCTCCGTGCCCCTGCCCTTCTTCTCCACGCTCGGGTCCCCTCCTGGAGAACACACAGATGCTCATTGACTCCGATGCTTGGAGAACAAACCTGTGGTCAGAGCTGCTGGCAAGGGACCCACTCTGTGCCCACGGGACCCCACCCTGGGTCCACGATCAGACCTCCCCGAGCACCCACTGTGTGCCAGGCTCTCGGCTGGAAATAAAAACATGAACAAAGTGCTTTTTTCCTCCCCCAGGGAGTGGAGAGCCTGGCGAGGGAGGCAAATGTGGATCCAAGCGGCTGACGGGAGGTGGAGATGGGGGGTCAGTGCTAAGGCCACGGACGTGGGACTGGCTGCAACGTCATAGACCCACTGTGAGCCAGGCAAAGGCCCACTGCGGTCAGTGTGACCTGTGACACTCTGGGAAACATCGGCCTGAGAAGAGGCGTGAATGCCGAGTGGAGAAACCCGCAGGTCTTGGCGTCGGCCTGGCACCGTGTGAGTGTGGATCTGGGCCCCGCCTCTGTATGACTTTGGGTCAGAGTGAGTGCTTCGATAAATAGCACTGCATGCATTGTCATTATTAATACTGGACTACGAGCACTGCTGTTGACAGTATTTTTCTGCCAGACCATCCACTTCAAGATAAGTAGACTTTTCCAGTTTCTGCCAATGCTGAACAGCCCAATTCCATCATCCTAGAAGAGAAGACCAGATAAGAGAAATTACCTCTTTCCTATTCTATCCATTAGGGTTAAGACTGACTGAGAGAGAAGTCAAATAACAGTGGCTTCAACAAGATAGGCTATTTCTCGCTGATATAACAGAAGTCCAGAGGGAGACTCTCTATATAGAACTTTGTCTTCACAGTCCAGTACAGCTGCATGAGCGCCAGCCATCATGTCCACCTTCCAGCCAGCAGGAAATTGGCACAGAGGAAGAAAAGGCGACAGGGTGCCCACCCACGATGTTTTAAAGAGGTTTCCCTGAAACTCTTTCCACATCACTCTGTTTGCCTCTCACTGACCAAAATGTAGTCACAAGGGAGGTTGAGAAATACAGTCTTTATTTTGGGAGGCCACGTACCCAGCCAAAAATTGCAAGTTCCAATGGTAAGAGGGAACAAACACATTCAGTGTAGGTGACTCATAGGCAATGCTGCCCATCTTATTTGTGGGGGTGGGGGTGCAGGTGGGCTCCCAAGGCAGCCTGGAACCCACCTACTGGAGGATTCTCTTTGGAGGCTTCCAGACCTGGTAAGAAGGAACAAATATATTCAGGTGACATTTTGAAACATCCCAGGCACCCTGCCTTCCCTCCGTCCTCATGTTGTGAAGCAGAAGATGAGAAAGTCCAGGGTTGGAGGGGGACAGCCTCCCCAAGGTTACCCAGCTGGCCAGGGACAGGGCTGGGTTCTGGATTCTTGGAGGCCCACCTCTGACCACTTTCCAATAAAGCTCACCCCAAGTTGTTGGGAATATGTTCATTTCCTGTCTTGACTCTGAGAGGCAGAGATGGAAGGAGAGAGATACACACATATATACATACATAGAGATGGATACCTACGTCTCTCTATCTCCATGTCCGTCTCTCTTCTTTCCTCTTCCCTTTTTGAAAAACAATTCAGAACTTCAGTTTATCAAAGCTCACCCTTCCTGAATAAGAGGCTCCCGATGAGCCTGGCGGGGCTCCCCAAATAGGACCCCCAGCCCATGGCATGTTTTTAGATCCCCGCTGGGGGAGCCAGGCCTGGCCTCTTCAGGGAAGAGCTGGAGCTGGCTGTCTCTGGATTTTGGGGAGTGTGTCTGTGCCAGCCCTGAGCATCTGGTGCCATCAAGGGCTGCGGAGGCAGACGTGTTGAGGACGCCAGCCTGGGGAGAGGGGCAAGTGGGCCCGGCAGGCGTGCCCTGACAGTGTCCCAGCTCCCTGCTGGGGACTGGGATTTAGGGGCTACCCTGCTCAAGCCACAGCCTCCCAGACAGAAAAGGACAGGATTCAAATTGGGTGGCTCCATTGTCCCAGCCCTTAAGAGAGTCCTCACAGCCCCACCCCCGCCCCACCCCAGGTGCTGGGTCCTCAAATCCACAGTGACCCGAGGGCCCAGCAAAGGACCAGGTGGTCCAGACACAAGTTGTAAAAGAGGGGGAGTTTTTGCTCGTGACTCCACAGATACATACACAGAGGCATGCATGTGGACGCAAAAAAGCACATACACGTGAATGTACACACAGGCACACGTGTGGACCCATGCAAGCACAGACCAAATGAAGACATGTGGACGCAGTGAACTGCACACGCACACACATATGCTTGTGTACACACATGCACGCATGCTCACACGCACGTGCGCACAGGGCCCGTAGTCCAAACAGGGGCCCAGTCTCTCTGACCCAGGTGTGGAGGGGGAGGCAGTCTCCAGACACTCCTGTCTGTGGCCTGTGCACACTGGAGACTCCCCAGCCAAGGGTGGAGAAAGTGAAGACCCCAGAACTGAGGTCGGTCAGTCCCCGAGATCTGGTTCCCTAATCCAAACTCAAACCCTTCAGGCCCCGAGGTTGGGGGCGGGGTGGTCTTTGGGAATATTTTGGAGTCATCCAGTTTAGCCTCCTGCTTACAGAACCTTCTCCCAAGTCCAGCCTATGAGCTTGAATGCGCCCGGGGGTGGGGAACTCATTACATTCCTGGGCACTCACCCCAGTACCAGGCCACTCAGAACATCAGAAGAGGCCTCACTTGCCAGCCATGTGACTTGGAGAGACTGCCCCCCCGCCCCGACACACACACATATTTTACTGCTCTGCGCCTTGGTCAGCAACCGCAAATGGAGTCGATGTACCCACCGCCAACCTGGTCTCCGCCGCCATGAGGTTTATATGCCATCAGGCATGTACAGTTCTTCTCTGAGGAGATGAGAATGTGAGAGAAATCATTCTTCATTTCTGCCTCCTCCAAAGCCAGCAGGCCCTTCCCTGTTTGGAGCAGGGCATCCCCACTGTGGAGAGGGGAGAATCAGAGGGCTCAGGGCCTCTCTGCAAACAAGAGGGGTTGTGCTGTGTCCTGGGATCCACCCTGATCCCACCCAGAAGTGTCTCCAGCCCTCACAAGGCTCCCACAGGTGAATGGCTGCTGGCCAGGGCTCCCCAGAGATGGGTAGTCGTTGGGGTATCACCACGATGAGCCAGCTGCCAGCATTCATGAGCAAGGCTGCTCAGGAACATGGCAGAAGCAGATACTCTGGGCAGGAATGCAAGCATTGTGTTGGCTGCTGTGTTATGGCCAGGAAGCCTCTCTTCTGCCCGGAGCCTATTTTCCCAATTCTTACCCAATGGGGAGGAGCACACACACCCACCCCAGCACTCTGTGGTGATGGTCCAATCCACAAGTAGGTGCCTATCCCAAAATAGGTACTCGCCTGTATGACTATTAGTTTCAACCAAACTATTCTATAGAGAGAAAAGTGGACACCCAGAGAGGGCAAGTCATTGGTGCAAGGTCACACAGCATGCGTGACCCTGTCATCCATCTCAACCCTTATTTGATGAAAGGAAAGCAGCTGCCCCATGGGCATGGAGCCCGCCCCCAGCACAGGAACCCCACACGTCTGTCCTTCAATAACGTACACCAAATCCACTGGGCACTAAATTAACTCCTCCTTTTGCAAATGATCCACAACAGAAAACTCCTCCAGAGACAAGGAAAAATATTTCCCTTAAACCTATTTACTTTTCAAATTTCAGTTGCCATAACAACTCGGCACAACTATTTATGTGAAATCTTCGCCTTCCAAGTCTTGTTGAGCACCACGTTCTGCAGAGAGTTCAACTCGGCCCTTTCAATAACAACACATTTTTTCAATCAATGTGGGTCTTAGTTTTTTTTTTTTTTCTTTTCTATAAACATACATAAAGTATGTTGTGCAAAACTTTTGAAAGCTAACAGGGAAACGCTGAGTTTTACAGACCTATTCTTCTCTGACTGTCCCTAGTAGATCCTTCTGAAGTATGACAGTGACAGAAACGACCGGCCAGCTTGGGTTTTGGGGTTTTTTTTTTTTCCAAATGTCTCTGAATTGTTTCCACTCCTGGTGTCTGCGGAGCACCTAGAGGCAGCGGCCCTGAACAACCGGCTCCAGCTCAGGCCCTGCCCCCAAACAGGCTGCGCATCCTTGGAAAACTCAGCGCACGTCTCTGGGGACTTGGTCCAGGCGCACACTTGGTCCAGCTGGGCCCCCGCCCAAAACTGAGGGATGGAGGATCAAGACAGGCATCGTGTGTCTGAGGCATCCTGCAAAGATCCTGGGATCATGATGGCCACGGGTTTTCATTTTCCGAAACAACCCCAGCTTCAGGTTTTCTATTCCAGGGTGCTTGAGAGCCTTCGTGCAAGCTGTTCCCCTTGCCTGGAATTTCCCCTTTGTCGACCTGTCAAGTTGACGCGAAGGGGCCCATGCTCGATGTCAAGCTCTGCTGCTGCCGTCTTGAAGTTCATACGTAATTTTGAACAAGAGGCCTGGCATTTTCATTTTGCAACTGGATCCTTGGATTCCATAGCAGATTCCTTGCAATTCTGTCCCGGCCGGTCTCCATTCTAGCACATGGTGTGTATCAAACCGTTGAATCCCCAGACAACCCTTTAAACACACTGTGGTGATACATTTTACACATAAGAAAACTGAGTCCCAAGAGATCAGAGGTCAAGGATCATCATCATTCCCACCCACCACCACCACCCCCATCCCAATAGGAGCTGTTATGCATTAGGAACCATTCCAAACACTTTTTTGGGTCACCTCATCTAACCCTGTGAGAAGGGAGCTACTATGATTCTCACTTTCCAGAGGCACAGAGAAGTTAGGTAACTTACTCAAGATCACAGAGCAAGCAAGCAGAAAAGCCATGCTTTCCTATGAGGCCCTCTGGGTCCCTCCCCTACATGCCAGCAGCAACTTTCTCAACGGGTCCTGACCTCTGAGCTAACCCCTCCCAGCCCATCCTCAGCACAGTAACCAGAGCCATGCGTCTCCCGTAAGCTTTCATTATGCTACTTTCTAGTGACAAATCCCCCCATGGCTCTCAGGAACCTCAAGAAACAACTAACCTCCTTCATCTGACCATTGAGACCCTCAGTGATATGACCGTTGCTGATCTCCACAGCTTCAGTGTCCCCTGGCTCTCCATGCTCCCACCTTCTAGATTATCCGCAGTTAGATCTCTGCACACATCCGGCTGCTTCTTGATTTATCAAGTTAGGGACTACTGGTTCCCTACACAGAGCCTGGCACACAGGTATTCTAGAAAACTTTGCTGAACTGAACCAAGCTGTCCTGGTGGAATCCATCAGGATGGATGGATGAATGGTGGCTGGATGGATGGAGGGATGGGACGGTGGATGGGTAGGTGAATGAAAGGATGGATAGGAGAGTGGATCCGTGGATTGGGTGGTAGATGGGCGGGCGGGTGGGTGGATGGATGAATAGAATGGTGAATAGATGGGTAGAGGAATATGCAGATGGATGAAAGGAAACCCCAGAAACCATCTCATAACCATTAATAATTGGGTGGTAAGGAACTCGAAGCTCTGAGTACGGGGTAGACCAGCAATAAATGTTGATTGAACGGATGGTTAAATGAGTGTCAGAGGGCAACTGGCCATTACCCCTCCCTAAGCACCTGGTTTTCCTCCTGCTCATTCCTTTCTCTCCCATCTCCACCCTCATTCTCCCAGCTTTCCATTTCTTCCTTCAGTTGTCACGTGACTCACAGTGGCCAAGCTCCTCAGGTTCATGCCTGCACATTAATTATTGAGTCATATAATCCAAATTTATCTAATGAATTAATAATAGACCATAGGGATATTTTAATAATGAAATATTTGGAGTTGTGTTTTGATAATTGCAGCAGGCTTTCATAATTACAGCACAGCTGTGGAACTAAAATCAAAATCAATTAGGTGCTATGCAATGACACCCCAGGAGCACCCCTCAAAGCTTTAATAGATAGACCCACCAGGTTAAGGGAGAACCATTTATCTCTGGAACCAGATGAGGCCTGGGGAGTCAAGGCCTTCGCTGGATGCTTGAGCTGGGGAGGGATTCCAGGAAGGACAAGGAAAGGAACATCACTGAAATACATCAGATGTTTGAGTCACAATGTGCTTTAAAGGTCAACCGAACAAGCGTCTGCTCTTATAGAGCAGGAGACGGAGGTTCAGAGAGGCACTCTGACTCACCAAGGCATCCTTACCATAGAGAGCCTGGACTGCGTCTCTGGACTCTAGTCCAGTGTTCTCTTGGCCCCGGAACACACACTGTCCTCCTCCGGCCACAATACAGCTCTCAGTGGCTTGGCTATGACCCTGCCTCGACCCCCGAGACTCCCCGTCTGTACAACCAAGCCACGTGACGCTCAGGAGCTTTGACATCTCCACACCTCTCCGCTTTTCTCTGTGCTGTGCGCTCTGCTCAGGGTGCCTTCCCTTCCCCACACTCCACCTTCAGATCCTCCCAGCAGGGGTGACCTCCTTTCCTCCTGCCCTCAAGGGCTCCCACTATATGGTGATTGCTTCTCTGTCTCCTCCAAAAAGACTGGAGCTCCTTTAAGCCAAAGGCAAGTTCACTGTGTCTCCCTGGGATGTTAACATGGGGGGGCTAACGAAGAGTAAATGCATAATATAGGTTTATTCAAGGCCAGATGGTGGGCCGGGAGGAACAAGAGCAAGGAAGGAAAACAAACAAAAAAGTTGGTTCTGGAGTTATTTCCAGCGTGCATTTAGCCAAGGCCTCTGAAAGGACATTCGGGCTTAAAAATACTTGTTTAGGGACATCTCTTGGATATTTAAGCTGCAACAAAATTAGACGCATGAAAGCAAGGGGCATCTTCTCAGGAGGACAAAGAATGCTGCTGACGGCAGATTGGTATTCTAAACCACCACCCACCCCCTCAATCCGCCCCACACAGTCAAGAAACCTGGGCAATTGACCCTGAGGTCCCTCTCTAAGACGTGTCCTCAAGAAGCTACTTGAACCTTCGCAGACACTGCCCAAAGCGGGTCCCCTGTGCAGAGCTGACAAGCGGCAGCTGGGGCTGCAACCAGTGCGATTAAGATCCGTTTCTGAAGGCCGTGGCGATCCCACTGCCGGTAACCATGGAGCCAAGCGTGAACTGCAGAAGCCAGCCAGGTTTGGCCACCTTTATCATCGGTGAAACAACGGTCAGGTTTCTGGGGGTGGGAGGGAGGCTAACGTGCAGGAGTTTGGTAACCTCAAAGTATCACCACCTCCCACCTCCTTCCCCGACTCCCCACTTCCAAACAGGATCTATTGATTCAAGCTCTGAGCTTTATTTTGAGAGGCATCATAGCACTGCAGTTAAAAACATAGACTGCAGAGCCTGCCTTTGCGGGTTCAAACTCCAGCATGGCCGCTTAGGAGCTGTGTGGCCTTGGGTGAGTCTCTTAGCATCTCTGTAACTCAGGGTCACTTGTGGGGAGTAATGAGCCGATTTACCTAAATGCTGGATTAGGGGAGGTCTCTGTTCTCACCTCCTCTGTTAAGAGCACCTTGATGTGCAATGCCCTTCCCTGACTCTCAGTGTGGACTGGAAAGTACTGGTCTCGCCCACCAGTGCCAGGACTTAAGCCCATCCCCCATAACCAGCCAATCAGCAAAGTCCATTCCTCTGGACTACAGAGATTGGTCAGGATCAAACCCTCACCGTCAGTTCAGTTCAGTTCAGTCCATTCCAGTCACTCAGTCATGTCCCAATCTCTGCGACCCCATGGACTGCAGTACCCCAGGCTTCCCTGTCCATCACCGACTGCCAGAGCTTGCTCAAACTCATGTCCATCCAGTCGGTGATGCCGTCCAACCATCTCATCCTCTGTCGTCCCCTTCTCCTCCCACCTTCAATCTTTCCCAGCATCAGGTTCTTTTCCGGTAAGTCAGTTCTTTGCATCAGGTGGCCAAAGTATTGGAGTTTCAGCTTCAGCATCAGTCCTTCCAATGAATATTCAGGATGGATTTCCTTTAGGATGGACTGGTTGCGTCTCCTTGCATTCCAACGGACTCTCAAGAGTCTTCTCCAACGCCACAGTTCAAAAGCATCAATTCTTTAGCACTCAGCTTTCTTTATAGTCCAACTCTCACATCCATACATGACTACTGGAAAAACCATAGCTTTGACTAGATGGACCTTTGTTGGCAAAACAATGTCTCTGCTTTTTAACATGCTGTCTAGGTTGGTCATAACTATTCTTTCAAGGAGCAAACATCTTTTAATTTCATGGCTGCAGTCACTATCTGCAGTGATGTTGGAGCCCCCAAAAATAAGGTCTCTCACTATTTCCTTTGTTTCCCCTTCTATTTGCCATGACATGATGGGACTGGATGCCATGATTTTAGTTTTCTGAATGTTGAGTTTTAGGCCAACTTTTCCACTCTCTTCTTTCACTTTCATCAAGAGGCTCTTTAGCTGTATTCGTTTTCTGCTATAGGGTGGTGTCATCTGCATATCTGAAGTTATTGATATTTCTCCCAGCTATCTTGATTCCAGATTGTGCTTCCTCCAGCCCCGCATTTCGCATGGTGTACTTTGCATATAAGTTAAATAAGCAAGGTGACAATATACAGCCTTGACGTACTCCTTTTCCTGTTTGGAACCAGTTGGTTGTTCCATGTCCAGTTCTAACTGTTGCTTCTTGACCTGCATACAGATTTCTCAGGAGGCAGGTCAGGTGGTCTGGTATTCCCATCTCTTGGAAGAATTTTCCAGTTTGTTGTGATCCACACAGTCAAAGGCTTTGTCGTAGGCAATAAAGCAGAAGTAGATGTTTCTCTGGAACTTTCTTGCTTTTTTGATGATCCACCAGATGCTGGCAATTTGATCTCTGGTTCCTCTGCCTTTTCTAAATCCAGCTTGAACATCTGGAAGTTCACAGTCCACGTACTGTTGAAGTCTGGCTCAGAGAATTTTGAGCATTATCTTGCTAGTGTGTGAGATGAGTACAATTGTGCGATAGTTTGAACATTCTTTGGCATTGCTTTCTTTGGGATTGGATTGAAAACTGACCTTTTCCAGTCCTGTGGCCACTGCCGAGTTTTCCAAATTTGCTGGCATATTGAGTGCAGCGCTTTCACAGCATCATTGTTTAGGATTTGAAATAGCTCAGCTAGAATTCCATCACCTCCACTAGCTTTGTTCGTAGTGATGCATCCTAAGACCCACTTAACTTCGCATTCCAGGACTGTCTAACTCAATGAAACTATGAGCCATGCCATGTAGGACCACCCAAGACGGACGGGTCATTGTGGAGATTTCTGACAAAACATGGTCCACCAGAGAAGGGAATGGCCACTTCTGCATTCTTGCCTTGAGAACCCCATGAACAGTATGAAAAACCCTGGCCTGAAGCCCACCAATCGGAGCTAAGGAGGATCTTCATCAGGGATTATCAGCTAGTATGGCTGTTACGTAATTGTGACAGGTGTTGGCTCTCCAAGTTGAGTCTGTCTAGAGGGTAAGAGAGACAAGGCAACTAAGAGCTTTGGGATCCTTGGGCGGAGAATGCCTGTGCCCTTTTCCCCTCTGCTCCCCAGCAAAGCTGGGTTGGCAGCCTTCTCTGCTGGTGCTCAAAGGCTCCTGCTATCTCCTATGGTAAAATGAAATAAAACTGGTCATTCTGAGTGCGGGCCTTGGGCCTGGCAGGCCTGATTGAAACCTTGATCCCAAGACATCGCTGGTAGTCCAATGGTTAAGACTTTGCCTTCCAACGCAGGGGGTGTGGGTTCAATCCCTAGTCGGGGAACTAAGATCTCACATGCCTTGCAGCCAAAAAACCAAAACAGAAACAGGATGGTGCCAAATTCAACAAAGACTTTTAAAATGGTCCACAGCAAAAAAAATTCTTTTTAAACTAAAACAATCCCAAGCCTCCCTTCTTACACGTGGGACCCTCATCTCTCACCGGTCAGTTTCTTCACCTGGAAAGTGGAGATGACAAAGGACGCTGACTCTGGGGAGGCTCTGAGACTCAGTGCAGTCAGGCGTGTCTAGCACCTGGCACCAAAGAGGGGCTCAGGCACAGGTGCAGGTCATTCATAACATGCCCGTCCTGCCTTCTCTTGCACAACTGGCTCTTAACACATCTGTCCGCTGCCACACTGGGCCCCTAAGGCAGGGCCAGTGCGGATGGTCCCTGTGCCTTCAGCATCCTGTGTGAGGCCAGGCATGGGCGGGGGAGGAGGAGGGGGATAAAGAAAGGGAGAGAGGAAGGGAGGAAGGAAGCTCAGGGGTCTTTCTGACACTGAAAGCCCAGCTGCTTCAGAATCAAAGCACATTTAGATCAGGAGACAGAAGACCAATCTTAAGCCCTTCACTCTGCAGAGACAGAGCTCAGAGGGAGGCTCTGACTTCCCCAGGGTCACACAGCAGAGCCTGGCTAAATAGCTCCCTGCCAAGAGTGCCTCCCCAGACCCTCTAGCCAGCCTCTGGCTTCCCAGCAGCCCAACCCCCCTCAGGCTGATCCCAACATGCAGCGCCTTTTCCTATTTGGAGGGAGAGACACCACCCCCAAGCCAGGTGTTCCCCTCAGGTGTCTCCTTCCCCAAACCCCAGAAAATACCCTGGGGCCTCCAGGCCAGAAGGAGTAAGGTGAGTCAGAGCCAGCTGAGGGGGAAGTGCAGGGAGAAAGAGGCTGGGGGTGTAGGGAGGGAGAGAATGCTTTGTAAGTGAGTCAGGCAGGCAAGCTTCTCTCCAAATAATAGCAAGAATCTCTTGGCCTGAACTCAAGTCTGCAGAGCACAAATGTTGGTTTCCTGTCACTGAACTTGAGGGACCGAAGCCCCCCGAGCTCGGTTCTGATCGCACCTGCCGTGTGACTCCCTATCATGGGGTGACCTCCGGCTTCTGTTCTTTTCTGGCGGCCTCACCCGGAGGCGGGAGGTCTCTGTCATGTTGAGGGAGTGGTGAGTCACAGGTCACCAGTTCTTCCCAATGAATTGCTTGTATCTGAGGTTCTGACCTGTGAAGTGATCGTCCCTCCTCACGCCCCAGAAGCATCATTCCCTCCTCTAGGCAACAAATGCAGGATGCTTCCCCCGCCATGATGCCCTGACTGGGGGGTGAGGGAGGGCTTACAGGAACCTTAGAAGCAAAGCTCTGGGTCTTGTTTCAAAGGAGCATGTCTCTCCTGCCCGGCCAGGATGGGCTGCCCCAAAAGCACACCTCTGCCGACAAGCACGGTGGTGCAAAGGATGTAAGAGGGTTGGGAGAGAAGCAAGGAAGAAGTTAGAAGAAGTAACCAGGGTTGGAAGACCTTGAACCACCCCTGGGAGTATCTCACCCAAGGGAGGGGGAGCTGGGGTGCTGATCCTCCATCTCCCATAGGGTCTGCCATTGGCCGAGGGGTACTCCCCCGGCACATTAACCTCTGTCCCCATGAGACAGGCCTGGGACCTGGGACTCTGCTGCAGTGCGGCACAGCTTGCCCCTGGATGCACCTCTCCTCAAGCTACAAAATTCAGAGAAACTATATGGGACTGTGTGCCGGCACAGCTGGGGCCAATTCTGGATCAAAAGATATCAAAAAAGGAAGAAAAAAATGCCCTGCTGTCATTTCTGAAGAGCCAGGAGCAAAGAAAAAAAAAAAAGCTGGGTGTTGGGAACAAAAACGGGGTATTGTTCATGCCATCTGCACTCACCATCACAAAAGAGTGGGCAAACCACCCCAGACACCCCTCCAGCCAACCCCTGGACTCACCCTCACCCCATAGAAGACTGAGCTTGCCCCTTCCCCCAGAAGCAAGCGAGGTAACCTGAGTTACTTGTTTTAGCTCCCCGTGCAGCCGGCACATGAGCCCCCGGAAGCCTTGCCTGAATTTCTTGTCTGGCCTTTTTATTGTTTAGTCGCTCAGTCGTGTCCGACTCTTTGCAGCCCCAAGGACCGCAGCACGCCAGGCTTCCCTGTCCTTCACCGTCTCCCGGAGCTTGCTCAAACTGATGTCCACTGAGTCGGAGATGCCCTCCAACCATCTTGGCCTCTGTCGTCCCCTTCTCCTCCTGCCTTCCATCTTTGCCAGCATCAGGGTCTTTTCCAATGAGTCGGCTCTTCGCATCAGGTGGTCAAAGTATTGGAGCTTCAGCATCAGTCCCTCCAGTGAATAGTCAGGGTTGATTTCCTTTAGGATTGACTGGCCTTTAGTCAATTTCTGTTGATGGGGGAAGGCCAAGCCCCCTGATCAGTATCAACTTCATTAGGGAAGGACTGGCATTTGGAAGATGTGGGGTGGGCCAGCATAGGGAAGGTGAGAGCCAAGGAGTAGTGGATGAGCGTCAGCGGTGTCTGCCAGACTCACTCAGCTAGGAATACTAGCCCTCGGGCTGTCCATGGAGCTTTGCCATTTACACTGCACTCACCTGTGGTTTCCTAGCATCACTTCCAGACATTGGTTCCACCCTCTTATTACAAATGAGGAAGTTGAGACCTGGACCAGGGAAATGGCTCACTGGTAAGAGGCCAAGAGGGGGCCATGAATCCAAGCAACTGGCTTCTAGATCCAAGAGAACCAGCTCCAGAGTTAGCCCTGGCTCTGGGTTCAGACTCTGGTCTACCTCTCCTGGCTTTCACAATACGGAGCAGAGTTGTAGACTTGACTTCCCTTTGGCCTTTGTTTCATCAACTGCGAAGTAGAGACAAGATCAGGCCCTCTCACAAAGTCGATGTCAGGATCCAACAAGGGGACACGTGCAGACAGACGGGAGCAGGCCCAGCGCACAGTAGCTGCTCAGCCACCAATTGTCTCCAGACCCCTTTGGCCTCAGTCTGCTCCCCTCAAGGCACTCTGCGACTGGGGGCCAGGCCACGATTAATCCAGCCGACACTTACAGAGCCCCTGAGGTTGCACTGTTCCCATGCTAGTGCTGCTTATGAACAAGACAGGCCGGGACCCTGCCCTCGTGGGAGGCAGGTGGGTAAAGAGAGATTTGAGCAACATGGGGAGGGCTGCACACCCTCCTGAGTGGGAGGCCCAGGAAGGACAAATGAAGTTGCCCCGAGGAGAGTCAGGAGGCGTGGAGGGGGCTGGGGAGAAGTGAGGTCACGGCAGAGGCCAAGTAGCCAGTCCTGGAGGCAGCCTGGGGTGGGAGCAGGGTGGAAGGCTGAAAGCTAGAGGTGGCAGGGTCAGACTTTTAAACACCTATGGCTGCGGCATGGATGCTGATCGAAGCTGACCAAGAAGGACCATCTCTTAACAGAGATGAGCAAAGATGATGGCCTGGCCTGGGAGGAGGCCTGCAGCGGGGAGGTGGGCAGAGGGGCTGCAGTGCCAGCGCTGGGTAGGTCCTTGGGGAGGCAGGAAGCATCAAGGACAACCTTCATTTGGGAGACTGAGCCCAGCTTGTCCCAGGACCTCAGCTGACCCTGCCCAGGTTGTCCCAAGACCCAAAGTGCCTTCCCGTGGGCCCCACACCCTTCCTGCACCTCGGGGTTGTGACTGTGGCCCCCTGGACCCTCCGCTTCCCTCGGCTCCATAGTCACTAACTTGCTTGTTGTTCAGTCACTAAGTTGTGTCCGACTCTTTGCAACCCTATGGACTGTAGCACACTGGGCTTCCCTATACATCACTGTCTCCCAGAGTTTGCTCAAATTCATGTCCATTGAGTCTGTGATGCCATCCAACCATCTCATCCTCCGTCACCCCCTTTTCCTCTTGGCCTCAATCTTTCCCAGCATCAGGGTCTTTTCCGATGACTCAGCTCTTAGCATCAGGTGGCCAAAGTATTGGAGCTTCACCTTTAGCATCAGCCCTTCCAAGGAATATTCAGGGTTGATTTCCTTTAGGATTGACTGGTTTGATCTTGCAGTCCAAGGGACTCTCAAGAGTCTTCTCAAGCAGCACAGTTCGAAAGCATCAGTTCTTTGGTGCTCAGCCTTCTTTCTGGTCCAACTTGCTGGGGCCCCCACCATCAGCAGATACACAGACCATTCTCCTCCAGGAGGAGCTCTGAGACCCAGCTCCTGCTGAGAGAAACCAGAGGCCAGCAAAGTAAACAGACCTGGGCAATGATCCCTTGCCTGATAAAAATGTAGATAAATGATGGTGAGAAGGACTTTTTTTGGAGATGTACCCAGCCCCCAGGCTCTCTGGCAGGCACCTAGATCAATTTATCCATTGTCTGATTGTCAGAGGGACTTCCCATTATCTGTGTCTTCTCAAAGCAGTGAGGAGCCTTGAACTCCTAAATCAGATTGGAGGCTTCTCCGAAGAGCAACAGGGGACCCACTGAGTGTGCAAGGATCCCTAAGTCAGACAATGGGTCCAGCAAAGGAAAACACATTTGAGAGGTTGTTCCAAATTGTACATCCTCACAGCGGGAGCATTCACATTAACCTGAGCCACTGTTCTTGCTGGGGTTTTCCTGGTGGCTCAGGTGGTGAAAAAGCCACCTGCAATGCAGGAGACCCAGGTTCAATCCCTGGGTTGAGAAGATCCCCTGGAGAAAGGAATGGCTACCCACTCCAGTATTCTTGCCTGAAGAATCCCATGGACAGAGGAGCCTGGTGGGCTACAGTCCATTGTATCACAAAGAGTCAGACACGACTGAGTGACTAACACAGTCACTGTTCTTGCTTGTGTTGGATTGTTTTGCTTCGGTTTGATTTTTTACAGTTGAGCA
This sequence comes from Budorcas taxicolor, assembly GCF_023091745.1. Taxonomy (NCBI): domain Eukaryota; kingdom Metazoa; phylum Chordata; class Mammalia; order Artiodactyla; family Bovidae; genus Budorcas; species Budorcas taxicolor. The sequence goes on from NC_068926.1 coordinate 67,175,970, forward strand.
AAGAATATACTATTACGGTTCATAATTCAAAACGTACGAAAGAATACACACTGAAAAGTCTATTAGTACAGTTATCCCTCAGTATTTGCAAGGCATTGATTGGTCCAGACTCCCATAGGTACCAAAATCCACGGATACTCAAGTTTTTTACAGAAAATGGACATAGCGTTTGACTATAACCTATGCACATCTTTTTAATTATTCCTGGATTTTTTAATGATACCTAACACAATGTCAATGCCATGGAAATAGTTATAAAGAGAACAGGAATGCTATGTGAATAGTTGCCTGCAAAGAGCAAATCCTAGTCTTGCTTTTTACTGGCATTTACTGGAATTCTTTTTCCTGAATATTTTCCATCTGGGCTTGCTGGAACCATGGGTGGGATGCAGGACCCATGGGTGGCTGGCCGACTGTACACTGAAGAGTCTCCCTTCAGGGCATTGATTGGTCCAGACTCCCAGTCTGTCAATATATTTAAAACACTGAATTGACCCATAAGGTGAATTGTATGGTAAGTGAGTTATATCCCAATACAACTGCTGACAAAAGAAAAAGTCTCCCTCCTCCTACTCTCCTCACCCGGGTACCACTCTGTTATCCTGGAGACAACTCTAGGACCTATTCTCTTCTGCCCCATCCATTCCTTCTTTAGACTTGGGTGGATCTGAGATTAAAAAAAAAAAAAAAAAGATGCTGCCAAAATAGAAGTACCAAATCTTTCTCTCTCTCCCTCCCTGTCTGACACTCAATAAGCACCTACTACTTGCAACCATTCTGACATCTGTTTCAAACTTCACCACCACGTACTGAGCAGCAATGGTTACTTCCACTTGCCAGATGAAGAGGAAAGCTGAGCATAGCTTCCCCAATTCTGGACATTTCACTGAAAGAGAGTGATAAAAGATGCAATTTGTGTGTGTGTCTGGATTCTCTCACTTAGCATCATGTTTCCAAGGTTCCATCCGTGTTTTAGCGTTTGTCAATGCCATGTCCCTTTTCACGGCTGAATAATATTCCACTCTGTGCCTAGACGCTCCCACCCCCCCCCCCCCGCCCTACCCAATGGATTTATCTGTTTCTCTGTTGAGGTGCAGGTGGGTTATTTGTACTTTTTGGCTGTGGTGAATAATGCTGCTATGAACATTCATTTGCAGCTTCTTTTGTGCGGACATATGTTTTCATCTCTCTTGGGTGAATGCCTGGGAATGGAACTGCAGGATCACATGGTAACTCCAGGTGTCATTGTTTGAGGAACTGCTGGACTCTTCTCCATTGCAGTTGTACCTTTTTTTTTTTTTTCATTCTCCAGACAAGGGGGCCGTTTCTTGAGCCAGGAGCTCACACAAATGATCTTGCCGAATCTTCCCCACAAGCTGCGGAGGAGGCGGACGTGACTTTCATCCCATCTTCCAGATGAAGAAACTGAGGCTCAGCAAGGCAGACCCACTGGCCCAGGTCACCCAGCCCGTGTCCAGGATTCCAGCCAACTAGCTGGCCTCAGACCCAGCCATCGAGGAGCTGACGGGACCTTGGAGGCTGACGTGAGCAATCGGGGGGCGGGGGGGTACAGAGGAGACTCCAGCACTGGGGAGACCCTCCCCCATGCCTGCCAGGTGATCCTGGAGAGCATTTACCCTGGGGCTTAACTGGCTGAGAGCAAAAGCCCTCGGGGGCTGTAACTGAAGAGGCCGGCCCTGGGGCTCTGCTGGGGCAGGAGAGAAGGCATAAAGGGTTCTTTGTCCTGCCCATTGTTCAGTCGGCCAGCCAGTCTTCCTGCGCCCCTCGGACCAACAAGGGACGCGCTGGGTCCGCAGAGCAGCTGGGCTGTCTCAAGTTCTCCAGGGGGCCCCCTGGGATGGGCCTGAAGATTCATTAGGGGCTTGGGAAATATTGGGGGATTAGTAGATACCCAGCGTATGGGAAACCATCGTCCTGATTTTTTTCACTTGTCTTCTGTCCTTGATGTAAAGTCCCCAGGACATATGCAAGCACAGAAAACCAAACAGCCCTAAGGACGGGTACGTTCAGCCTTCCACGCTGAGCCCTCAGCCATATCCATATCTCTTGTGTATCTTTCCAGAAAATTGTCCTTGCTTGTAGAGGAAAGCATTTGCACATGTGTATGTGTATATCTGCTTGATTTTTTTCACACCCATCCCTTTTTTTTTTTTTTTTTGTATGTGGCACCTGGAGATGATCCTGTCCCAAGACCAGCCCCTGCCTTCTTCTCAGTGACTGTGGTACTCTGTCTAGAGAAGCAACATCCTTTATTCAGTGAAGCTGCATTTAAGCTTCCCTAGTCCTCCTACTGGGCTTCCCTGATAGCTCAGCTGGTAAAGAACCCGCCTGCAATGCAGGAGACCTGGGTTGGGAAGATCCCCTGGAGAAGGGACTGACACGAATGTCTTGCACACAGATCTTGGCACACAAGTGTGAGAACGCCCTGGGCATGTGTGAGATGGGCCATTGTTTTGCTTCTCTGTGGAGGGTGGGGGCAGGCTTCGCACTCTCCCCAGTATGGCATGGGAGCCCCTGTGTACTCAGTACCCCGCCAGCACAGGATGGCATCAGCCCTTCTGTTCTTTACTTTCTCTGTATAAAAGAGCACGTCCATCCTCAGAGTCCAGCTTGGTGGATTTTCACCAAGTCAACACCCTTTATAACCAATACCCAGCTCAAGACCCAGGACATTCCCAGCTCCCAAAGCCTACTGGTCACACCCTTCCCAACATCACTCTGATGTTTGGTCAGCCCTTTCTGCTCATTAAAACCCTCCTCCTGTACCCAACCTGCTTCACCACAGTGGCCACGCCAATATCACCTCAAGCATAAGCCAGAAAACTTAAAAAAAAAGGGGGGGGGGTCTTTGTTTTCAAGGAAAGATAAATCAATCAGAACAAAGGTCAGCCAAATCCAGTTCATAGCCCTTTTTTTGTATGGTCCGCAGGCTTAAAAGGATAGCCTTCGTTAACCATTTTTAAATGGTTTATAAAGAAACTCACAGAAGAACAATTTGTAGCACATAAACATTTTATCAAATTCAAACTCCAGCACCCATAAATAAAGTTTTATTGGAAGGGAGGCATGTCCTTCATGTATGGATTGTCTCCGATCGCCTTCCGGTCACAACAGCTGTCGAGGAGTTACTACAGAGACCCTGTGCGCACAAGGCTGAAAATATTTGCTATCTGGCCCTTTGCAGAAAATGTTCGCCAGTCCATAACCAAAGCATCATCCCTCCTTAGGTAGGGACCTAGATGCTGTCCCGTTTGGGGGCTGGAGCTGCAACAGGACCCAAACCCCCCTCCACCCAGGGGGGCTGCAGGGGGTGCAACCAGAGCCCAGGTGGCGGATGCTGCAGCCTGGACTCGCTCGCAAGGCAGCAAGGATGGAGAAGAGGAACTGAAGTCGAGCAAGTCTAGAGGTTACAGCAGCAGCCGCAAGCTGCCGAGGGATGTGCAGACAGAAAGAAGGGAGGACGAGAGGATTCCGGAACTATTTGGGAGAAGCACTTAATTGCTTCCTCACCCCAGGAATCCTCTGATCCTGTGCATGGCCCAGGTGTCCGGAATGCATTTAACCAAGGGAAGGAATTAAGGGAGAAGAAACAACGTTGTTGATTGCGGGAGGTGTGTGTGAGGGGAGAGAAGACCTTTCACAACCACCAGGGGCGGTTATTTGTGCTGGGCACCGCAGGATTCACTTGAGAATCACCTGGCCCAGCTGCCCATCCAATTGAACAGAGAATTGTGGGATTAATATCGAGTAGTGGCCATGGGATGTTTCTAGAGGTTTCTCCTGGCTTGAGAGTGAAGACGGTGCGCACAGGCTGCAGACTCACAAGCCTGTAGGAGAATTCTGGCCACATCACTTAGGAACCCTGGGTAAGTTCTCGACACCTCTTATATCCTCAGTTTTCCCTTCTGTGAAATGGGACTGTAATCTGGACTTTGTAGAAGTACCATGAAGATTAAAGGAGATGCCTGTGTGTGAGATGATGGCTCATTGGAGCCTCAGCCCCTTTGGGGCCTTCAGAAAAGTCTCTGTAGATGGGCAGCCAAGAGTTCCACTGTTTTGTTGATTTGGAGACATTTTCCCCAGAGGGTGACTCTGCGGGAACAGAGTGGAGGCGTTCCGGGTTGGGGAGACGCCGTTTACGACTCTGAGTGATGCCAGCTCCAACGCTTATTGTCATAAAGGAAGTTATTCAAACACAATCAATTAGGCACCCACATTAGCATATTTTTCCTTGTGATACAACAGCAAAGAGGAGATTCTAGAGACTGTTTATTGCTGTTCTGAGCTAATATTTGTTAAAGTGATTAATATGTTTTTCAAATATCTGTGACAGGCGTGGCAGGTGTTATTTATCTCCACCGCTGGAGCCTGGAAGGGTGCCGGGTGAGAGTCCTCGGAGAGGGGCTCCAGGTAGAGGCCTCGGGAGACCGCTGGGGACAGTGTCCACCTCCCTCTCCCTGCTCAAGCCTCACCCCTTCCACTGTCCCCAGTCCTAGCCCCCCAAGCCAGCCTTGAACTCCCGGCTCTACGGACCATTCTCATCAGCATTCAAGGGCATCTCCCAGTGCAACAGATAAACACCCCACATCCCTTCTCCATCAGTTCCTCTGAACCCCCATGTCCTCCAGCTCTTTAGCCGTCTTCCTCCTTTTCTGTTCCAAAGAACTCTCCCTACCTCCTTTATTCACCTTCCAGTCCCGGCTTTTAAGAAGTCATTCTGAGATATGAAAAGCACACAGAACCTTCTAGAACAGCACCGTCCAAAAGATGGTTCTATGATAATGGGAATGTTCTCTTATCTGCATCGTCCATAATGGGAGCCGCAAGCCACATCTGCCTGTCGAGCCTCTGAAACATGGCCAGTGTGGCTGAGCCATTTATTGAAAATAAAATTTTAAATTTCATTTATTTTTAGTGAACTTCTACATATTTAATTTTAAACTTTCTGTTTTGTATTGAGGTATAGCCAGCCGATGAACAATGTTGTGATAGTTTCAGGTGAATAGGGAAGGGACTCAGCCATACATGTGCATGTATCCATTCTCCCCCAAACGCCCCTCCCATCCAGGCTGTCACATGATATTGAGCAGAGGCCCCTGTGCCATACAGTAGGTCCTTGTTGGCTATCCATTTTAAATAGAGCAGTGTGTCCATGTCCATCCCAAACTCCCTAAATATCCCTTCCCCGCATCCTTCCCCCAGCAACCATAAGTTCGGTGAACTTCTATTGACACTGAAGTCCCCATGTTTGGCAAGAGACTACCGGGTAGAACCACTCAGCTTTAGAGAGTCATATAATGAACGCCGCACACTCACCACCCATCAGCTTTATCGAATGTCTACATTTTTGTCATATCTGCTTCTGATCTTTTTTTTTTTATGTAATTAGATGTTATGGATCTGTTTCCCCCTTTTCCTCTGTTGAGTTAACCCACTGTCTCGAATGTTTACATCTCAGTATTTATCCTTCCCATTCATGTTTTTATGTTTTTACTATGTATGGATCCACAAGCAATACATAGCATATTTTTCACATTTTAATACTTTGTATACATGGTAAATTATTCTATGCATCATTCTGCAACTTGCTTTCCCCCCCCAAATCGGCATCTCACTAGTTCATTTTTACCAAACTATAGTATCCTACTGCATAAGCAGCCTGCTGTTTAGTTCTCATCTTGAGGAGTGTGTTACTAACAACATTGTGATGAACATCTTGGGACATATTCCTCCGGGCAACAGGCTAACGTTTCTAGAGAATATTCACCAAGAAGCAATAGTTCGGTCAAGTTACAAAGCTTTAACTTGACTAGATGGTCCCAGATAACGCTCCAAGATGCTTGTACCAACTCACACTCCCACCAGTGGCAGGGGAGAGGCCTGGCTGCTCTGCGGGCTCATTGACACTTGGTATTCTCAAGTTTTAAATTTTCTGTTAAGCAGATGGGTGGCGTCTTAGAGTTCTTTCCATTTGTGTTTCCTGATTACTGGTGAAGATAATGTCTTCCATGATAATCAGTCCTTTGGGTTTTCTCTTTTGAGAACTATCTGGTTGTACCTATTGCCAATTTTTCTCCTGGCTAATTGGTGTCATTCCTGTTGATTTGCAAGTGCTCTTTACATATTATGGATTCAATTCTCTCTTAGTTGTATGTGCTCAGATATTGCTTTCTGGGCTTTCCAGGTGGCTCAGTGATAAGGAATCTGCCTGCAATGCAGGTTTTATCCCTGCATTGGGAAGATCCTCTGGAAAAGCTATCTGGGAGAAGGATGCCCCACTCCAGTATTCTTGCCTGGGAAACCCCGTGGACAAAGGAGCCTGGAAAGCTACAGTCTGTGGCAACAACAAAATTGTTTTCTACTTTTGTCTACTCCGTTAACTTACTTATGATGACTTTGATTGAAAAGAAGTTTTTAATTTTAAGGCAGTCAAATTTATCCACTCTTTTCTTAAGGTTTGTTTTCTGTGCTATGATAAGAAATCTCTTATCCCAGGGTTATAAAGGCATCTTATATTTCCATTTGTAACTTAATTCCCACCCCCCCCCGCCTTTTGTATTTAGATCATTACTGCATCTTGAATTTATTTGTTTCTATTGTGCTATGCAGTTTGGTATCTAATTTAATATTGTTTATATTAGCTATCGACACTGCATGATAAAGTTGTGCACAAAACTGATGATTTAAAACAGCACATTATTTATTCTCTCACAGTTTCTTTCTGCAGTTTGGACACAGCTTAGCAAGAGCCTCTGCTTAGAGTCTGACCCAATGCCATAGTCAAGGAGTTGGCTGGGGCTGAGTTCTCATCCAGAGGCTTGACTGGGGAATGATCCACTTCAAGCTCCTCAGGTTGCTGGCAGAATTCACATCTAGTTGAATTGGCAACTTCAATTTAAATAGAAGTTCACCGAACTTGCAGTAGCTGGGGGAGAGGATTATAGCTGTAGGATTCACGGCAGCTTGTCTCCTCAAAGCCAGCTATGGAAAGAAAGAGAGAGTGGAAGGGAGAGAGACAGACCCCGAGGAAGACAGTCTTACATGACGTAAGGTGATGGAAGCAGTGACCTCCATCCCCTTTGCCACATTCTCTTGGTTAGAAACTAAGTTTCCAGTCCTGCTCACACTCAAGAGACAGGGGCTGCACAAGGGCCTGAAAATCAGGAGGCGGGGTCACGGCATCATCTGAGGCTATCTGCATCTGGCGCATGTTGACCATCATTTGCCAGTATTCTTCTGTTAAAACTTTCTATTTTTAGAGCGATTTAGGTTCACAGCAAAACTTAGGGGAAAATACAGAGATCTTTCATAAATTTTTTTCACGCAATTTCATAAAAATTTTTCATAAATACCCCCATATGCACAGCCTTCCCCATTCTCAACATCCCCCCCACCCAAAGGGTACCTTTGTTAGAACTGATGAGCTTACAGTGACATGTCATTATCTACCAAGGCCCACGGTTTACATTCTAGCAGCTCAGTCTTGGTGTTGTACATTCTATTTGTTTGGAAAGTGAAAGTCATGCAGTCATGTCCAACTCTTTGCAACCCCATGGACTATACACAGTCCATGGAATTCTCCAGGCCAGAATACTGGTGTGGGTAGCCTTTCCCTTCTCCAGGGGATCTTCCCAACCCAGGGATTGAACCCAGGTCTCCCTCATTGCAGCCAGACTCTTTACCAGCTGAGCCACCAGGGAAGGCCAAGAATACTGGTGTGGGTAGCCTCTCTCTTCTCCAGGGGAACTTTCCAACCCAGGAATTGAACCCGTGTCTCCTGCATTGCAGGCGGATTCTTTATCAGCTGAGCTACCCAGCAAGCCCATTTTTTTGGACCAATGTATAATGATATGTATCCATCGTTATGATATCATCCAAAGTGCTTCCACTGCCCTGAAAAATCCTCGATGCTCTGCCTGTTCATCCCCCGCCTCCTCCAGTTCCTGGCAACCACGGATCTTCTTACTGTCTCCATAGTTTTGCTTTTTTTCCGGAATGTCAGAGAGTTGGAATCATACAGTCTGAAGCTTTTTCAGATTGGCCTCTTTCACCTAGTCATCTGCGTTTGCGTTTCCTTCTGTCTTTCTACGGTTTGATAGCTCATTCTTTTCTCGTGATGGATAATACCCACCAGCATTCTTTTATAGGTGGCCCAACCTCTTCTCCACTGACCGGTAACGCTTTCTCCATCACATACGAAGTTTCCCGAGGCACAGAAGTGTTTCTGGGCTCCTTTGTGATTGTCGTTGCTGTAGTGGGCTTCCTGCTCCTACCATCCGTCTGAATATGCTCTAGTATGGGGTCATCAAGAGTGCCATGCTGTTGAATCATACTGGATCTTTCCAGACCTCAGCCGGCTAGACCCCTCACAGACACTGGGTTATTGCTGTTCAGCGGCTCAGTCGTGAGCGACTCTTTGTGACCCCATGGACTGCAGCCCGCCAGGCTTCCCTGTTCTTCACCATCTCCCAGAGTTTGCTCAAACTCATGTCCATTTGAGTCGGTGATGCCATCCAACCATCTCATCCTCTGGGTACCAGGGACCTTTCTCTCCCTCTTGAATCATCCTCTCCAGGTTTGAGGTGCTTTGGCATGGATCTCCTCCACCAGCTGTCCCTCCTACCTGACACAGAAGCCCTAGAAGTCATTCACCTTTTGTTCACTGTCCAGGTAATCTCCCCTGTGCTTTGGAACTGAAGGCCATCTTCAGGCTGAGGGGCTCAGGCCCCATCCCAGGCTGAAAGCTTCCTGGATCTCCACTTTGGCGTAGCCAGTGGCTTGTTAAACTCCACCCAGCAGATTCACGGCCAGCTTGGACAACACCACCGCACAGCATTGGGGCTTGATTCCACCGCCCCCCATCAAGGACCCCTATCCATCATCTGCCTCTAACAAGAGGTAGGTCTCCCACCTATGCTCGCGGTCGCCTCACCCTGGGTCTGGCCACCTCCTTTCATTTCCTGAGCTCCCACCCGGCTCGATCCACTGTCACCTCCTCCACGAGCGCCTTCAGTAGCCTCCCAGCTCCCACGCCCGCCCTCTGCAGTCAATTCTCCACACGGCGGCCAGAGCAATATTTTCAAAAACATAAATCATCTCACATCATCCCCCCACTTAAAACCCTTTCCAGAGCTTCCCACTGCTCTCGGAATGGGATCCAGTTTCCTCAGCGTGCCCTCAATCAATAGTGGCCTGTCACCTCCTCTCCAGCTCCATCCATCACCACCCGCCCCCCCACTCTCAGCCCCCACCTCACCCCCACCCCCGCTGGACAGTGGAGATGATCTGATTATTTCTCTAAGGGGGGAGACTTTGGGGGTGGTCCAAGCAGTCTAGGGGTGAGGTGCCAAATTTCCCCTCTGAGTGGCAGGACCCGGGCAGGGCCACGAACCCCAAGGAGGTCAGGTTAAGCAGCGCTATTTACTTTAACCCTCTCCAAAGTGTGTTTTGGTGGTGGGAGAGAGTTATGAATAAGCTCTTAATTCCAGGGAGGGCGTGGGTCAGCTCTCCGACAGCGGCGTTTATTGACATTCGCGTCTGAGCCTTCGCCCAGCGCCCCGAGTTTGAGTGGCCTGTCTGTGGCGGGCCTGGTGGCCCCAGCTCATCTGGACCCGGATGGGCACAGTCCTACCTGTCAGCTCTCTCCAAACTGGCACCAGCATCTCGATTTTCCTACTGGGCCCTCAGGGAGTAAGCATCTGCGAAAACCGTGGTGAGCGGGGAGGGACCCACACCCCGCACCCGGGAGGGAGCACCCAGAAACCAGACGCCACCCACGGAACCAGGCAGGTGGGAGGTCGGCGGGGACCGTCTGAGGGCCTGTCACCTGGTTGGGTTGTTTGTTTGTGTTTTCACCAGGCTGACAGGGTCCTTGGGGGCGGAGAGGGAGCCAGCTGGGCTCGCGGGCAGCTGGCTATGTGGCTTGGTTTCTCTTGCTGGTCCTCAGCGTCCCCATCTGTCTCACAGCCCTGCTGTGCTGTGGACGAGAATGCAAGCACATCCGATGGCATCCTACAGGTTCACAGAGGACCGTGGCACCTTTAAAGAGGAATATTTGAGAACAGAAATCGAAAGTTCAGAGAGGACAGTTTGTGCGGCATTCTTGAAACGATGAAACTACAGCGTTGGAGCCCAGAGGAGCGGTGGCCTGGGGACTGGAAGAAGGTCAGGAAGGGCCCTTCCCTGACGGGGGGGGCCACACAAAGAGCTCCTCCGTGGGGACAGATCATCTTGACTGCGGGGGTGGGGGGGGTGGGCCTGGGTGTCTGTCGTTGTCGTTCAGTCGTTAAGTCGTGTCCGACTCTGCGACCCCATGGACTGCAGCACGCCAGGCTTCCTTATCCTTCACCATCTCCCAGAGCCTGCTCAAACTCATGCCCAATGAGTCAGCAATGCCATCCAACCATCTCATCCTCTGTCTTCCCCTTCTCCTCCCACCCTCAGTCTTTCCCAGCATCAGGGTCTTTTTCCAATGAGTCGGCTCTTCACATCAGGTGGCCAAAGTATTGGAGCTTCAGCTTCAGCAACAGTCCTTCCCATGAATATTCAGGGTTGATTTCCTTTAGGATGGACTGGTTTGATCTCCTGGCTGTCCAAGGGACTCTCAAGTGTCTTCTCTAGCACCACAATTCGAAAGCATCAATTTTTTGGCGCAGGAGAAAAACCATAGCTTTGACTATACAGACCTTTGTCAGCAAAGTGACGTCTCTGCCTTTCAACACGCTGTCTAGGTTTATCGTAGCTTGGGTGTCCATACGTGAGAGCAGGACTCCATTCACACGTTCATGTACAAACCAGTGAAAACTCGGTAAGTAAGTGTCAGTCGCTCAGTCGTGTCCAACTCTTTGCAACCTCATGGGCTGTAGCCCACCAGGCTCCTCTGCGGGCAAGGGACTCTCCAGGCAAGAATACTGGTGTGGGTTGCCATGCCCTCCTCCAGGAGATCTTCCTGACCCAGGGATCGAACCCGGGTCTTCTGCATTGAAGGCAGATTCTTTACCATTCTTTACCACCAGGGAAGATCTTCAGTAAGGTCCTGGGGTCTAGTTAATGCTTGTACTGAGGTCAGTTTCCTGACTGTAATATTAAGCTCTGGCTCTGTAAGGTGTCAGCACTGGGGAAAGCTGGGGGAAGGGTCCACAGAACTCTCTGTATTCTTTTCACAACTTCTCATTTCGAAATGAAAAGTTTCAAGAAAAAGTTCAGAGAGGGTCATGAACATGTCCAACGCCACCCAGCCAATCGAGAATGAAGCTAGAGTTAATACCCAGGTGTCCTGGTAGCTAGGTTCTTACTGATCTTTCCTAGAATGACAGGATGGGCAGGCATGCGGCAAAATAAAAATAAGTGAGTCTTAGCAATGGCAGCGTGAGAGGGGACCTAGCGGAAGTGGAGATGATCGCAGTAGTGACCACAGTAGCAGTGAAGACAACAGCTTCTGTTTAATGAGGCCCGACACCAGGCAAGGCATCTTGCAGTCAGCCTTAAATGCAAGACTCCTGTTCCTCACCGCGCTCTCCAAGGTCACACCAACCAAGCTGAAACTTGAACCCAGTGCCCAGTGTCAGCCCCTTGGGCCTGTCTACTCTCCGAGGGGGGTCCTGGCAGACACGAGGGACAGTGGGATGGCCGATGACCCTGTCTGGGGTCCTGGCAGCCATCCAGGGGTGGCTCTAGCGCTGAGCAGCCCCACCCACCTCACATTCACCCACAAGCCATCCTGATGGAGGTCAAGGGCCAGAACAAGGTGTCCAAACAATCGCGGTAGTGTCACCCAAGGCTGTGAACGCAGAACGAGTCACCGGCCGAGGAGCCCCGGGGCCTAGCTGCCAACCTGCCGCGGTGGGCTGGATGCCTGGGAAGAGCTCATCCCTCTCTGGCCTCAGGTTTTATCTCAGAAAATTCTAGGCGGGGGGCTTCCTGCTCAGATTTCACATCTTCTCCAGGTGGGGATGCTTCTGGCTCCCCAGAAAGCCTGACCCATCCATGTCTATGTGGCCTGGGTGGCCCTCTGCTGCTGGGCGGGGCCCTGAATTTCTGTCTTCTGGCCGTCACAACAAGCTGTGTGGCTTCCAATAACACAAACAGAGTCTCTCACAGTTTTAGAGGCTGGAAATCTGAAATCAAGGAGCTGGCAGGGCAGTGATGCCCCCACAGTCCCCAGGGGAGGATCCTTCTGTCCTCTCCCAGCTTCTGGGGGTTCCAGGTGTTCCTGGACTCACGTTGGCATCCCTCTGTCTCCACCTTCGCCTGGCCTCCTTTGCTCTGTGTCTGTTATAAAGGTGTTGCTCCTTGGATTTAGGGCCCACTCAAGCAGTCCCGGGCTTCCCTGATGGCTTAGTGGGTAAAGAAAATCCATTGGCAATGCAGGAGACACAGGAGATATGGGTTTGATCCCTGGGTCAGGAAGATTCCCCTGGAGGATGAAATGGCAACTCACTCCAGAATTCTTGCCTGGAGAACTCCATGGACAGAGGAGCCTGACATGCTACACCGTCCATGGGGTCACAAAAGAGCTGGACGTCACTGAGCACACACACAGCCTTTGTTGAGGTCCCACCATGCACCAGGCATTGCTAAGTTGTCATTGCAACAGCCAACTCTGAAGAGTGGGTGCTCTTCTTGTCTGCATTTAACAAAGGAGGAAACCGGGGCTCAGAGAGGGGAAGTGAGTGACCCAGGGTCACACAGCAGTCATGCCTCAGACAGAGAGCCAGAACACAGGCCTCCCAATCCTAAACCCTGACTTTCACGTATTCACTTTGACCGTCTACCATCTTTGACCCAATCATATTCTCATTCTGGACTCGGAACACGCCCACCCCAAGGACTGTAACCCAAGCATCTACACCGGAGGTTGGCACACTACAGCCCACCGTGCGCCTATTCCAGCCCACCACCTGTTTTGTTCTGTTTGGTTTTAAAGGTGCTATCAGTTTATTTCATTCTATTCTGTTCTAAGCCACAGCCGCATGTGAAACGGCTTAGTTCCTCAGCCAGAAATCTAACCTGTGCCCCCTGCAGAGGCAGCACTGGAATTGGAAAGTCTTCACCAATGGACCACCAAGGAAGTCCCCCACCACCTGTTGTTTAAAAATTAAAGTTTTCTTGGAACACAGCCACCCCCGTCCTGTTACGTACTGTCTTTGACTCCTTCCATGTTCTAGCTGCAGAGCTGAGTAACATAGAGACTGTGAAACCGCATAGAGTAACTGGCCCTTTACAGATCAAAGAGCTTCCCTGGTGGCTCAGCTGGCAAAGAATCTGTCTGCAATGTGGGAGACTTGGGTTCAGTCCCTGGGTTGGAAAGATTCCCCTGGAGAAGGGAAAGGCTACCCACACCAGTATTGTGGCCTGGAGAATTCCAAGGACTGTATAGTCCATGGGGTCACAAAGAGTCAGACAGAGCTGAGCAACTTTCACTTCACTTCACTTACAGATAAAAGTTTGCTGAGCCCCGCTCTGGATGGTTGGATCCTGGCTTCATATACGTTAAAGTAGAAGAATGATGCCCATAGTGGGGCCCCTTACCCCTGGAGCCCATGGACTCCCAAGGAACGCTGCTGAGATGAGGGGCTGGGGGTGGGGGTGGCCAGGACAGGTGTGCATGGGTGGGAGGGCAGGGACAGCTGAGAAAGACTCGTTTCCTGCTGCAGAAACATCTCTAGTTTCTAGACGAAGGAAAAAGCCCGGGGCTCTCGGCTGCCTCTGACTTTTCAAGCTCGCCGGTTTCCCCAGCCCCCATTTTCCTCCTCTCCAGCCCCTGGCTTCTTCCAAGGCATCTTTGCATTCTAGAAAACGTAGCCCCTGCCCTTCTAAGTCACCAGGGCCCTCCAGCCCCCAAGGGAGCCCTGACTCGGGAGACAATGAAAAGTCGGTGAGAAACCCAATCTGGGGCTATCGGGTGGGCAGCTCGGTGGAGGGGGTCTCCTTTCCAGCCCCCAGACAGGTCGGAGCCTCTTGCCCCCTCCCAGACGTCGCATTCCGGGCACCAGTTGGATCCTCTCGGCCGAAAAGAAAAGTCCTTCCAAACTTGCAGGGGTTCCGAAGACTTTTTTTTTCAAAGTAACCCCCCAAACAGTGGCTTTTCAAGCCACACACAGACTGAATCAAGCTTCATTTGTTTCCAGAAGGCCGAGGGGCAGCGGTTTGGAAAAAAGAACCTTCTCTGTAACTCACGGGGAGGCGAAGGCGGGGTCAGAGGGCACATTCCGATTGCTAAGATGCATTGACAAGAGCCCAGGCCCCCCCTTGGCCCTGCCCAGAGACCTGAGGAAGGGGAAGGGTCCTGGAGGGGTGCACAGGGGCCTCAGAAACGCTCCCCTGAGTCACAAAGAGTCGAAGGGTGACCCCTCCTCTCTCGCTGGCCCCCCACCTCCTACAGATACGCCCAGAAAGAACCCCCAGGTCTGGGAGGAACAGAGAAGGGAGATTTAGCTATGACAATTTTTTTTTTTTCCCTTAATGTAGGTTTGGTCAGTTGAGTTTTGCCCCCAAATGTTCAGCTGGAAGCACAAGCGATGAGCCATGGTGAAAGCTGGGAATTTTTCATGACCATTTGCAAAAGGGGAATAGACGTGGACTGGGGTGTCATGGTGCAAGTCCACGCTTGGCTGTCGATGCCTGGGCGACCTTGGACAGCTGTCTGTACCTCTCTAGGCCTATTTCCTCGATGTCAGCTGGGATCTGCCCCTGGATCTGGGCCATCCACTCAGATGGCAACACCGGGCAAGGGCACGCACAGCCAGATGCTCTGAGCTGGTGATGGCGGAGGCAGGGAAGACTGAGGGACCGGGGCTGAGCAGACGAGGTCCCAGTGGGGGCAGGGGAGGACCCAGACCCAGAAGGAAGGGCTAACCTTGCACCGTGGAGGGGCTCAAATAAAAACTCAGAGAACCATCTGTCGAAATGCTCTTTCCAGGGGGAAACTGAGGCCTGGGGTGCATGCCACGTGTCAGTGGATGAACCCCCGGCATCACCTCACACCCAGCCCCCCGTGCTCCACATTCACCTTTTCCAGGTGGCACTTTGACCAGTTGCCTTGGTCCAGCCCTTCAAGGTGGGTCAGAAGCATCATTCCACTATAGAAAATGGGAGGAGGGGGTGTGCCTAAAAAGTTAAGAAATGCAGAAAGAAAGAGGGCCTTTCTCCCTACAGAGAATAAGGATTCGCAGCCCACGAGTTCTGGCCTCAGCTCGGTCTAGCGGGGTGAGTGGGAAGTATCACAGTAGCGCGTGATGCAAGGTGAATTCACAGGGGTGTGACTGTGGGTCACACCAGGAGCAGGGCGGTCCATGAAGCCTCATCTCCTCACCCTCCTTAGGCAGCAAATCCCCACAAATTCCCGGGCAGGCTGGGGGACAAGGGAACAGAACGCTGGGGAGAGGTGTTGGGCCATCTACCCTCTTGGGGCAATTTCATCATCCTGATAACTCTCCAGGCAGGCTGCTGATGCTGTGTCTTCCAGACTCAGGTTCTCAAACAGGCTCTGAGGGAGGCCACTTCTGCTTTGATGAGCCCATTTCCCCATCAGCCTGTCCCAGGGGTCTACTGAGGGTACCAACTCTCCTGGGAACAGCGCTGAGCTGGCTAAAGCAACAACAATCTTCTTTCCTCCGTTTGGGAGATGCCTGGTCCCCTCTTGCTTCCTGCCTCCCGCAGAACCAGGTGGCCCAGGGTCTCCTCCAACAATGAGATGTTTCAAACTCACCTCTACTGACAAACCCTCAGGAACCAAGCTCCAGTGCTTGGGAGGAAAAATGGGATGATGGCTTCTCCTGGGACCTGAGACCCCGGCTCCCCAGGACAAGTACACTCTCTTATTGCCTCCAGTGAAATTCTCGTTGGAAATGATGGGGAGATCCCACAGAGGTCAGCCCTGGCCTGGGGCTCCTTCCTCGTAACATGGCACGTGTGTGATCTTTGCTTCTGCACAGCGCCCGGGGCCTGGCCTGGCTCACTAACCACGGGACCCCCTTCTCAGTGCTTTTAGAGGGAGGCTATATCGCCAGCCACCTTCAGGGTCCTTGGACTCACTGCATCTTTCCACCCAACAAAACTGTGTTCCTGATCAAGCCAACCCTTCCACGCCTGGACCAAAGCCACGACCTCAGTTCCTACCTGTGTGTCTATCACCTCAACATGGAAGCTCCTTCCATCAGGAGCTGGTGCTTCCCAGATGCTCTGGACCACTTCTGTTTCAGCAGTTTCCCCACCAGCTACTTCTGAGCCTCTGCCAGCGGGGACCATCACAGTTCCAAAGTTGGGCTGATGGGAGGACTCTGAGGCTGTGAAGTGGACCCTGGTTCTAGGTAGCTGTCAAAATCAGTACTGTGAAAAGGGGCCCCAGGAGATTCTAACACTGGCTCAGCATATCAGGGAGTGTGAAGGTAACATCCTGAAAAACAGCCTCACATGTATATGCAAATGAACGGCAAAGCCCACCATAGCCAGGTCCACAGCCCTTCATAGTTTGCCACATGTTTTTCCTTCCTTCATGAGAGCTCCCTGGCTCTTCTGAGCAGCTTCTCAAGGCAGGGAGGACAAGAACTCTCATCCCCATTCAACAGATGAGGATTCTGAGGTTCAGAGAGAACCAGGACTCAGGTGAGAAAGGTGTTAGGCAGAGGCAGAGGGAGCTGCTGGAAGCCCTGTCTCAGAGGATCACATCCTGGGTCCGCTATGGATGAGCTGTGTGACATTCAGTAAGTGGCTTGGCCTCTCTGTACCTTTATTTGCTCATCTGTCAAATGGGGATACTAAGAAGTTCCTACCTCTTGGGGTTACAGTAAGGATGAGATGAGTTAATAAATGTAAATCACTCAGGGCCTGGCACGTGGCAAGCAGGAGAATAATTGCCTATTGTCATCACCTTTATCGTCATCCCATCCCCGCAGCCAACCAGCAGTGGGGCCTCGGGTAAGTCCTCTTTCCCCTCTGGGCCTCAGTTTCCCCACTGGCAGAATGATCCCTGATGGTCTCTAACAGCTCAGTTGTGTCCACAGTTCATGCTTCCAGACCCAAAGCACAGACCAGAAAGGGGATAGACAGTGGAGCTCCCAGAACCCACAGAAGCCCACCTCCTCTTTCCTGGGCCTCGGCTTCCCCCTCTGCCGAGTGAGGAGGGGGAAGAAGCGCAGAGCCCTGTGCATACACCGTGACCTCACCAGGGTCCCAGACGGGAGCTCTGGGGGAAACTGAGTCATCAGCGTCCACTTGCTCCTCTGTGGCGACCCGGCTGCAAAGCCAAGGCAGGGTGCAAAGGGTTAACCGCCCGCAGGCCAGGTGAAAGGAGCCCCAGGAACCACCTCCGGACCCCAGTTTCAACAGCCAGAGCCCTGGAAAGAAGAGCCCTCATGTTTGCATTGGCAGCTGGGCCAGTGGTGGGAGCAATCGCCGCCCGGCAGGGCCTGGAAAAGTCTACTCATCCCACAGCTGGGCCAGGCCGGCCTCCTCGCTGGGGTCCCCGCTCCACCTCCTGCCACCCCATTACCTAAGCCCCATACAGGACATGACCGCATGGCCCAGGATGAGGGGCACAGACGGCCCAGACAGGGTGGCCATTCATGGAGCCACCTCCAGCCTGGCTCACACGCAGCCCTGGGCACCAGGCAAAGGAGAGGGTGCCAGGAAAGAAGGGCACCCGGTGGGGGCAAGGGGCAGGGCAAACCCAGCCGGGCGCCCCACACAGAGCTCCTGGCCCAGGAGGACATGTGACATCATGGGGGATGGGAAGCACGGGGTGAGTTAGGAATGGGGAGAGCGGCCCCCCCACCTGAGCCCCTGGAAACAGGGCTTCGCTGAGGGCCCCCAGGGGTGGGAAGCAGAAGGCTGAGCCCATTCAGGAGCTCGTCCCACTTTGGGGAGCATCACAGAGGCTGCAGAGGCAGCGGGACATGTGGCCTGGCTGTTGAAGGATGGAAAGGAGCTGACCCACCAGACCAAGAAGAGGAAGGTCCTCCAGGTGTACGGACCATGTGAGCAAAGATTCAGCCACACAAGACCTTACCTGGGGCATCGTGGTCTTTTGAGTGGGAGGGAGGTGGGGGAAGGAGTTTCCCTGCAGGGCACTGGGGTCTCAGGGGGTCCGCTTCCATGAGACCTCTGGCAAGCCATTTTGCCTTGCCTCAGTTTTGGCATCTGTACAATGGGCACAATCATTGGATTGCAGATATAGTGAAAAGTTTCTGACTCACAGTAGGCCCTCACAAACCCACGGGCCTCCCTCTTGTGAAATTCTGGGTCTCCATTCGAGGCACTGAGGCAGGATTCAGAGACTGGACTCCAGTCCTGCCCCATGGAACCACACCTGCAGTCCCTCCAGCCCTTGATTTCTCGTGTCTGAGATCGGATTGTTCCCTTGCTTCTCAGCATCCTCACTGACCAGCCTGGGATGAGCAATCAGAAGATGCATTGCCAGTAGAGGAACTTCTGTGACTGCTGGGGCCCAACCTGGGGCTTGGGGTGGGAATCAGCCTGGGTTCAAGACTTCATGGCGCAGAGTTTGCCTCTCGGTGTCCCCAGGTGTCTCTCACCTGTAAGATCAAGGCCGTGGCAGCACCTGGCCCACCAAGGTGTGTTGTACGTGAAATGAACTGGACCAGACGGGGCTATGGGGCTCCTCAGCCCCTTGGCCCCTGACTACGAGGGCTCATTCAGTCATACTGATGCTGGCAGGCCAGGGCTCACATGGAAAATCACCGGTCTTGTGCATGTAAAGGCTGGACCTAGTGCCGAGGACATCGGGTCCATCCCTCCAGATTATAGCTCTGGTCATGCTATTAACAAATCCTAAGAGTAATAACTGTCCCCCTCCAGTGAGCATTTCTGGTCATGCAGACTCTGGAATTTGACCCAAACGCCTGTTCCCAGGGTTATACCAGGCCCAGGCCCCCATATCAGCAGGGGCAGCCCTGGCCTTCCCAGGACTTCCCCCACCTGGACTGCTAGGACCCCAGCCTAGACCTCTCAGACAAGTGTGTGCTGTGTGTGTATTAGTCGCCCAGCCATGCCCGACTCCTTGCAAACCCCTAGACTGCAGCCTGCCAGGTTCCTCCGTCCATGAAATTCTCCAGGCAAGAATACTGCAGTGGGTAACCATTCTCTTTCTCCAGGGGATCTTCCGCCTCAGGGATTGGACCTGAGTTTCCTGCATCGGGGCTTCCCTGATAGCTCACAGTTGGTAAAGAATCTGCCTGCAATTCAGGAGACCCCAGTTCAATTCCTGGGTCAGGAAGATCTGCGGAAGACGGGATAGGCTACCGACTCTAGTATTATTGGGCTTCCCTTGTGGCTCAGCTGGTAAAGAATCCACCCACAATGTGGGAGACCTGGGTTCGATCCCTGGGTTGGAAAGATCCCCTGGAGAAGGGAAAGGCTACCCACTGCAGTATTCTGGCCTGGATTCCATGGACCATACAGTTGCAAACAGCTGGACTGAGCGACTTTCACTTTCACTTCCTGCATTGCAGGCAGATTCTTTACCATCTGAGCCACCAGGGAAGCCTCACCCCCACACCCCCTTCCCACCCCCAGATAAGAAGTGAAGAAGTGAAGTCGCTCAGTTGTATCCGACTCTTTATGAGTCTGTGGACTGTAGCCTACCAGCTCCTCAATCCATGGAATTCTCCAGGCGAGAATATTGGAGTGGGTTGCCATTTCCTTCTCCAGGGGATCTTCCTGACCCAGGGATCGAACCTGGGTCTCCCGCATTACAGGGGGACGCTTTACTGTCTGAGCCACCAGGGAAGCCGCAGGCAAGGAGGAGGCTAAACAACAAGCTGCTGGGGAAATGCGAGCTGGTTCCAGGTCCCACCCCCTCCCACCTGCCCTCAACCCCCCTCAACCCCCTCTACCCCATAGCCCAAAGACTTCTGAAAAGAAATCCCTTTATTTCTTTCCCTTTGTCCTGCCCAGGGTGGGGCTGTCACTGGAGCGTCTTCCCTCCCCAGACAGGCTCAGAGCCCTTCCCCTAGGAAATGTGCCAACCAGTTAGGAGATTAGGACATTCGTACTCTCCTTCTGGGCAAAGGCCAGCTTTCTGGGCTGCACATGACATCGTGGGCCACAGGTAACATATCAGAAGGCTCAGAGCCTAAGAAGGAAGGGAAATATCAGAATGCAAGACAGTAGGGAGTGATGGGGACTAGGGCCAACTGTAGAGTACCGGTCCAGGCTCTAGGCACTATTGCCATGCAGAAATGTGCACCCACAGTACCCACTTCTTCTTAGTTCTTTGAAAGAAGCTGGAAATTTAGAATTTTCTCTGTTTAAAGTAAGAGTTGCTGACCTTCTAAACCCTATGTGGGCCAAATGAAAAATCGCTGAGGACTAGATATGGCCAGGAAGGTCATAATTCCTGACCCTACTCCAGGCTAGTGTGTTCTGCAGACCAGGAATCCACAAAATGATCCCTGATTAAAGAGTTCCCTGGTCAATATTGCTGGGCAACAAAGGCATTCTAAATCCCCTCTGGGTGTCCCAGTGTGCATTAGCCTACTAAAGGCTCTGAAAAGGTCTGCAGGAACTAGACCTGATGAACTCTGTGAAGCCCAGGAGAGCATGAGTGATCCACAGGGCCTGTCCTGGGTCACAGCCTAGAGCTGTGACTTCTGCAACGGGCTCACCAATTCAAAGGTTCACGGGCCCCTGCAGTCCATCTGAGCCCCGAGTTAGGAAGCTCCTTCCTTCATTTGCTGGCTGAACAATAGCTATGGAGATTGTGCTGCGCCAGGCTTGGTGTGAACTCCAGGGACCTGATGCTGGTGTCCCTGCCCTGCCTCGTGGAGCCCACACACAGCTGCCCCTCTGTCCAGGTTTGCCCCCTTCAGCAACTCTGGGCTTCCCATCACACAGCACTGATGCACTTTATATAAATATAAAGCCTTTGTCAGCCAAAGACAGGAACTGATGGACAAGTCACCAAGACCCGGTTCTAGCCCAGGGCTACTTTGCACACTCTGTGGCTCATCGAGACGTTTAATCAACAGTACTGACTGTGCAAAATCAAAGGAAATTGGAAGATGAAATTAAAAGATGCTCGCTCCTTGGAAGGAAAGCTACGACAAACCTAGACAGCATGTTAAAAAGCAGAGATATCATTTTAACAACAAAGGTCCGTAGAGTCAAAGCTATGGTTTTTCCAGTAGTTGTGTACAGATGTGAGAGTTGAACCATAAAGAAAGCTGAGCACCAAAGAACTGATGTTTTCAAATTGTGGTGCTGGAGTAGACTCTTGAGAGTCCCTTGGACTGCAAGGGGATCCATCCAGTCAATCCTAAAGGAAATCAACCCTGAACATTCATTGGAAGGACTGTTGCTGAAGCTCTAATACTTTGGCCTCCTGATGCAAAGAGCTGACTCACTGGAAAAGACCCTGATTCTGGGAAAGATTGAGGCCAAGAGGAGGAGAAGGTGACAGAGGATGAGATGATTGGTTGGCATCATCGACTCAATGGACATGAGTTTGAGCAAACTCTGGGAGATAGCGAAGGGCAGGGAAACCTGGTGTGCTGCAGTCCATGGGGTTGCAAAGAATCAGACACGACTTATCAACTAAACAACAACAACTGACTGAGCACCGACTAGGTCCAGGCAGTGAGCTCAGTGCCAGGGGCACAGCTGCAAATTAGAGAGATCTCAAGACTTGGCCCCTGTCATCATCAGGCCTGCAGTACAGAGAAGGAAACAGAAAAAAAACCAAGGGGGCGAGGGAGACAGTGGGAGAGAAAAAATACAGTTCCGAGGAAGCCTTTCAAGTTTCTCAAAAGACATAAACAAGAAGCTGAAACAGAGTGCGATGAGCTGGAAAACCTGCTTTTGATGGGGTCAAGAGAAGTATCTCTAAGAAGCTGTTATTTATACTAAGACTTAAAGTGTGGGAACCAAAGAACCATGAGAACGCTTTCCAGGCAGACGGCACCACATGGGCAAGAGCTCTGAGGCAGGGAAGAGCAATAATCACGGAGGATAGCTTAAGATGAGACTGAAGAGGTCAGAAGGGCTCAAATCATATAGTAGCTGTGGGCTGTATGTATCCGCCAGCTATGGCTGCATAACAAACAAGCCCTAAACTTGGTGGTGTGTAGGAAGTACCATCAATTATTATAGCTCACACTCTGGGGGTCAGATGGTGTCTGAGGGTGCTCTACATCAGGCTGAAGAAGACTTACTCCACATAGTCCTCCTCCTCCGTAGACTTGGGGGACTAGCCTGGTGATCCCCTTCTCATAGTGATGGTGGGTGGGCAAGAGAAGCAGGAGCTGCGAGGCTTCTTGGGGCTCAGACCTAGAACCGATAGGCCGTTTTACTTCTGTTCCATTCTATTGACCAAAGCAAGTTGCCCATCTCCTTCAGGGGTAGGGAATGACATCCCCCCAACAGTGGGAGAACATCACAAGGGACAGAGGAGGTGGCTCAGATGAGGATGGTGACCACTACGGAGAGAAGTAGAGGAAATCCAGAGCCATCTAAAGGCAGGAGCAATAGGAATGCTGATGGATTAGAGGTAAGGAAAAGAGTGGAATCATGTTTGGCTTCTGATTTTCTCCCAGAGGGATGAGGTAGACGGGGACGTCTATAGGAGGCAGAAGAGACGAGACATGGGGGCTCACCCCAGCTTTCTCTGGCCCCTCGACTTCCTCTTCTGCACCATGAGAGGTCAGGGGAGCCTCCCTGGCCAGCCCAGGCCTCTCTTCAGCCCCCTCCCCAGCCAGAGCACAGGCTTCCCGCGCTCCTGTACAGTGAACATCGGCCGGCCCTGCGGTGAATTACGACCCCCATAGCTCACAGCCGGGCTGGCGCTGGAATGATGTGTTGTGACCATCCATCACCACCTGACGGGCACCCAGCGCCAGAATTCGGCAGCTGCCCTTCACCGGGACACTTAATTATAAAGGCCTGAAATTTTCCCCTACCGGCCCAGGAAATAAAGGCTTTGTTTACCAACTGCAAGTGGGGAGGCACTCAGGGGAGAGCCCATATATCAGAACAGCCTGGCAGAGGCAGGGCGAATCCTGGGACCTGGTGGGCGGGGCAGAGCGGAGGCTTCCGGGGAGCTGTCACCTCTATCCCCGCTGCCCCCCAGCCCTGGGCTCCTAGTCTCCATAGCAATATTGATCCCACACGTTCTAAGTCATCTCACCTGTGCCGCGCCTGAATTTGTTCAAAGCCGACTCAGGGCAATGCTCTGGGCCCTTCTTCTGGGTTTGCCAGCCCCTCCAAAAACCCTCGGGGCCTTATGGACCTTGGGGAAAAGGAGGGCACAGCAGGACATCAAAGTCACAATATGGCCCACAGAGATGTGCGTTCATCCTGCCCGGTTCTCAAAGCGTGGTCCCCAGACCAGCAGCCTCGGTCTTTAAATGTATGTTCTTGGCCTTTGAGAAGTGGCATTAGTTGCTCAGTGGTCTGACTCTTTGCAACCCCATGGACCACTAGGATTCTCTGTCCGTGGAATTCTCCAGGCAAAATACTGGAGTGGGTTGCCATGCCCTTTTCTAGATCTTCCCAGACCCAGGGATCCAACCTGGGTCTCCTGCATTTCAGGCAGATTCTTTACTGTCTGAACCATCAGGGAAGCCCTGACCTAATGAAGCAGGAATTCAAACGGCTGTCGCTGGAGAAGAGCAGACTTCCTCCAGGAGAAGTGTAGTTCCCTAGAACAGGTGCATCGGAAGGAGGTACGCAAGGAGAAGCTGAATTTGATCCTTGCCAGGTGATCGGTCCCAGACATGCCTTCCTCCAGATCTGATCCCCTCAGTGGAGGCATCACTAAGCACATCAGGGAGGACTCTGCAAGCACCCAGACCCAACCCAGCAGGGCTGAGTTATCCACAGTAACGTGGACCCCTCCCAACACTCACACTCTCTCTTCACTGTCCCCCACCTCATTCCAGGGGACCATGGGGCTTGGCAGCTGCCCCGAGAGATGGAGGTGGTTTGCGGCTGAGGGACAGAGGGCATTCATCTGCCCACAGGCATTGCAGGCCACTCCACAGCACCATAAAGTGACACACGGAGCAGCTGAGCCACTGGACCCGAAAGATATCTGGCAAGTTGGGTGTGGAACTATGCCGGGCCTGCAATCATGGCCCACTGGCCTCCAGTCTGCACTCTATGGCCCACCAGCTCTGTTTCTGAGCAAGTCACTGCCCTCCTCTAGGCATTGGAGTCTTTGTCTGCAACATGAGAATAATGCTATTCCCCCACTGGGTTGATCCAAACCAGAATGGGGATGACCAGTGATGACGGATTCCAATCCTAATCACTGATCTGGGTCCCACATCACTTTTCAGGAATATGGCTTGTTCACCAACCCCAGCTGTCCTTCTGCTTTTTTTTTTTTTTTTAATTTGGAGTAATAACTACCCTATCTTGTTTATTTCTTTGGCTGTGTTGAGTCTTAGTCGTGGCACGCAGGATACTTCATTGTGGTGCATGGACTCTCTAGTTGTAGCTCTTTAAAAAAAAAGTTTTAACTAACTATTCCGCTGTCTTTGGATTCCCCCAGAGGCAGGTTTTGAGGTGAGTTGTTTGCTTGGAATGTGCAAGGTAACCTTTGTTGAGGAGCAGAAGAACAAGAGATGAAGGCACCTGTAAAGGAAGTATTATCACGGGCAGGTACCACCAGGGGCTCCATCTCTCTGGGGCGCATTGGAGCCTCTGTAGGCACATGCCTCTGGGGTATCCTGCCTAAGATGGGAGGGAGCTGGGGTGTTGATACACCAGCTCCTGTATGTCAGTGGTTGAGGGCTTCCCAGGGTTGTTAATTCCCAGCCCCTTTCGCCTGCCCCTAGAGAGGGCAGAGAAGACACTAGTGGCCAAACCCTCAGACAAAGAACTTTTGGTGCTAGCCACTGGATGGGGCTGGTGTGCCCAGAAACACTTAGTGCCAAGGGGGGACAGGTGGGGTCCCCAGTACAAGCCACAACCTCCTTCCTTCTCCATGAGGAGAAACGCTTTATCTATTTCAAGACCCAGCTTGGAGTACAAGCTTTCCTCTGGTCAACCCTCTCCAAATGCCCTAAGGAGAACTGGAATGTGCCTTCTTGCAGCAACTTTATCTTGTCTCTTTCATGAGAATTGCTTTCATTCATTTGCCAGATGTTTCTTCGAAGACAGCTGGGTGCCAGGCACCACACGGGCCCCTGATCACACTGCACCATAACCGTTCTTGACTTGCCCATGAGCGCTGGACCGTGAGGGCTCCATAGGCGGGGCTGGATCAGATTCCTGTGGGCATCCCCAGCGCTGAGCACATAGTCAGCCGATCTGAACTAAAAGGGAAGAGCAAATCTGACGCTACATGAAAAGTGCTTGGCTTGGTACAAAACCCACCAAAAGAAAAGATCTGAAGAAATAGCCATTAATGTGTGGGTACAAGCTGCGTGAGTCCCTCTGAGACACATCACCACACTGATCTGTACCTGTCTCGCCCCAGGCGCTCCAAAAGACCGAGCCTGCATCCCCCTGGGAGAGCCCCCAGCGTAGGAGTCATCTAAAATTAGACCTGCCCCTGCGGGCGCTTAAAATTAGAAGGACTTTGCATTCCAAGATGCCAACAGGTGCCGAGCAACAGTTCAGGGACCAAAATAAATCAGCGGCTCACTGGGACTCAAAGTTAGATGAAGCCTCTGGGTCCAAGCAGCTGTCGGTGTGGGGCAAGTTGTCTTCCGTTAAGGGTTGAGAGGAGGTAGTCCAAAGCCCTCCATATTAGAAGCCCTCTGATAAGTCAAAAGGAATGGATGTGCACTGACAATCTACCTGGTGCCAAGCCTGTGCTAACAGCCTGGCTTGCGTTCTGCAGTTCGATATACACGGTGGAGCCGGGAGGGAGCACTATCAATTATTATGCTGCCTGGAGATTGATGCCAAAGAGCTTCATTCCAGGGACTTGTCCAAAGGCACCCAAATGACGGAGCGCGGTTTGAGCCTCTGCTTCTCCCCGGCTGCTCCTGGCTCATTTCAGGGAGCCAGACCACCCTCATCCATTTCTAGGAGGGTCCTCACCCACCCCCTCTACCTCCCCAAGCAGCCTTTGTTTGGGGTCACGCAACCTGCCCCCGGCCACACTGATTGGGCCAAAGCAGCAGCAGCATCTAAAGTGAACCACTCACTGGCTGGTCATAGACTTACAGCGTCGCCTGGGAAGGACGAACTGGACCACTCGGGGCTCCTAGGAGAATGTGCAGTGAGCAAGTTTCCTAAGAGGGAAGGGCGAAGTAGACCCAGTCGAGGAGAGAGGGGGATGGGGCAACATCACAGTCATGCAGCGACTCCAGCTGATGTTAGGGACCAGTGGGACATAGCACACACCGCATCCTTAACTCGTCCATAGGAATTTCACCCCCTTTTACAGAAGAAAGCAACTGCTATCAGTTGGGTTAATCGCTCACAACTCGTGTCCCACTCTTTGTGACCCCATGGTCTGTCCATGGAATTCTCCAGGCAAGAATACTGCAGTGGGTTGCCACTGCCTTCTCCAGGGGATCCTCCCTACCCAGGCTCTGCTGTATTGCAGGCAAATTCTTTATCATCTGAGCAATTGTGATTGGAGAGATCACCAAACGACCCCAGAGATAAAGATGCGGTCTGGGTTCCAAAGTCTTCCAGCCTAGGGGTGCCCAGCCACATGTGTGCATGTGTGTGAGAGTGTGTGGGTGTGCACAGGCCCATGGGTATCACCCAGAAGAGAGGGCACAAGGAGGACTGGGGATTCACAGCAGGTGTGGCCCTCGACGCAGCTGTAATGGGCTCCCCACCCCTCTGGGAACCTCTTCACGTTTCTTCTGTTTTCCATTGACAGGGCCCCCTGGGCTCAACCAGGAATTGCTATTGACACCAAGACAGAAGATGCTATTCGCAGCCTGGGCACCATGGCCTGGCAGCTCTGTCCTGCCCTCCAGGCTCCTGAACCAAATAACCAGTTTTGGGAAACTTGGCTGTCAAATCCTGGATCATCCGTAGCATGCCACTGGGCCAGCTCTAAGCTTCTATCACTTCAGTTTTTCCACCAACAACGTTGGAGAAATAATGGCTCCCTGTTTTTCTTTAATAGATTGTTCCTAAGAAATAGATATGTGAAGTCATTGTTTGATATTTGTCAGTTTCTTTGAATATCCTAAGATCAACTTTCATGAGGGCTCCAGGAACGCTAAGTTCCACATTTTCACTCTGCCACGGACCCTCTGCAGGACTTCCAGCAAGCCCTTTATCCTCTCTGGACCACAGATGCTCCCAGTTCTATGACAGAAGGGTAGCCCCGATTCAAACATTGATTTCCACTGGGTCCTGCATTCAACATGGTAGGTGCAGACGTGAATGAAACAAGGAGGGTTACTGCAGTATCTGGAAAGGCTTCCTGGAAGAAGAGGCATTTGGATGATTCGACTCTTTCTTGGGAGGCTGCAAGACTTTAAAAAGAAAAGGGGTCCACCTCAAGGGTTCCTGAGGCCTGTTTGTCAACTGGCTCACTGAATCCGGAGCACACAAGTGTGCACATCCGCATGGGCCAGTGTAGACATGCAGGACACACCCTCCAGAAGACAGGGTTCAACAGGCCCAGAGATGGCATCACGGGGAAAAGGATTAATTGGAGAGAAAACAGGAAGCAACTCCAAATGTTCAAGGCTCCCTCAGCAGCCACGTTCTTTTTCCACACTTTAGGAAGATGAGATGGGACAGTAGAGGGCGGGGAGGTGTGTAACGCTCTGGCTATTTCCTGACGTCCTTCCCAGTGCCCCCAGAGGCCCAGACTGAGTGCGGTTATCTCCTCCCTGGCTGGGAGGGGGCTGCTTCAGAGCCAAAACCACCAAGATACGGGGAAGAAGCATGCAGAACGAGACAAACAAGCCAGGCTCGTGACTTCAGGCCAACAGGAACAGAGCCAACCATTCTCCCCAGACCCAGCCCACATCCAGACGCTGGCTGGTCCCCCTGTTATCGGCCACAGAGGTGATGGGAGTCCAGCTTCAGGATCTGAGCCCTGATTCCTGAGTGAGACTGATGGGGGAGCTGGTGTGGGAAGCTGAGGAGATGGGTGCATTGCGCTCTGTCTCTCTTTCTCTTCTTTGAGTGTCTCCAGCTCCACCGTGTAAGAGCCTTGGAATCCACCTTTATACCTGCATCTCAGCATCTCTCATCACCTTCATCTCTGTCTCACTTCCCAGTCCCTATGGATCTGTGTGTGTCCAGTGCCTATCTCTGAGAGGCGGAACCTCTTTCTTTCCCAAACAAGTAGGGGGAAGCCTCCAGGATAGCCGGAAAAATCCAACTCTACAAAAAAAAAGAAAAAACAGAAAACATGTTATGAGACACCCTCTTCTACCACATTGACAAAAATGAAAAGATCAGCGCTATCCTTCATTCCAGATATTATATTAAAGACAGAGCAAACAGGCCCTCTCAAAAACCACTGAGGAGAGTAAAACCCGGTATTATTTTTGTGTGTGGGGGGAGAGTCATTTGGCAATATCTACAGAAATGTTAAATGTACACACTCACTGAAGGAGATCAAACCAGTCCATCCTAAAGGAGATCAACCCTGAATATTCATTGGAAGGATTGACGCTGAAGCTGAAGTTTCTATACTCTGGCCACCTGATACGAAGAGCCGACTTATTGGAAAAGCCCTTGATGCTGAGAAAGATTGAAGGCAGGAGGAGAAGGGGAGGACAGAGGATGAGGTGGTTAGAGAGCACCACCAACTCAACAGACATGAATTTGGGCAAACTCTAGGACAGAGTGAAGGACAGAGGAGTCTGGCGGGCTGCAGTCCACGGGGTCACAAAGAGTCGGTCAGGACTTGGCAACTGAACAACAGCAAAGAGCACATGCCCACTGACCCAGCAATCAATGTGCACAAAAATGTATAAGGATGTACAAGGCTGTCATAGCACTGTTAACACACCATTGTGTGTAACAGCAAAAAATATGGAAACAACTGACAAACTACTTAATGAGGACAGGTCAAATAAGTCAAGGTGAAGCCACGCTGTGGGAGCTGTGGATATTAGGCAGATATTAAAAAGAGTGGGTGCGACCTATGAGTCAGGGCAGGGAAAGACGTTCACAAAATAAAGAAAGTGACAGAAATGGCATGGACCTAACAGAACCAGAAGATATTAAGAACAGGAGGCCCTAGAGGAGCTATCCCACGTTGAAGGTCAGGAAGGGCTGTGGTGAGGAGACACCCTTCGTCCAAGGTAAGGAGCAGCGGCTGCGCTTTGCTGGAGCAGCTGTGAAGAGATACCCCACGCGCAAGGTAAGAGAAACCCAAGTAAGATGGTAGGTGTTGCAAGAGGGCATCAGAGGGCAGACACACTGAAACCATACTCACAGAAAACTAGTCAATCTAATCACACTAGGACCACAGCCTTGTCTAACTCAATGAAACTAAGCCATGCCCCTGGGGCAACCCAAGACGGGCGGGTCATGGTGGAGAGGTCTGACAGAATGTGGTCCACTGGAGAAGGGAATGGCAAACCACCTTAGTATTCTTCAGTATTCTTGCCTTGAGAACCCCATGAACATCATGAAAAGGCAAAATAATAGGATACTGAACGAGGAACTCCCCAGGTCAGTAGGTGCCCAATATGCTACTGGAGATCAGTGGAGAAATAACTCCAGAAAGAATGAAGGGATGGAACCAAAGCAAAAACAATACCCAGCTGTGGATGTGACTGGTGATAAAAACAAGGTCTGACGCAGTAAAGAGCAATATTGCATAGGAACCTGGAAGGTCAGGTCCATGAATCAAGGCAAATTGGAAGTGGTCAAACAAGAGATGGCAAGAGTGAACGTTGACATTCTAGGAGTCAGTGAACTAAAATGGACTGGAATGAGTGAGTTTAACTCAGATGACCATTATATCTACTACTGTGGGCAGGAATCCCTCAGAAGAAATGGAGTAGCCATCATGGTCAACAAAAGAGTCCGAAATGCAGTACTTGGATGCAATCTCAAAAACGACAGAATGATCTCTGTTCGTTTCCAAGGCAAACCATTCAATATCACAGTAATCCAAGTCTATGCCCCAACCAGTAATGCTGAAGAAGCTGAAGTTGAACGGTTCTATGAAGACCTACAAGACCTTGTAGAACTAACACCCAAAAAAGATGTCCTTTTCATTATAGGGGACTGGAATGCAAAAGTAGACAGTCAAGAAACACCTGGAGTAACAGGCAGATTTGGCCTTGGAATGCAGCATGAAGTAGGGCAAAGACTAATAGAGTTTTGCCAAGAAAATGCACTGGTCATAGCAAACACCCTCTTCCAACAACACAAAAGAAGACTCTATACATGGACATCACCAGATGGTCAACACTGCAATCAGACTGATTATATTCTTTGCAGCCAAAGATGGAGGAGCTCTATACAGTCAGCAAAAACAAGACCGGGAGCTGACTGTGGCTCAGATCATGAACTCCTTATTGCCAAATTCAGACTTAAATTGAATAAAGTAGGGAAAACCGCTAGACCATTTAGGTATGACCTAAATCAAATCCCTTATGATTATACAGTGGAAGTGAGAAATAGATTTAAGGGCCTAGATCTGATAGACAGAGTGCCTGATGAAATATGGAATGAGGTTCATGACATTGTACAGTAGTCAGGGATCAAGACCATCCCCATGGAAAAGAAATGCAAAAAAGCAAAATGGCTGTCTGGGGAGGCCTTACAAATAGCTGTGAAAAGAAGAGAAGCGAAAAGCACAGGAGAAAAGGAAAGATACAAGCATCTGAATGCAGAGTTCCAAAGAATAGCAAGAAGAGATAAGAAAGCCTTCTTCAGCGATCAATGCAAAGAAATAGAGGAAAACAACAGAATGGGAAAGACTAGAGATCTCTTCAAGAAAATTAGAGATACCAAGGGAACATTTCATGCAAAGATGGGCTTGATAAAAGACAGAAATGGTATGGACCTAACAGAAGCAGAAGATATTAAGAAGAGGTGGCAAGAATACACAGAAGAACTGTACAAAAAAGATCTTCACGACCAAGATAATCACGATGGTGTGATCACTCATCTAGAGCCAGACATCCTGGAATGTGAAGTCAAGTGGGCCTTAGAAAGCATCACTACGAACAAAGCTAGTGGAGGTGATGGAATTCCAGTGGAGCTATCTCAAATCCTGAAAGATGATGCTGTGAAAGTGCTGCACTCAATATGCCAGCAAATTTGGAAAACTCAGCAGTGGGCACAGGACTGGAAAAGGTCAGTTTTCATTCCAATCCCAAAGAAAGGTAATGCCAAAGAATGCTCAAACTACCGCACAATTGCACTCATCTCACACACTAGTAAAGTAATGCTCAAAATTCTCCAAGCCAGGCTTCAACAATACGTGAACCGTGAACTTCCTGATGTTCAAGCTGGTTTTAGAAAAGGCAGAGGAACCAGAGATCAAATTGCCAACACCTGCTGGATCATCGAAAAAGCAAGAGAGTTCCAGAAAAACATCTATTTCTGCTTTATTGACCATGCCAAACCCTTTGACTGTGTGGATCACAATAAACTGTGGAAAATTCTGAAACAGATGGGAATACCACACCACCTGACCTGCCTCTTGAGAAATCTGTATGCAGGTCAGGAAGCAACAGTTAGAACTGGCCATGGAACAACAGACTGGTTCCAAATAGGAAAAGGAGTACGTCAGGGCTGTATATTGTCACCCTGCTTATTTAACTTCTATGCAGAGTACATCATGAGAAATGCTGGACTGGAAGAAACACAAGCTGGAATCAAGATTGCCGGGAGAAATATCAATAACCTCAGATATGCAGATGACACCACCCTTAGGGCAGAAAGTAAAGAGGAACTCAAAAGCCTCTTGATGAAAGTGAAAGAGGAGAGTGAAAAAGTTGGCTTAAAGCTCAACATTCAGAAAACTAAGATCATGGCATCCGGTCCCATCACTTCATGGGAACTAGATGGGGAAACAGTGGAAACAGTGTCAGACTTTATTTTTGGGGGCTCCAAAATCACTGCAGATGGTGACTGTAGCCATGAAATTAAAAGATGCTTACTCCTTGGAAGAAAAGTTATGACCAACCTAGATAGCATATTCAAAAGCAGAGACATTACTTTGCTGACTAAGGTCCGTCTAGTCAAGGCTACGGTTTTTCCTGTGGTCATGTATAGATGTGACAGTTGGACTGTGAAGAAGGCTGAGCACTGAAGAATTGATGCTTTTGAACTGTGGTGTTGGAGAAGACTCTTGAGTCCCTTGGACTGCAAGGAGATCCAACCAGTCCATCCTAAAGATATCAATCCTGAATATTCACTGGAAGGACTGGTGCTGAACCTGAAGCTCCAAGAACTTCAGCCACCTGATGCAAAGAGCTGATTCATTAGAAAAGACCCTGGTCCTGGGAAAGACTGAAGGCAGGAGCAGAAGGGGATGACAGAGGATGAGATGGCTGGATGTCATCACCAATGCCATCGATGGACATGAGTTTGTGATGGAGAGGGAAGCCTGGCATGCTGCAGTCCATGGGGCCACAAAGAATCAGACACAACTGAGGAAGTGAACTGAACGTGACACGTTAGTTGACATAGGTCAGGTTATGCAGCGATAACAAATATGCCCCAGAACTTCAGGGGCTTAATACAAAAAATGGTTCATTTCTTGTTCACACGAAGTTTGATGGAAGTTCAGTCCCTCTAGGAGAGCTCCCTCAACACAGTGACTCAGGGATCCAGGCTGAGTCCACCAGTGTGAGTCTACTTTCTTATACTGGGGCCCATCATCACTTAGAGAAGGAAACAGCAACCCACTCCAGTATTCTTGCCTGGAAAGTTCTTTGGACAGAAGATTCTGATGGGCTACAATCCATGGGAAGACAAAGAGTTGGACACGACTGAGCGTTCACACGCTCACACACGTGCACACACACACAATCACTTGTGCATGGGAAGAATGGGCATAAAGGACCACTCTAGCATGCACTGTCCTTTGGCTGAAGATCAGTTGCTCCACCAAAAGCAAGGAAATCAGGGGAATATGTAGATATCAAGTGGACAAAAAATGGCTCAAATATAATGATCACATGTAGAGCACAGTCTCATGTATGAGAAAAAAAAGTTAAAGCTAAACTATGCTGGGGAGTGTGGGAAATAGACGAAAACACTTCAGAAAAGATCTGGAAGGACAAATCAAGGTATTGAATGAACTGATCTCTGGGGAGGGGGGATAGAATTGGAATTAATGGGTCAGGATGCAATAATTCTAATTTCACTCTATATTCTTTCATATTGATTGGTGTCAAAACAGCATAAGGCTAGAGAGGCAGAGAAATGGAGCCCTGGTGACCCCATTTGAGCATCTGGATCAATCCATTCCTGAAGCTGATGCCAATCACTGCAGCCAGTATTTTTTCATTCCCCACTCCCCCTATTTTTTGGTGTGTATGTTTTTTTTTTTAATTTTTAAAATATGTTTTGGCTTGTTTCACTTAAGCCTCTTAGAGGATGGGTTTTTCATCTGGACTTCAGTCCAGATCTGCTAAATTCCAACACCCATTCTCTTAACCAACATATAGGCTACCCTGTCCAGGGCACTGGAGTCGGAAGGGAACTTGGGTTATTATTAGATGCAAACCCTTCCATTTCACAAATGAGGAGATGAAGACGGGAGGAAGCCGAGTGACTCCCCTGAGGTCACAGAGAAGCCCACCTCGCAGCCTGCATTGCTGTCGTATATGCCCCAAAGCTTTTCCCAAAGACCCCTCCCGTGGCTCTGGGACCCTGAAGACGTCAGCATCGCTTCTGAAGCTGATGACTAAGGCCCACCCTGGTACCCTTGGCTGTCAACTATGTCCTGAGACTTTTGCTGCCAGTAACCGTCCAAGTGCCGACACTCACGACTGACTTAGGTCCTTTTCGTTTCCACTGAGTGTGGATTCTAGTGACATCACCCTCCCTCCCTGGCCTTCCAGTGGATTTGTTCCAGGCAAGGGAAAGGCTGAGAGTGGCTGCTGACCCACTGCAGGAATTAGCAGAGTCCCACTACCCAAATGTCCCGCCACTTTAGACCTCCAAGCCTCAGATCACATTCCTGTGAAATGGCAGTAACCACAGCACCCGCCTCGTAGGGTGTTGTCACAATGAGATGAGATTTCACGTATGCGATCCAAGTGTGCGATGGTGTGGATGTCACTGAGCGTCTTCCTCATCCTCCTTTAGGGGCTCCAGCCTGGTGGGGTATGAGACTGGGGGGCTGAGACTTAGGAGATGGGCATGTCGGCCCCAACAGTGTGCCTCATTCCTCTGAGTCCACGAAGAGTCCCCGCCACACTGAGCCTGCTTCCCCCATCACAAAGTAAGACCAAGATTCTCTAAGAACCTTCCCGCCCTAACCGCTGGAGAAACGCCATTTAGCTGATTGCTTGGAGTCTCTGCATGCCTGGTGGCTACCAGTCCATGCCAGGGGCCCTCCATTCATTTGCTCACCAGTCCTATTGGGGCGGGAACTGTTGCCTCAATGTTCAGAGAAGGAAACTGAGGCCAAAGAGATTCAGGAAGACTCACGAGGGCCCTCCTGCCCAAGGTTCCCGGACACGTTTCCAAGCGAGCAAACTGGACTCTATTCCAAGCTTCAGCAGGCTCAAGATGTGTTCTTTCCTTGAAGTGAGGGTTTCCCAGTTATTGGTGGGGAACCCCCCAAGTCCAGAGATCTTGACCACCTTGCCCAAAGCTACAGAAGAGGAGCTCAGAACAGGACTCCATGGCATCTGACTCCTGAGAAAGGATTCTTTTCCCCAGATCATACTGTTTCTTATGGATTAAGAACGCCCTTCTTGGGACGGCCATGGCCGTCCAGGGGTGAAGACTCAGTGCTTCTACTGATGGGAAACTAAGATCCTGCATGCCACACAGTGTGGTCAAAAAGTTAAAAAGAAAGAAAGGAAAGCCCTTCTCAGTTCTCTTCAAACAGCAAAGCCCTCAGAGCTGTTTTTCAGAGGCAAGGAAAAACTGTGACTTTTAAGATTAGAAGGGGGAAGAACTCTAAAATCCAGTCCATCTTGAGCTTCAGTAACTACCAGTGGTAACCTTGGGAATCACCCAAACTGAAGAAGAAAAATCTTCAGCCATACGCCCTTCTGTGTCATGATTCAATCAACAAACCTTGACTCTATCAAACCCCATGCAGAGCTGCTAAGAGGTCCCAGGGGTGCCAGGAAAAACCCAAAATGTGGGATGCAGCTGTAGGAGTTACTAACGATCTAGCCCATCCCAGGCTCAAACTCCAGCTTGGCCACAAGAGAGCTGGGCTGAACAGCAGCACATTTTGGGGCCTCTGTTTGCACATCTGTGAAATGGGGATGGTGGAACCTAGCACATAGTAGACACTTGATAAATATTAGCTCTTGTTATTATAGCACTGGGGCCTCAGTCACCTTTCAATCTGTTAATATGAAAACAAAATTTTAAATGAGCAAAAAGATAGCCACTGGGGTCCCCCTGTCCCTGAGGCCTTCCGGGGTGGAGGGTCCCCCTCCATGTACTCCTCCAAGTCCAAAGTCTGCATT